>NC_092722.1:19468419-19801550 GCF_047496885.1 Scyliorhinus torazame | reverse complement strand
TTGATCATCTAATTAAGATTCAAGAAATATGAACAAATTAAATACATGGCAGCGCTATCACACAAAGTGAAACAGGATTTCAGATTCACTCTTTAATGGGACGGGAGAAGAGGGGGGGGGGGGGGGCGGAGAGAGAGAGAGAGAGAGAGAGAGAGAGAGAGAGAGAGAGAGAACTAGGAAAGGTCAACTTTCCCAGGTCAGTTCCATTGCAACCCTGACTGATGAGCGAGCCGGCAGTGGTTGCGGAGGTTATTCTACATAATGGTCGCGCACGCGCACCTTCAAGATACCATACGTTAATATTACAGGAAGGGTTTTGATAAGCAAGCACGAGTCCTGGCGTTGAATACCTCCACCACCTCCTTCTCTGTAATATTTTTTATTATGTACACTCCTCAAGACATCACTTTTTATTTCCCCAATTTCCCTAAAATTCGTGCCTTTCTCAAAAATAAATACTGACGGGAAATATTCATTTAGGACCTCTCCCATCCCTTGCGGATCTGCACATAGATGACTTTGTTTATCCTTAAGAGGCCTTCCCCTCCCCTAGTCACCCTTTTACCCTTTATGTATCTGTAAAAGCTCTTGGATTTTCCCTTGCCTTATCTGCCAAAACAATCTCATGTCCCCTTTTTGCCCTCCTGATTTCTCTCTTAACTCTACTTCGACAAGCCCTATACTCTTCAAGGGATCCATTTGATACCAGCTGCCTATGCATGCCATGTGCCTCCTTCTTCCTTTTGACCATGGCCTCAATATCCCGAGTCATCCAGGGTTTCCTCCTTCTATGAGCCTTGGTCTTCAACGCTCTCTCCAGTTTAATAGCATATTTCCTATAGCATGGCAACCACAACTGAACACAATACTCCAGGTGTAGCCTCACCAACGTCCTGTACAACTGCAACATAACTTCTCAACTTCTATACTCCATGCTCTGACTGGTGAAGGCCAGCATGCCAAAAGCCTTCTTCAGTGCCCTATCTACCTGCGACTCCAGCTTTAGAGAACCGTGCACCTGAACTCCAGGGTCCCTCTATTCCACAATAGTCCCAAAGGTCCTACCATTCACCGTAAAAGTTCTACCTTGATTTGACTTTCCAAAATGCAACACCTTACACTTATCTGTATTTGACCTCCATTTCCCGACCCACTTCCCCAGCTGATCAAGATTCTGCTGCTTTTTGATAACCTTCCTCACTGTCTACAATACCACCTATTTTAGTGTCATCTGCAAATTTACTGATCATGCCTTGTACATTCTCATCCAAATCGTTGATAAAGATTACAAACAGCAATGGGCACAGTACTGGCCCCTCAGGCACACCAATCGTCACATGCCTCCAGTCAGACAATCATCCTTTCATCATTACCCTCTTCTTCCTACCATCAAGCCAATTGTATACCTAATTTGCCAGCTCTCCCTGGATTCCATGTGATCTAACCTTCCAGAGCAGCCTACCATGTGGAACTTTATCAAAGGCCTTAATGAAGTCCATACAGACTGCGTCTGTACCCTGCCCTCATCAACCTTCTTGGTCACTTAATCAAAAAATCAAACAAATCTATAAGGCATAATCTCCCATGCACAAAGCCGTGCTAACTACTCCTAATCAACCTGTCTTTCCAAATGCCTGTATATCTTATCCCTCAGAATCCTCTCTAATAACTTACCCACCACAGATGTTAGGCTTACTGGTCTATAATTCCCAGGTTTTTCTTTGCAGCCCTTCTTAAATAAGGGCACACCATTTGCTACCCTCCAGTCTTCTGGTACCTCACCTGTGTCTAATGATGATGCAAATATCTCAGCCAGGACTCCCACAATTTCTTATCTAACCTCACGCAGTGTTCTTGGATATACCTGGTCAGGGCCAGGAGATTATCCACCTTCATACATTTTAATATGTTCATCACCTCCTCTTCTGTAATGCCAACTGTCTCCAATAAATCACCACTAAACTTCCCAGGTTCCCAAGTCTTCATGTCTTTCTCCACAGTAAACACAGGAGAAATATTCATTCAGAACCTTGCCCATCTCCTGTGGTTTTACACATTTGTGCCCACTTTGGTCCTTGAGGAGTCCTAATCACTCTCTAGTTATTCATTCATCTTAATCCACTCAGCCAAAGCTAACTCAAGCCCCCCCCTTTTGCCCTCTTAATTACCTTCTCGAGTATACTCCTGTATTCTCTGTATACTTCCAGGGAATCCCTTGATTCCAGCTGCTTGTACCTGAGCCATGTCTCCTTTTTACTGGCCAAAGCCTCATTATGTTTTGTGATCCAGGGTTCCCTACTGCCAGCTTTGCCCTTCAGTCTAACAGGAACATATAGACCCTGAACTCTAGCTATTTCACTTTTAAAGGCCTCCCGCTTGCCAGAGGTCCCTTGGTCCTCAAACAAGCTACTTCAATCAACCCTTGCAAACTCCTGTCTAATTTAATCAAAATTCACCTTGCCCCAATTTAGTCCAAAGATTGCAGGTTAGGTGGACTGGCCATGCTAAATTGCCCGAGTGTCCAAAAGGTTAGGTGGGGTTACTGGGTTGCGGGGATAGGGTGGAGGCATGGGCTTAAGTGAGGTGCTCTTGCCAAGGGCTGGTGCAGACTCGATGGGCCAAGTCGCCTCCTTCTGCAATGTAAATTCTATGATTCTATGTGAACTTGCACCTGTGGACCAGTTTTGTCCCTTCCCATAACTATTTAAAAATTAATAGAACTATGGTCACTGGTCCCAAAGTGGCTTCCCCACCGTCACCTCAGTCACTTGCCCTGCAGTATTCCTCAAGAGTAGGTCAAGTGTTGCCCTATCCCGAGTAGGACCCTCCACATACTGCCTGAGGAAATTTCCTGAACACACTGAATAATTTCCATCCCATCTAAGCCATTAACACTATGGCAGTCCCAGTCTGTGTTAGGAAAATGAAACTCCCCGACTATGACAACCCTATTACTCCTGCAAGTCTCCCCACTCTCCCTGCATAATTGTTCTTCTAAATCTCATTGACTATTCAGGGGCCTATAGTACAACTCCAATAAATTCACCATCCCCTTCTTATTTCTTAGTTCCACCCACAATGTCTTGCTGGATGATCCCTTGGTTGCTTCACCTCTGACTACTGCCATGATGCTCCCCTTAATCAAAAATGCATCTCCTCCTCCTCTCTTTCCTCCACTTTAAGCACCTGTACCCTGGCACATTAAGCTGTCAGTCCTGTCCCTCCCTTAGCCAAGTTTCAGTTATGGCTATAATATCCCAGTCCCACTTATCTATCCATGACCTGAGTTCATCAGCCATACCTGTCAGCTCTCTTGCATTGAAATAGATGCAATTCAATCCAGCAGGTTTCCCCCGTGCCTTGCCATGCTCCTGCCTATCATGTCTATTCAGCTTGCCGTTGCGGAGTACTGCATCTCCTTTCATCCCCTCATTTGCTTCCCTGCTGCTGAGGATTCCAGCCCCCTGCCAATCTAATTTGAACCCTCCCTTGCAGCACTAGCAAATCTACCCGCCAGGATATTAGTCCCCCTCGAGTTCAGATGCAACCCGTCCCTCGTAAACAGGTCACCTCTGCCCTGGAAAAGAGCCCAATGATTTAAGAATCTGAATCCCTGCCCCATGTACCAATTCGTTAGCCACGCATTCATCAGTCATATTCTCCTGATCTTATCCTCAGTAGCACGTGGCACTGGAAGTAATCCACCCTTGAAGTCCTGCTTCTTAACCTTTTTCCTAGCTCTCTGTAATCATTCCTCAGGATCTTATCCCTATTTCTATTTATGTCATTTATGCCAACATGCATAATTACTTCTGGCTGCTTCCCCTCCCCCTTGAAAATGTTCTGCAGCCGCTCCAAGATATCTTTGACCCTGACACCCAGGAGGCAACACACCATCCTGGCAGCCACAGAATCGCCGGTCGGTCCCGCTAACTATCGGGTCTCCTATTACTACGGTCCTGCTTAACTTTATCCTTTCCCACTGTGCCCCAGAGCCAGTCGAAGAGTCACAGATCTGGCTACTGCTGCTTTCACCTGAAAGGTCATCCCCACCCAACAGTATCCAAAATAGTATACTTGTTTACAAAGGGAATGGCTACAGGGGATTCCTGCACTCTCTGCCTGCTCACTTTGCCTTTCCTAGTGGTCACCTAGCTACTCACTACCTGCACCTTAGGTGTGACCGCCTCACTAAAACTCTTATCTATAAAATGCTCAGCATTCCGGATGATCCTGAATGCATCCAGCTCTAGCTCCCTAAGTCTGTCTCCCAGGAACTGCAGCCGGGTGCACTTCCCACAGGTGTAGTCATCATGGACCACGGAATGCTCCTTGAGCTCCCATGTCCTACAGGAGGAGCATATCACTGCCCTCATTGCCATCCCAGTTGCACCAAGACTAAAGAGGAAAGTTAAGAGGACATCACCCGAGATTAAATATACTCTGCTGAGAAGCCACTCGCCGAAACCTCTCGAGCCAATGCCTCTGCACTCTGCTGCAAATTTCCTAATAGCGCACCTCGCTCTCTCCTCCCGTTTTTTCTCTCTTGCTTGTGGTCCTCACAGTGACTGGGTTTTTATTTTGGTTAGTGGAGGAGGGAGAGAGCTAAACACTGAAGTAGCATTTGGGGTTTAAATGTCCCTTGATAACAGCTCCTCCACAAACTACTTACTGGAAATACTGACCGCCCAATGTAAATCTTCCCCGCAACAGCCAATCAGCATCGCCGCGCTGCTGTGAACCAAGCTCCACCCACCAAATCAAAATTGCAACCATGGAACAGTGGGCACACACTCGAGCATTTGGAAAAAGAGTTCTAACAGAGGCAGTTAATGTATTGATTTTGATCTTCCAATATTCCCTGGATTCCAGAATTCTCCCCATGGATTGGAGGAAGAGGGAGAGAGAAAACAGGAACCATGGGTCACTTAGTCTGACATCTGTCATAGGAAAATTGCTAGAATCTTTTTTTCTTCCTGGTTATTTAATTGGGAAAAGAGATAATAATTAAGGGTATTGTGTGTACTGTATTGGTTTAAAAATGTGTCAATAATAAAATGTTGTTAAAAAAAAAAAAATTTAGAGTACCCAATTTTGTTTTTCCAATTACGGCACAATTTAGCGTGGCCAATTCACCGACCCTGCACATCTTTTTGGATTGTGGGGGTGAGACCCACGCAGACAGGGGGAGAATGTGTAAACTATATTTTGTGAGGGCCACGAAGAATCCAGCACGAGTTTTAAGGATACAAAGTAATAACATTTATTTACAATAACATATATATATGCAGCAGCAACTTCCCTTGCTGCACACTCCTTCCTGCTGGTTCCTGAACTGACCAGCTTTATTTATACTAGGAATTTACTAATGGTTTCTCCGCCCCCCTCATTGGCGAAGCTCATACTCCCACAGGATTGTGGGATTGTCATTAGTCCCCAGCCAATGGTAAGTAGGCAGGTTATAACATCCCTCCCCCCCCAAAGTCCAAGGAATCCACCGAAGACCCTGGCGAAGGAGGGCGTCGGACTCGTTTGGCTGCAGGCCGGACACCATTTGCACGCGGCGCTGGATCAGACGGCGTGTTACGAGACGGAGACCGGCGCTTCCGTGATGAACGGCGCAACGGTTGTACATCCACGGCCCGTGGACCCGAGGATTCCCCCTCTGATGCATCCTGTGTCTCCATCTCGGAGTCAGAGTCTGCTGCCTCTGTCATGTCAGCGTCTCTATCTCCATTCGGTTCCGTAACGACCTGCGCAGGCTTCGAGTGAGGCACCAGTGGAAGATTGTGAGATCTACCTTCCCTTGTCTCTGGTCTCTGCAGCTGTAGAAATGAGCTTCGGGGGCGGGGAATCTTTTGAAGGGATAGCCTTCTGGACCGAACGTGGTCTACATGTTTGCGCTGGAGACGACCCTGGGCTTGCACCTGGTAGGATATAGGGCCCCTTTGGCAAAAGATCACACCAGGAACCCATTGGGCACCACCAGCAAAATTCCGAACGAACACTGGGTCACCGGGCGCAAACTGCCGAATCGGCCGATGCCGAGAAAATCCCTGTCCCTGCCGTTCTTGTGTGCGGCGTACTTTTGAGCCAATGTCCGGGAAAACCATGCTAAGGCGGGTGCGAAGTCTCCGGCCCATTAGGAGTTCTGCGGGAGCTACCCCAGTCACCGCATGGGGGGTGGTCCTATACGTAAACAAAAAGCGAGCCAGTATCGTGTCCATTGATCCGGAAGACTGCTTCTTTAGGCCTCTTTTGAATGTCTGCATGCGCGCTCTGCCAACCCATTTGAAGCCGGGTGGTAAGTGGCAGTGCGGATATGGCGTATGCCGTTCATCTTTGTGAACCTCGCAAACTCCTCACTCGTGAATGGAGTGCCGTTATCCGTGACCAGCACCTCGGGGAGGCCATGCGTACTAAACGACAAACGCATCTTTTCAATTGTTGCGCAGGACGTTGTCCCCTGCATCTTATGCACCTCTAGCCATTTAGACTGGGCGTCAATTAATAGAAGGAACATGGATCCTTGAAAAGGGCCTGCGAAATCTGCATGCAAGCGTGCCCAAGGCCGCCCTGGCCATTCCCAGTGATGTAGGGGCGCGGCCGGCGGAAGCTTCTGATGCTCCTGGCAAATGGAGCAGTTTTGGGCCACCTTCGCAATGTCGGTGTCGAGGCCTGGCCACCAGACATAACTCCGGGCCAACATTTTCATTTTGGTCACACCTGGATGCCCATTGTGCAAGTCTGTTAGTATCAGCTCCTGGCCTTTTTCCGGGACAATCACACGCGTCCCCCACAAGAGGATGCCGTCTTCCACGCTGAATTCTGACAGCTTGGAGGAAAATGCCCGCAACTCGCCTGGGAGCTGTCTATGCTGCCCACCATACAGGACTATGTGCCGAACCTTTGACAGGACTGGCTCCGTCTGGGTCCACTCACGGATCTGTGATGTCGTGACAGGCAAGGTGTCCATAAAATTTAGGGTTGCAACCACCTCACCGGTCTTTTTTTTTCATAGAATTTACAGTGCAGAAGGAGGCCATTCAGCCCATCAAGTCTGCACCGGCTCTTGGAAAGAGCACCCTACCCAAGATCCACACCTCCACCCTATCCCCATAACCCAGTAACCCCACCCAACACTAAGGGCAATTTTGGACACCAAGGGCAATTTAGAATGGCCAATCCACCTAACCTGCACATCTTTGGACTGTGGGAGGAAACCGGAGCACCTGGAGGAAACCCACGCACACACGGGGAGGATGTGCAGACTCCGCACAGACAGTGACCCAAGCCGGAATCGAACCTGGGACCTTGGAGCTGTGAAGCAATTGTGCTATCCACACTGCTACCATGCTGCCCATGTCGTGGGGGTCGACATGGGGCCGGTTGATAAAGGCAATTGGCTCAGTGCGTCGGCATTTGCTATCTGTGTACCTGGTTTGTGCTCCAGAGAATACTCGTATGCAGCAAGCAACAAAGCCCAGCGCTGGATCCGTGCGGAAGCAATGGGCGGTATTGGCTTATCCTCTCTGAAAAGTCCCAGCAGAGGCTTATGATCAGTCACGATAGTGAAATGGCAGCCATACACGTACTGGTGGAAGCGTTTCACCGCAAAAACCACTGCCAGGCCCTCCTTCTCGATCTGCGCGTACTTTTTCTCCGCTGCAGTCAATGTGCGGGAGGCGAAAGCTATCGGTCGCTCGGCCCCGTTCTCCATCTTGTGGGACAGGACGGCCCCAATACCATACGGGGATGCATCACATGTGACGAGCAAAGACCTTCCAGGATCATAGTGGGCTAGTAACCCAGACGACGACAATTGTTGCTTTACCCGCCGGAAAGCGGTTTCTTGCGGCTGACCCCAAACCCAGGTGTGATTTTTCTTTAGCAGAAGGTGCAAAGGGGCCAGCGTAGTTGCCAGATTGGGGAGGAACTTCCCGTAATAGTTTACGAGACCGAGAAAAGAACGAAGATGCGAAGTGTCAGTCGGGGCGGGGGCATGTTGAATTGCACGCACCTTCTCTGCGACGGGGTGCAAACCTTCGTGGTCCACCCGATAACCTAGGTAGACTACTTCCTTTGCCTGAAATACGCACTTTGTGCGACGTAAACGGACTCCAGCCTCCGAAAGGCGTCTAAGGACAGCCTCCAGATTTTCCAAATGTTCCTGCTCCGACGTCCCTGTAATCAAAACGTCGTCTAAGTAGACAGCAACACGTGGTAAACCTCTCAAAATGCCCTCCATAACACATTGAAAAATTGCGGAGGCAGAGGATACTCCAAAGGGCAACCATGCATATTCATACAGGCCCCGGTGTGTATTAATCATTACATATGGTCGGGAGGCAGGGTCCAGCTCCAACTGCAGGTAGGCGTGACTCTAATTTTGTGAACGAGAGTCCACCTGCAAGCTTCGCGTAGATATCCTCTATGCGAGGCATTGGATATCGGTCGAGTCGGGAAGCCGTATTCACTGTACGTTTATAGTCGCCACACAAGCTAACTGTGGCATCCGGCTTCATTACAGGTACAATTGGTGCTGCCCAGTCAGCAAAACGGACGGGCCTGATAATACCCAAACTCTCCAAAGGGGTGAGCTCCCCTTCTACCTTCTCAAGCAAGGCGTAAGGCACCGGGCGAGCCCGGAAATAGCGCGGCGTGGCTCCTGGTTCGACTTGGATACGGGCTACGGCCCCTTTTATTTTCCCCAAACCAGGCTGGAATACATCTGGGTATCGTCCTAGCACCTCAGTCAACCCTTCAGAAACTGTTTGGAGGATGTGCTGCCATTGCAACCGCAAATGGCGCAACCAGTCCCGACCCAACAGGCTGGGCACATGGCCGCGCACCACAATAAGTGGGAAACGGCCCTCCTGGAGTCCATAGACAACAGGGGTCATTTTAGTTCCTGCAATGTCCAGTGGTTCCCCCGTGTAGGTGGCCAGCCTGGCCTGTGAGTCGGTTAATGTAAGGGTCTGTATACCCTGCTTGATGCGGTCGAATGTCCTCTGGGCGATCACGGAGACCGCTGCGCCAGTGTCCAACTCCATCTCAAGCGGGTGGCCATTGACCCGTACTGTCACCTTAATGGGAGCCACACGGGGAGCTGCCACACAATGCAGCTACAGGCAGTCGTCCTCCGTCTCCACGTCCTCAGGAGTAGTCGCTGCAGGTTCATCCACATGGAAGGTATGGCCCCTGGGCTGGTCCCAGTTACGGCCCCTGGGCTGGTCCCAGTTTCGGTCGGAATGACGGCGCCTCTGGCGCCCCCAGGACCGCCGTCTGCGACGGGGTCGGCGCCTACAAGTCTGACATGGACATGGCTCCTCATCCATTGGTTCTGGAGAAGGCTCCCTTCGGGGAGGAATGTCCGACGGCCACTGGCGTCGGTCCGGACATTGCCTCGCCCAAGGTACCGCAGGAGTGCGGGGGGATGTTTTCGGACGGAAGGGGTTGCGTCCCAAGGCATGCACTTCCATTCCCTGTAGCTCCTGCACTCCTCGTTCTGTGCTCTCTCGGGACAATACTATTTGAATGGCCTGTTGAAAAGTCAATGTTGGCTCAGCTAACAACTTTCTCTGGGTGGCCGCATTGTTAATACCGCAAACCAAACGGTCGCGTAACATTTCTGACAAGGTCTCACCATAGTCACAGTACTCCGCAATCCTGCGTAGCCTGGATAGAAAATGGGCAAGGGATTCTCCAGGGGTCCTCTCAGCGGTATTAAACCGGTAACGCTGGACTATCGTGGACGGGGTTGGGTTAAAATGTTGCCCCATTATATTCACAAGTTCATCAAACGTTTTGGTGTCCGGCGCAGCTGGGTACATAAGGCTCCTAATCACCCCAAACGTATGCGGGCCGCAGGCGGTGAGCAATATGACCACCTGGCGCTCGTTTTCGGTGATATTGTTTGCCCGGAAATAATAACGCATCCGTTGTGTGTACTGGTTCCAGCTTTCCAGCGCAGCATCAAAAACACCCAAACGTCCGTACAGAGGCATGGTATAATAGAAAACAACTTCCAACCTGTATCCAACAAAAATCCAGGGAGGTGGCTTCAGCAGTGTAGACAGCTATTCACTTTAACCTACGTCGCCAGTTTTGTGAGGGCCACGAAGAATCCAGCACGAGTTTTAAGGATACAAAGTAATAACATTTATTTACAATAACATATAGATATATATATATATAAATAACAGCAGCAGCAACTTCCCTTGCTGCACACTCCTTCCTGCTGGTTCCTGAACTGGCCAGCTTTATTTATACTAGGAGTTTACTCATGGTTTCTCCGCCCCCCTCATTGGGGAAGCTCATGCTCCCACAGGATTGCGGGATTGTCATTAGTCCCCAGCCAATGGCAAGTAGGCAGGTTATAACACTATACATGGACAGCGACCCAGGGCCAAGATCTAACTCCGGTCCTTGGTGCCGTGAATCAGCAGTGCTAACCACTGCACCACTGTGCTGTATTTTGGTTTTAAAATACTAAATGCCTATTTTTTTGTGCAATCACTCCTGGAGCGAAGTAAACTTTCCGCACAGTCTTACAAAATAAACTTAAATATTAGGGTTTCAGTCCAGCATCATAGCACTGTTGGGTCTGGTCAAGGATCGCAATATGATCACCTGAAATAAAAACAACATGCTAGAAAAACTCATATATAGAAGAGTCATATATTGGACTCAAAATGTTAACTCTGTTTCTCTCTCCACAGATACTGCCAGACCTCTTGTGTTTTTCCAGCACTTTATTTTTTATTGCAAATAGATTTAGGTACATTAAATAAATGGACAAGGGTGTGGTGATGGAACAAAAGGTGGAGAAATATGATGTTATCCAATTTGATAGGAAAAATAGAAAGACTTTTACACGGTGAGTTATTGGTATTCAGAGTGATTGACTGCCCTTGTATGTGAATCAAAGTTAACAGGTAGGTACAGCAAGCAATTAGGAAGACAAATGGTATGTTAGCCTTTATTACAAAGATCTTGACGTATATAAGTAAAGAAGTCTTCCTGCAATTGTAATGGACTTTGGCGAGATAACCCCCTGAGTATTGTGCATACTTTTGACCTCCTTACCTAAATAAGGATATACTAATCCTGGAGGGAGTGCAAAAGGTTCACCAGACTAATTCTCAGATTTAGGCTATTGTCCTATGAGGACAGATTAAGCAGACTAGGTCTATGATATCTGGGGTATGAAGAAAAAGTGATCTCAATGATCATATAAACTGCTTAACAGGATAGATACTGGGAGGATGTTACCCTGGCTAGGGGTCTGAAACGAGATAGGAATCACCATTTCAAATTAAGGATGAGTGGAAATGTCTTCACTCAAAGGGTAGAAAATCTTTGGAATTCTCAACAAAGAGCTGTGGATACTGCTGCTGAATATATTCAAGTCAACAATCAACATATTTTGCGTATAGCAGGAGGGAACACTGATCCCTCCCACATGTGCCAAATCAGGAAGTCGGATCATCCTAACCTCCCTCCAGAACTCAAAGGGAGGAAATAAGACTCCACCCGCACCCCCCCAGCAAAATGAATATAATTATGTACGATGTAAAGAGTCTTGGCAGTAATTATCTATGTAAAGTTGTATATAATTCTTATTACTAAACGCAAAAAATCCCAATAAGAACACTTCTAAAAAAACATATGATACACTCTCACATAAATAATGTAGGGAAATGATAGTCCCGGGACTACTGTCACAGATGCAACAGGAGCGCTGTGATACTTGTTGGTGTTGCTATTGTTTTGGCTATTATTATTGTTTCTATGTTGTTCTGCAAAGTTTTGATATTAAGTGCAAAAATTCCAATAAAAATATATTGAAAAAAAATAATCAACAGATTTTTGGATATTGAAGATATATTGAAGATATCCAACCAGAGTAGATAGCAGAGAAAGCTTAAGGACCGGAATGGCCTGCTCCATTTTCTTATGAGTAACCTCAATTTACCCCGATGCTTTGCGGTCTGATTTTAAATCAATTTGCTAGCGATTTAGCTATTTGTCCCCTGACTCCACATGTCATCATCTTTGTCATGAGCCAATCATGTTGTACCATACTGCAGGATTTTTGTGAAAATCCAACTATCTGATAGAATTCTTTGCAGAGGTAATAAAAAGTAAAGCCGTCAGATCCAAAGTGAATAGCCTCACACTTCCCCACGAAAAAGCTCCTCAGCGGAGTCTGATCTCTGAAACAGAAAAGGAAATTAACTTTGATCCCAGCAGTGATGCCATATCACACCACAGCAATCCTCCAACACACACATTACCAATTTGAAAGCAACCCCACCTCACTGAGGTCAATGGTGTATCTGTGTCTGGGAAATAGGCATCGGGTGATTACATCTGCTGCTTTAACAATTGCCTGGTTAATTGGGTAAGAGCAGCCACCATTCCCATCATTCATGTAGGGAACCCTCTACCTTTCACAAACATTTGTTTAAAAAGGGCAGGAAATGTTTAAAACTGTTCTTTAGCCAATTGTCAGAAGTAAAATTGCACTGTGATAAAATCCTGCCTCAAAGAAGTTGCCCCTTTAGTTTATAGTACAATAAAAGTGATTAAGCCGCAGATTATACTTTGAAATCATTATGTGAAAAGGACACGTGCTCTTGATTGCAATACTGAATATGAATTCAATACAGCATTATGGATATCATAGAGTAATTAAAGTATAAATGAGTGCATATTTATTGAGTGCCTTTCCCATTGTGAAATGAAATTTTTTTTTTTTTTTTTTAAATCGCTTATTGTCACAATTAGGCTTCAAATGAAGTTACTGTGAAAAGCCCCTAGTCGCCACATTCCTGCAGCTGTTCGGGGAGGCTGGTACGGGAATTGAACCGTGCTGCTGGCCTGCCTGGGTCTACTTTCAAAGCCAGCGATTTAGCCCTGTGCTAAACCGGCCCCTTTGTGACGGTGTCCCAAAGTGTTTCACATCCAATTAATTTGCTTTGAAGGGTAGTGAGTTGCTTTGTAGGCAAACAAAGCAAGGTAAAGTCAGGTGATGTCCGAAACCACAACAGCAAAGTCAAGTTTATAACAGTAATTTAAAAAAAATAATCTTTATTAGTGTTACAAGTAGGCTTACATTAACACTGCAATGAAGTTATGGTGAAAATTCCCTTGTCGCCACACTCCGGCAGCTGTTCGGATACACGGAGGGAAAATTCAGAATGTCCAATTCACCTAACTTATGGGAGGAATGGTGTATCTGTGTCTGGGAAATAGGCATTGGGTGATTACATCTGCTCCTTTAACAATTGCTCCGGAGCGCCCGGAGGAAGCCAAGCAGACACGAAGAGAGCGTGCAGACTCCGCATAGACAGTGACCCAAGCCATGAATCGAACCTGGGACCCTGGAGCTGTGAAGCAATAGTGTTAACCACTGTGCTACCGTGCCACCCTCAATATGTAGCTTTAAACTAAGCCAGAAACTCCATCCGTGAAGTAAGCAATCTGTCTGTCTTACCATATTTTCCCCCTCCGATATCGCACCTTGCATGAAACACAAAGTCACACCTGAAGAATCTATCCATGCATCATGGCACAGCTTCCATCCAAATATTTGACTGTCCTAAGATTTTGAAGCACACATTCTGTGCTGGACATTTAACATTTATAATGGCAAACTCTATTCCTGCATGTCAACTTTTCAACAAGTAGGTGACTGTCAAAGACTTAAGAAAGACATCAACTAGGCAGCACGGTGTGCAGTTCGGCCTCGGGTCACTGTCCGTGTGGACTTTGCACATTCTCCCAGTGTCTGCGTGGGTCTCACCCCCACAATCCAATGATGTGCAGGGTTGGTGGATTGGCCACACTGTATTGCCCCTTAATTGGAAAAAAAATAATTGGGTACTCTAAATTTTAAAAAACGGACATCAACTGGTTAGTTGAATGACCAACACTTGCATTTGCATTACACTTTTAATGCAGCAAAACATCCTTCAGAGCCTGACAGGAGTACCATCATACAAAATTTCAAACCAAATCATACAAGGCGATACTAGAATAGGTGGAAGTGGTATGTTTACAAGAATGTCTTAAAGGAGGAGGAAGAGTAGATGCAGTGTGATTTAAGGAGAGAATTCGTAGTGTCTGTACAACTGATTGCATGGCCACCAACGGTGGAGTGCTGAAGTTCAGAGCTGAACAAGAGACCAAAATTGGAGAAGGACCAAGATCTCACCGGGTTGGAAGATGTACAGAGATATGGAGGCACATGAAAACAAAGGTGAGAATATTAAAATTAAAGAATTGCTTAACCAGGAGCCAGTGTAGTTCAGTACGCACATGGCAGGTAGGTGGAAGGTGGATTTTACATGGGTAAACAAGATGCATTATATTTTGGAGGAAAAAAATAAAGAATGGAAAGGCAGTAAAGGAAATTATGAACAGAAGGTTCAAATACATGATTCCTTGAAAGCACGATAAAGAAGTAAAAAGACGAATAACAGTTTTGCTTTTACAAATAAGAGCTCAATGTACCAGAACAATAAAATCACCAATATACTTGTTGGGCTACATTTAGAGTACTATGTGCAATATTAAGCACCCAATTAGAGACAAGACATTAAAGTCATAAAGAACATGTAGAGTTCAGTCATCACTGTAAATGTGAAGGATGTAAAATTATATTCAAGTGACATTAGAGGTACTGGAATTATAAGCACTGGAGCAGAAAAGGCCAAAGCCAAATTGAGCAAAGTACTCGCAGAGAATCAAAAAACATGTGTGGTCAAGGAGTGCAGTTAACCAATTCCACAATCTCATGCACCCCTCCCATGCCATTCCATCCTCCTACACAATACCAACCCCTCCCCAAAGCCATCCCACCACAAGCCATTCCATACGGATGTAATCTATACCATGCAACCATACAATGACATCCTCTTCCTCCCACACCAATTAATCCTTCTCATGTCACCCAGGCAATGTCATCCCCATTCCAATAATCCCCTCCCTCCCAAGTTCCCTATCTTATGCCATCCCAACTCAACTTCTCCCTGCCTTTCCATTCAATTATTTCAATATTGCCACTCCAATGCCATCTCTAGCCCATGCCATCCTATTCCCAAGCAATTCCACCCATCCCATTCCATCCCCTCGCTTCCATGCCTTCCAATCCTTCGGAGGCCACCTCACCATTCCATGCCCCCACATGTCATACCCATTGCATCCCGCCATTACATCCTTCCCATGTTGCCCCTCAGATGTCATTTCCTCATACCCACTCACTCCATGCCATCCCTATCCATCCCATTCCATCCTTCCTAAGCCATTTTCTCCAAACATGCCTTCTGCATTTCATCGTTAAGATGCCCCTATTCCCCTTCAGTCCTCATCTCAAGCCATTCCATCTTTTCCATGCCATCCCTCTGATTTCATCCCCTCTCTCATGAGCCAGCCCCATTTCATTCTTCCCATATCATCTCTTGCATCTCATGAGCCATCTCCATTCCAATACATTCTATTCTACCCCTGCCCATCCTCCAATGGTAGCAGAGAGCCACAAAACGTTGGCAGTCAAATTAGTATCTTTACTAAAACTTCTTCAAACACACAATGTCTAGTTATTCTTTCACTAAAGATTTCTAGTTATTTTTTCATGAAAGACTTTGACAGAAACACTTCTCACTCTGGAAAAAGCTACATAATGGTGTTGCCAGTGAGTTCAACTAATATCCCCTTGAATGCCTTGATTGAACCTGCTTCCACCACACTTTCACACAGTGCATTCCAGGCCCCAACCATTCGTCGTGAGAAAAAAGTGTTTCTTGCGTCACAATTGATTCTTTTGCAAATCACTTTAAATCTGTGCTCTCTCGTTCTTAACCCTTTTACGAGCGTAAACAGTTTCTCCCCATCTACTCTGGTCAGCCCCCTCATGATTTTGAACATCTCTATCAAATCTCCTCTTAGCCTTCTTCTCTCAAGGAGAACAGTCTCAGTCTCCCCTCATGACTGAAATTTCGCATCCACCATTTTTGTAAACGTCTTCTGCACTTTCTCCAATGCGTTCACATCCTTTCCACAGTGTGACACCCAGAACGGCACACAATACTCCAGCTAACCTTTGTGTAAGTTTAGCATAGCCTCTTGCTCTCTATGCCTCTTAAGCCCATGGTACAGTCAGCTTTATTAACTGCTCTCTCAATTTGTCCTGGCACCTTGAATGACTTACACACAAATACACCCAGGTCCCTCTCCTCCTGCACCCTCTTAAGAATTTTACCCCTTATTTTATATTCTTCCTACTAAAATGCAACACCTCACACTTTTTGCACTGAATTTAGTTTTTCCACTCCACCAACAGGTCTATGTCTTTCTGAAGTTCTGCACTGTCCTCCTCACAGTTTGAAAGCTTAATTGAGAATTCTTTTCTCCTGAATAAAAAGGCAGTTATACATCTGTTGAAATTCGTATTATTGAACAAATAAACATAGTATCCTTGAAATCTGCCAATTATAATTTCAGCATTTATCTGCCAACCAAGAAAACAGCTTGCTTACTATCAATCTTGCTCCGTGACAGTCTTTCTTTAGGATTCAAGCTTCGCAGCAACATTATAACTGCTCCTTCCTGTTCGTGCAGTGGCCTGCCCACTGGAATTAGGCTGTATAGAAACTCTGGAGGGCACAGGCTATTGTCATCGTCGTCCATAGGTCAATGGTGATACATTCTTTTAATTCACTTGACAATTTTTCTGAAACTTTTTTCATTTTGAGCATAATGAATAAGTTTCAAATAATAAGCAGCATTGAATACATTAGTGTGGCATGGTAGCACAGTGGGTAGCACTGTTGCTTCACAGCGGCAGGGCCCCAGGTTCGGTTACTGCTTGGGTCACTGTCTGTGTGGAGTCTGCATGTTCTCCCAGTGTCTGCGTGGGTTTCCTCCGGGTGCTCCGGTTTCCTCCCACAAGTCCCGATAGATGTGCTTGTTAGCTGAATTGGACATTCTGAATTCTCCCTCAGTGTTACCCGAACAGGCGCCGGAGTGTGGCATCCAGGGAATTTTTACACTAACTTCATTGCAGTGTTAATGTAAGCCTACTTTTGACAATGAGAAAGATTATTAACTTGTAATGTTTTTGTCAAACAGAAAATCAACACAAACTGACTCCCCAGAAAATCAATTCTCTGGTATTTCAATCGAATCTCCCAATTGTAGCTCCCCTAAATTCTCCAAAATGTGCCTCAGGGATCTTTCTTCAAAAGTTGTTAAAATAAAGTGGCCACCTTGTGATTCATGAGAAGGATTGTGAATGTAAACCATCTCCTTCCACCCCATAACAGTAAACAGAGGACACACACCTCGCTGCAGATACATTGTGAGGGATCAAAAAATTGTTATTCTCAGTACTGTTAGAAAAAGTTTTAAAATATCTAATTAACAAACTATTATGCAGGCACCATCCACTAAATAAACCAAGCAAAGGATGCACCCCTTAAACTGACCAATCAAAACAGTCCGAACAAAAAAAAATCAGATTATAATATATTTTCAATTTAAGGGTTTTCTAGGGAGAATTGAAAAAAAAATGTTTTCCTCAGGTTGGGTGGCAAGCAATAATCAATTTCAAATCACCACCAAGCAAGAAGGAAAGGGGCTCGGTGAAAATCCTTTACACAGAAGGTTGCTGGAACGCAGAATGCTTTGTCACGGAGAAATTGAGAAAGAAATTGTTGCGTTGTTGGAAGGGAAAATATTTGAAGCAGAGGGACATATAGGGATAACAAGGGACAACACAATCAGTTTTAGATTGGCCTAGCACAGGCTAGATAAGCCAAATAGCCTCCTCCTGTGCTGTAACATTCTTATGATTCCAAATTTCTAACGTCAAAATTAAGAGTTTAAATAAAGGTATATTCCACAGTACGATTAAGCATTGCAAACATTTGGGCTTGGCTTGACAGTTTTGTTTCAGGGTAGTTGTGCAAAGATTGCACCCATTTCGGTACATTCTGTGCAGGTGTAGTTTTTCAATGTGTCAACTGTTACACAAGTATGGATTAGCCCCCCCCCATTCATACAAGGATTTAAAGTTTGTGATTAGTTTCCAAAAGATTGAAAAAACTGCTGATTCAGTTCTTGAAGTTTTATTCCAGGAAAATGGGTGTAATAGAATACAGCAATTGTTTAAAAAGCTCACGATTGTGAATCTGGAATTCTCCACAGTAGGGTCATGCAGATTTCTGACCAGTGGAATTAAGGGATATGGGAATTGGGCAGGGAAGTGCAACGGAGGTTGGAGCTCGTCATCATCTTATTGAAAGGCAGGAAAGGCTTGAAGGATCATACAACCTACACCCAATTCCATTTTCCTATGCTCTTATGAACTGCTATACAAAAATGTACAACTTATTTATTGATAGTTGGTAATACGATTGTCTTCTTTTCTCACTTTTTTAGCTTGATTAAAACAATTCTCTCCGAACCTACTTTTGAGGCATACAGAAGTCATCGAAGAGTGCAGAAAATGCATAAACAATTAAAAGAAAAGTAAAGTAATGACTGCAGCCAACTAATACTGGGGAAAGTGGTGTGGTGGAGGAGTGATACACGAGTGTGCAAACATCAACTGCAGGCACTTCTAAAAGAAGAGGAGACTGATAGGCATGAGATTATTGTTAGCCAGACTGCACAATCCAAGCAATCATTATTGCTGTGCACTCTGGATATCCAAGATTCCTAGTTTTCCTCCCTCAAATGTGCCCTTGCAGATCCCAAGTACCTTAGATTGTAGATCCCAAGTACCTTAGTATCACAAATTACATTCTCAACTTCCTTGATCCCCGAAACACCCATATTGCTATGGGACCACGTCTGTCAAAATTCCCAAATCTCTCACCAAGTTTTTTCCCCATCCCAGGAATGCCAGGCCATTGCATCCACTCCATCCCACTCCAATGCTGATACGTCAGTCCTCCTAATAATATTACATGACACAATTCCTTTATTCATTATAAAATCTGTGCTTCACCATGAACAATGTCACAGGAAATATATTAAAACTTTTACAATTGTGTGCATTTCTCGAAAAACGTGAATATTGTCTTGGCTTTGTCATGCCACCATACAACCTTAAGAACTGAAGTATTCCACTTAATATACTTACCTGGAATATGTTTGCTATTATTATTGCTGTTGAACCTCAAGCTGTCTCAACTATGCCCACAACCAGTTATTGGCATTAAAAATATCACATTTCATACCGCATTAAATATTAACAAAAAAAAAATCAGACCAAGGTGACCTCAAACGATGCAATTGGATTTTGTGAACAGCAGCTACCAGGAATTAATTAGACAAGTAAATGCAGCCTTCAAAAGATTTTGCATATATAGTTATGCGCAAGTATAATCTTCAAGAGCAGGATTAGGGATTCGGGGAATAATTAGGGCAGGACATATAAACATTGGGCAAAATTTTCCCAAAAGGGATGTGGGCGTCGCTGGCTAGTTGCCCTTCGGAAGGTAGTGATGAGCTGCAGTTCCTGAGCTGAATGTACACTCATCGTACTGGTAGGGAGGGAATTCCAGAATTTTGACCGAGCAACAGTGAAGATGTCAGGGTGGTGAGTGACTTGGAGGGGAACCTCCCAAGTGTGGAATGCCCAGGTTTTTCCTGTTCTTGGCCTACTAGATGGTAGGTGTCGGGGGTTTGGGACAGTGCTGCCGAAGGAACCTTAGTAAGTTCCTGCACTGCATCTTGTAGATGGTTCACAAGGTTGCCATTGTTCGTTGGTAGTGGAGGGATTGAATGTTTGTGGAAGGAGTAGCAATCAAGTGGACTGTAAGATGTCAAACTTCTTTAGTGTTGTTGGAGCTGCACTCATCCTGCCATTTGGAGAGTGTTCCATCACACTCCTGACTTGTGCCTTGTAGGTGGTGGACAAGTTTAGGGAGTCAAGAGGCAAATTACTCACCACAGGATTCCTAGCCTCTGACCTGCTCTTGTAGTCACAGTATTTATATGTCTAGTCCAGTTCATTCTTGTCAATGGTAACCCTAATGTGTTGATAGTGGGGAATTCAGTGGTGGCAATGTCGTTGAATGTCAAGGAGCGATGGTTTGATTCTCTCTTGTTGGGGACGGTCATTGCCTAAGCGCATGTGCGACGCAAATTTTACTTGCTAACTGCCAGGACGTTGTCTAGATCTTGTTGTATTTCATACTGGACTGCTTCAGTATCTGAGGAGTTGCAACTGCGACTGATCATACTGCAGTCATCAGCGAACATGATGGATGGAAGGTCAGGAAGCAGCTGAAGATGGTTGGGCCAAAGACACTACCCTGAAGAACTCCGACAGTGGGATGTACTGGAGCTGAGATGATTTAACTCCAATAACCACAACCATCTTCCTTTGTGCCGGGTATGACTTCAGCCAGGGGAAGATTTGCCTCCTGTTTCCCATGGACTCCAAATTTGCCAGGGCTCCATGATGCCATACTGGAGTCAAATCCTGCCTTAATGTCAAAGGCAGTCATTCTCACCTGACTCCGCAAACAAAGCCAGCCCACAATCTGCAAGGCACAAATCAAGAGTGTAATGGAATACTCCCCACTTGCCTGGATGAGTGCAGCTCCAACAACACTCCTAAGAGGCTCGACACAATCCAGGACAAAGCAGCCCGTTTGATTGGCACCGTTTCCAAAAACATTCCACCACGACTAACACACAGTAATGCAATTGTGTTCTATGTATAAGAAGCACTGCAAGAATTCACCAAGGTTCCTTAGGCAGCACCTTCCAAACCCACTACTATTATCATCTCGTAGGACAAGGGCAGCAGATACCTTGGAAAACCACCACCTGGAAGTTCATCTCTAAGCCACTCATCATCCTAACTTGGAAATTTATCAGCATTTGTTCACTGTCGCTGAGTCAAAATCCTGGAATCCCCTCTCTAACAGCACTGTGGGTGCACCTTACCTCATGGACTGCAGCGGTTCAAGAAGGCAGCTCACCACCAACTTCTCAAAGGCAATTAGGGATGGGCAACATTGCTGGCCTAGCCAGTGAAGCCTACATCCCACAAAAATTATTTTAAAAAAACTTGTGTGATGGATTCAAGATCACGTCTGCTAGTCTTGGAGGTTCAACCAAAACACAAGCGCTTTATTTAGAAGGTGTTAACACACATGCTGCAATGTTAGACTACCCGCTTGCCTGTGCAAACAGCTAAGGACACTGTACAATCATTCTCTTGAAGTTCCTCTGTTCACCTACCAGGCTGCTTGTGAGGAAACACTGAAAATACAATGAATACAGATCACTCTTAAGTTCAGCTCTTTGACCATATTTAAACCAAGGCTGTAATGAGGTCAAGCTGAGTGACCCTGGCGGAATCCAAACTGAGCGTCCGTGAGCAGGTTATAGCTGATTAATACGATGTTGATGATTCCTCCATCACTTTACTAATGAGGCGGGGTAATTGCCCCCACCCACATTAAGAAAAACTTGCTCACTCTAAAAAACCATGCAACCGTCTAAAATTCTGTAGCTCCAACTGGAACACACTGCACCCTACAAACAGGTAGCACAGTAATTAGCACTGCTGCCTCACATTGCCAGAGACCCGGGTTCGATTCTTGGCTTGGGTGACTACGTGGAGTTTGCACGTTCTCCCCGTGGTTGCATTGGTTTCCTCTGGGTGCTCCGGTTTCCTCTGTAGCCATCTGGGATGGCCACTTCCCGATAACAAAATGGACACTTTGCAAAGATTGCAGGGAAAATGGACAATACTGAGAAAACAAGCAGGTTCAGGGCTTGTCTGTATATTGGAGCCGCAGCTCCCAGACAAGACCAAAACTGTAGGCCCATTAGAATACTAATGGCCCATCTCCGGGAACAAAAGTGTAACATTTGAGTAACCGATACTAAGGCAGACACCCCGGCGCCAGAGGAGACCGAAACGAAGCAGGCCAACGGCCACCTAGGACATGCCCAGCCATCGGGCACCCACCCCTTTATTGGATGAGATCAACATGAATGATCAAGAAATGGCCCAATTGATTGGGGCCAAGTTCAAGGCCCGCCCAAAAGAGCATGAAGCCCCTTTGGGTATAAGAAGGAGCCCCAAAGAGAGAATCGTTCTCTTGGCTCCGGCTCTCACCAAGGAGAGACCTGTCCACCAGCTGCACCAGAAGCAAGTAAGTCCAAGGTCAACGCACACTACCAGACAGACGACTTTAGCTGCTCCCCCTTACCAGTTCGGCCCCAGCAGCCTCAGAACCGAACAGCGGCCATTGTTCCTCTGACTGAGTGGGTGCCTGAAGCTAAATATAGGCTTTAGCAGTAGTGATAGTTTAGTCTGTAGAGTTTTGTGTATGAGTATATTTAATTGTGTGTGTAAATAAATAAGCATTGACTTTGAACTAACTAACTGGCATATTGAGTCTTTGATCAGTATTCGGATTTGAACCTTGTGGCAGTATCGAAAGATACCTGGCGACTCTAGAGCAAACGTAATTAGAATTAAGGAAGGCGACCATATTGACCGCCATATTCAGAGCCAACCAAAGAGAGCAACACCTCCCATAGTCCAAAGATGTGCAGGTTAGGTGTATTAGCCATGACCTGTACACAGGGTTACAGGGATATGGCAGGGGAGTAGGGTTCTCTTTCAGAGGGTCGATGCAGACTCGATGGCCCAAATGGCCTCCTTTTGCACCGCAGGGATTCTTGGAAATTGATGACAGTCCCAACCTCTCAATGGTGCATCTCCTAGTTAACCACAAACATCACAATTACAAGCTGATAACTGAACCAAGTAGTGAAATCCCAGGTTTGAACTTTCCACAGAAAATCTGGACAATCCCCAACCACTTGATGACATACCAAATAAGAGGTAGCCAACTGCACCACAAGTGGAACATAGTGAACCGCCATCCAAGTCATGCCATTGTACAAAGACTGAACCTCTCCCCTGAGAAATCCTTCACTGGTGGCATCACAGCCATTCATACTGGGGCTCCTCCTCTGGCATCAGCTGAAGTCGTTGAACAGATGGTTAACCTCAGAATTATATCCCAGAATTGTATCCCGAGCCATATGAAAAAAAATCATAAATCAGTAGCAATTTGATAGAAATGCGATTAAAACCATCAACTATGAATTGTTTCAAATATCTTATTCAATATAGCATGGTGTACTTTATAGTGATCTACATGATAGTGAATGTGCCACAAAGTTAAAGACTTGTTTGCGCTGCTTCAATTTTATATTATTGTGTTAGAATGCGAATAGTTTTACAATTGCAGCTTAGTGGATGGCACGGTAGCACAGTTGCTTCACAGCTCCAGGGTCCCAGGTTTGTTTCCCAGCTTGGGTCACTGTCTGTGCAGAGTCTGCACGTTCTCCCCGTGCTTTTGTGGGTTTTCTCCCTGTGCTTTCATGAGTTTCCTCCAGGTGCTCCGGTTTCCTCCTACAGTCCAAAGATGTGTGGGTTAGGTGGATTGGCCATGCTAAATTGCCCTTAGTGTCCAAAAAGCTGAGGTGGGGTTACTGGGTTGCAGGGATAGGGTTGAGGTGTGGGCTTAAGTAGGGTGCTCTTTCCAGGGGCCGTTGCAGGCTCAATGGGCCGAATGGCCTCCTTCTGCAAGTAAATTCTATGATTCTAAAGGAGGGGCTTTCTGGACCTCAGGGGTGAATTTTATGGAGATGAAACGGGTCTCAACTGAAGTCTGGAGAGCTGGTGAGAAACCCAAGTTGCCTCCTTTGGGGAAGCTCCACTGAATTATAAGCCAATCAGGTAATTATCAGGCTCTTGCAGTAATCAGGACCTGAGGGGGGGGGGCAAGGAATTTTCACCTGCTGAGAGCTTCTGGTCAATTAAAAGCTGTCAGCTTCTTTGCTCGTTGCTCCACCATGAAGGCTGTTTTTAGCTCCTTACTAAGGAAGAACGCATTTGTCCGAGACGGAGTGCTATGAAGGTTCACTAGACTGTTCAAGGGATGAGGCAATTACCCCACGAAGAGAAATTGAGCAGATCAGGCCTATTTTCCCTGGAGTTTAGAAGAACGAGATTGATCGAATTGAAATAAATAGAATTCTAAGGGTAGACACTGAGAAAATGTTTCCCTGGAGGTCCAGGACTAGGAGTCATTTAGGACTGTGATAAGGAGAAACTCCTTCACTCAAACGGTTGTGAATATTTAGAATTCTCTACTCCAGAGAACTGTGAACTTCTGCCATTGAAAGAGATCAATATATTTTTGGGAACTCTGGGAATTAAGGGATGTGAGCATAGCACAAGGAAGGCGCAGTCAAGGTAGAAAATAAGCCATTATCTGTTGAATGGTTGAGCAGGCTCCAAGGGCCAAATTCCAAGGCTGATTTTGTATGTTGTCAAGTGCATCATAAAACATACATACATTCGTATTAAGTATTTATTTTTATAACAAATAAAACTGATTTCTCATGATTACTGCAAGTATTCAATGGGAATTATCGCTGGGCGCTTCCCCTTGAATTACCTTGTACCATAATATGTGCAACGTGGATAGAAGTCAAAACCGTTTCTTTTTTTCTGATCTCTTTATAATCCAGCTGAGAACAGATATAGAAACAAGTCTGACACAGCTTATGCTGCTGTATTCCATTCAGATACGCAGGAATATCGGACTTGGGAGCAGGTCACTGGGTCCTTCGAGCCTGCTCTGCCATTAGCTGATCTGGTTGGGGTCTCAACACCACTTTCCTCTCTGTCCTCCATAATCTCTGACTCCCTTGTCTATCAAAAATCTATCTGGTGGGTCATACGATGTGAGCACTGAAGCGACTTCTTTTCACGAGCTTTGGCTCCACTCATCTTTTAATCCTTTATTTTATCGTAATACACATTCCATAATTATCTTAACCTTTTGTGATTCATGTACCAAAATACCTGTACGACCGAGTTGCACTCTCATCTTTCTTCATTGTATATACTGCTTTTCTATTCTCCCTGTCAATGTGGATAAGTTCACATTTTCCCACATTATACTTCCATCTGCTAATTTTTTGCCTGGCTTAGGTCACTGTCTGTGCGTGTTCTCAGACTTTTGTATCTCCTGCCCGATGGAAGAAGTTGGAAGAGTGAGTAAGCCGGGTGGGAGGGGTCTTTGATTACACTACTCACTTTCCCCAGGCAGTGGGAGGTGTAGATGGACTCAATGGATGGGAAGCAGGTTTGTGTGATGGACTGGGCTGTGTTCACGACTCTCAGAAGTTTCTTGATGTCTTGGGCCGAGCAGTTGCCATACCAGTGAGTGATGCAGCCAGATAGGATGCTTTCTATGGTGCATCTGTAAACGTTAGTAAGGGTTAATGTGGACATGCCGAATTTCCTTAGTTTCCTGAGGAAGTATAGGCGCTGTCGTGCTTTCTTGGTGGTAGCGTCAACGTGGGTGGACCAGGACAGATTTTTGGAGATGTGTACCCCTAGGAATTTGAAACTGCTAACCATCTCCACCTCGGCCTGGTTGATGCTGACAGGGGTGTGTACAGTACTTTGCTTTCTGAAATCAATGACCAGCCTCTTTAGTTTTGCTGGCATTGAGGGATAGATTGTTGTCGCTGCACCACTCCACAAGGTTCTCAATCTCCCTCCTATATTCTGACTCGTCATTATTCGAGATCCGGCCCACTATGGTCGTATCGTCAGCAAACTTGTAGATGGAGTTGGAACCAAATTTTGCCTCGCAGTCGTGTGTGTACAGGGTGTATGTAGGGGGCTAAACACGCAGCCTTGCCGGGCCCCGGTATTGAGTACTATTGTGGAGGAGGTGCTGTTGTTCAATCTTACTGATTGTATTGCATTTTTAAGCAGTTACTCCTATGCCCCACAGTGCAAGCAAAGGTCTAAAGTGGAACCACTGGCCTTCTTTAAAACAAAATCTTACAGTTCAAACAACCCTCAGGCATAAGATTTTAAAAGGTTCACACTTCAAATTTCAGTATCACACATCCTTACATTATAGCCCGCAAATCTATGATATTTTAAAATTAACCTACAGCCTCGCTGTCTAACCTGCTACAAATTCCAATCAGCAACACAATACAGTTGAAATGCCACTTAAAAATAAAGTTAATAAAACAGTTTAACTTGCTGAGCTGTATGACTTTTGGAGAATGCTCCTTTCAAGAGCAGATCCGGTACACCTCTATCTTGTCAGACTCAAATACAATGGCAAATTGCAAAGCTACAGACAGACCTGGCTTATCCCATGAATTACGTAATCTTACAGTTCAAACAACTCTCCATGACCTCTTTAGCTAGGACCAAATACCACTCTCCCAATAAATTATCTACACGGAATTTCCAGCAATCAAAACACAATTCCATTAGCCCTTTATCTGTAACTAAGTGGTTAAAATCAATAATTACCTCACTCCTTTACAGCTCCTTAATTACAGCTTTAGCAGACACACAGTTTGGATACCATAACCGAGGTTCTTTAATCATATTACTGTTACAAATATGTACCTAAACCCAGGCTTCTATAAACATTACTGCAACAGATATAAAATATATAACAATTTCTACATTCATCGCAATAGCAATATTGTATAGAATAGTTCTGAAGATAGCAAGGTCATAGGACAAGTCATTCCATCGGAATGGTCATCTATGCCGAGTACAATGGTAACTATTGGTGATTGCATATGATACTGTCATATAACCACAATATTTGAAAGTACACCACCAAAGGCCTTCCTGCTCAATTTCATGTCTTAAAAGAAATCCTACTGCAAAAAAGCTTAACAGACTTTCTTTTTTATCCTTGGAACACTAAAGTGATTCAAAGAATTGGTATATGCTGATAATTCTTTTCAACCATCTTCAGAGATATTTATGTATTAATCGATGCGCTGAATGGCCTCTTTCTTTGCCGTTGTAGCTCCATAATGCCTCTATACAAATGTAAATTGCCAATGTTTAGTGAAAATGATGGAAACCAAATCAGAGCCCACAAATTTACACAACACTATTCTGTGAAACCTTACTCATTGACTTTCTTGCACTAACTAGGAGAAAATCTGGATTTTATTAACTGGAATACTAATTAAACAGAAGGCAACATGGTCACGCACCAAATGGCAGCAGAGTAATGAGATGGTGGAGACCACAATATCCATAATGGTGACTTTTCAGTCCTTATCAAATCACTTCAATGTCACGGATTTAACTAGCTGCAGCTATCAAATTGTGCTTTTTCCTGCTGACACTGGAATGACGCAAATGCTGTGTACCTGCCATATTCAACACATCCAAAAATATATGAAACTCTGCAAAGTTGCGGAACTTGTGAAACTGGTGCAAACAAGGGTGGATATTTGCACAATAATAATTCAAATGACTAAATCAGAAAGCACTATACCAAAATTATTGCAATTGAAATCTGCTTTAATATTACATTACTGATCTTTAGAGAAATACTTAACAAAGCCACTCCTGTATTTAGCTTAAGGTTTAGGAAATGTGTTGCACTTTAGGAACCCAATACAACACAAATGAACAGGCTGACCACAGAAGATGCAAAACCTGCCACTTAATAATAATAATCATTTTTATTAGTATCAAGAAGTAGGCTTACTTTAACTAACACTGCAATGAAGTTACTGTGAAAATCCTTTAGTCGCCACACTGCAACGCCTGTTCGGGTACACTGAGGCAGAATTCAGAATGCCCAATTCACCTAACAGCACGTCTGTCGAGACTTGCGGGAGGAAACCAGAGCACCCAGAGGAAACCCACGCACTTCCCTTCCCACTGTTCAAGGGCCAAAGCACTCCTTTCATGTGAAGCAACATTTCACTTGCACCTCTTTCAATTTGGTCGACTGGATTTTCTCCTCCCAATTCGATCTCCTCTACATTAGGGAGACTAAATGCAGGCTGGGTGATCGCTTTGCCAAACACCTTCGCTCAGCCCACAAGCATGATCCCAACTTTCCTGTTGCTTGCCATTTCAACTCAGCATCCTGCTCACATGTCCGTCCTTGCTCTGCTGCAATGCTTCAGTGAAACCCAACTCAAACTTGAGGAGTCGCACTTCATCTTCCAATTAGGAACATTACAGCCCTTAGGACCCAACATTGAGTTTAAGAACTGGAGGTGGTGAGTTTTCTCTTCCGTCGTTGCTTCTTTTTCACATCCCATTTTTTTGGTTCCCATGCAAACCCCCCACCCCCCCAAACCAGGCCAACTTTTATTAAATTTGTTACGTTTTGCTACATATTTACTACAATCTCTCACAGCTCCCACTAATCACTGTTCAAGCTGTTCCACCCCCTCTTATATATAGTCACATTTATCCCTCTCTTTAGTTCTGAAGGGCCATGAGGACACAAAATGCTAACTGTTTTCTTTCCCTATGGATGCTGCCAGACCTGCTGAGTTTTCCCAGCTTTCCCTGTTTTTCCTTCAAATCCAGGCGTTTTAAACATTCAATGCAGCATGAACTTTATCAAAATGGTTTCCAAGAACCATGCAGTGCTGACATTATGTCATTCTGTACATACTCCAGATTCTGATGGGACAGAAGTCACAACACTGGGAAGAATCTGCCCTGAATACTTAAAAGCCGTAATACAAGGCAAGCATCAATTATCATACAATGCCTCTTGTTGCACAGATTCACTTCATCCAGTATGAACAATATTTTTGTGTCTTTCACTATTGCAATGGAGAGGGATAGGGCCATACGGCAGGGCAAGGTTTATAATTGGGGGAGGAGTAATTATGATGCGATTAGGCAAGAATTAGGGAGCATAAGATGGGAACAGAAACTGTCAGGGAAAGGCACAAGTGAAAAGTGGAGCTTGTTCAAGGAACAAATACTGTGTGTCCTTGATAGGTCTGTCCCTGTCAAGCAGGGAGAAAATTGCCGTGTGAGGGAACCATGGTTCACAAAAGAGGTTGAATGTCTTGTCAAGAGGAAAAAGGAAGCGTATGTAAGGATGAGAAAACAAGGTTCAGTTGGGTCGCTTGAGGGTTACAAGGTTGCAAGGAATGAGCTGAAAAAAGGGCTTAGAAGAGCTAGGAGGGGGCATGAGAAGTCCTTGGCGGGTCAGATCAAAGAAAACCCCAAGGCTTTTTACTCTTATGTGAGAAATAAAAGAATGACCAGGGGGAGGTTAGGGCCGGTCAAGGACAGTAGTGGGAACTTGTGCATGGAGTCAGAAGAGATAGGAGAGGCGTTGAATGAATACTTTTCTTCAGTGTTCACCAAAGAAAAGGGCCATGTTTTTGAGGATGAGAGTATGATACAGGCGGGTAGGCTGAAGGAGGTAGATGTTCTGAGGAAGGATGTATTAGCAATTTTGAAAAACCTTCGGGTCGATACGTTCCCTGGGCCAGATAGGATATATCCTAGGATTCTTTGGGAGGCATGGATTTTAGTAAGGCGTTTGATAAGGTTCCCCATGGTCGGCTTATGAAGAAAGTAAGGAGGTGTGGGATAGAGGGGAATTTGGCCAATTGGATAAGGGCAGCACGGTAGCCTTGTGGATAGCACAATTGCTTCACAGCTCCAGGATCCCAGGTTCGATTCCGGCTTGGGTCACTGTCTGTGCGGAGTCTGCACATCCTCCCCGTGTGTGCGTGGGTTTCCTCCGAGTGCTCCGGTTTCCTCCCACAGTCCAAAGATGTGCAGGTTAGGTGGATTGGCCATGATAAATTGCCCTTAGTGTCCAAAATTGCCCTTGGTGTTGGGTGGGGTTACTGGGTTATGGGGATAGGGTGGAAGTGTTGACCTTGGGTAGGGTGCTCTTTCCAAGAGCCGGTGCAGACTCGATGGGCCGAATGGCCTCCTTCTGCACTGTAAATTCTATGAAACTCTATGAAAGTAACTGGCAATCACATAGAAGACAGAGAGGGTGATGGTGGATGGAAAATTTTAGGACTGGAGACCAGTTACCAGTGGTGCACCACAGGGATCAGGGCTGGGTCCTCTGCTATTTGTGATTTTTATCAATGACTTGGAGGAGGGGGCTGAAGGGTGGGTCAGTAAATTTGCTGATGACACCAAGATTGGTGGAGTAGTGGATGAGTTAGAGGGCTGTTGTAGGCTGCAATGAGACATTGATAGGATGCAGAGCTGGGCTGAAAAATGACAGATGGAATTTAATCCTGATAAATGGGAGGTGATTCATTTTGGTAGGAAAAATTTGAATGCGGATTACAGGGTCAAGGGCAAGGTTCTGAGGAATGTGGAGGAACAGAGAGATCTTAGTGTTCATGTCCACAGATCTCTGAAGGTTGCCACTCAAGTGGATAGAGCCGTGAAGACGGCCTATAATGTGTTAGCATTTATTAACAGGGGGCTTGAGTTTAAGAGCCGCGGGGTTATGCTGCAATTGTACATGACCCTGGTGAGACCACATTTGGAGTTGTGTGTGCAGTTCTGGTCACCTCACTATTGGAAGGATGTGGCAGCATTGGAAAGGGTGCAAAGGATATTTACCAGGATGCTGCCTGGTTTGGAGGATAGGTCTTATGAGGAAAGGTAGAGCGAGCTCGGGTTTTTCTCTTTGGAGCAGAGGAGGATGAGAGGCGACTTAATAGAGGTTTATAAGATGATGAGGGGGATAGATAGAGTGGATGTTCAGAGACTACTTCCTCGGGTGGATGAAGCTCTTACAAGGGGCATAACTATAAGGTTCAGGGTGGGAGATATAGGAGGGATGTCCGAGGTAGGTTCTTTACTCAGAGAGTGGTTAGGGTGTGGACTGCCTGCTGTGATAGTGGAGTCGAACACTTTAGGAACATTCAAGCGGTTATTGGATAGGCACATGGAGCACACCAGAATGACAGGGAGTGGGATAGCTTTCAGACAAGGCTCGGCACAACATCGAGGGCCGAAGGGCCTGTTCTGTGCTGTACTGTTCTATGTTCTATGTTCTAATATTTAAACATGGAATGTGAATCATTCTGCAAATAGCAATGATTCTATCCATCACTTAAGAAAACGTTTCATCACAAGAAGCTTGGTTCGCTCTGCAATTCAAAGAGTGAACAAACTTTCCCCTTCACTTCTCCCAGTATTTGTTTCTTTTTCACATATCTTACTGTAGGGTACATTATACCTCTGGTATCAGACGCCCAAATGAAAAAACTCCACCCTCCAAACTAAACAAGAGCAATTTTAACATGGCTCACTCAGTAATTGGCTACAACAAGAGAAGTGCATAATTCTACCAGAATCTCTATTTGCGGATTTCAAATGTTAATAAATCCAGGATGTAACCATTATAAGAACATTTTAAAAGTAGGCTTCATCTGCCTGCTATCCAGTTAACCGTTCATTGAATTCTAACACATATTTTTATTCCAGGCCATGCATCAGAGCTTTTTATTGTTCCCTTATCAATATGTTGCTGCATATTTTGAAAAAGTGGAAAATAACTAGCTGTCAAAAAGTAGTAAGTTGGGAGTAGGAAAGAAAGTTGGGAGGAACTTTTGAACCTGACAAAAGTAGATTTGTATAATAAATTTAAGGGAAGTTTGTTACGTTGAGGAGACAAATTTGAGGGATTGGCATCATTACTCCATAGTGTTTGTGATTTTATTTTGTAAGATCAAAGAAAACACAAGATGCAATTCAAAAGTATCAACGTGATATCAGTATATTTATCAATTCCTGTCTTCTAATGTCATCAGTCTTTCTGATACATTGGATGCTTTGTGCCATTCTGCAGTTCTTCTGTGCCACTATCCTAGACCTTATTCTTCCTGAAAGCGTCTTTCCGAGCTCTTCAGGATGCCTTTCCTTTAGTTGGAGTTCAAACACGTTTCTTTAAAGAATGAATATTTAATTTAGGTAGGTTCAAAAAGTACAATTCTGCGAATTGTTTCAAACATGCTTCGCCAATGATCACAGAGGTGTGGTGAGATCACCAACCAAATTTACTTTATGTCAATTTTAAATATATGCAATCAACAAATCCAAATGGGCAGCACTGTGGCACAGTGGTTAGCACTGCTGCCTCACACCTCCAAGGTCCCGGGTTCAATTCTGGCCACAGGTTACTGACTGTGTGGAGTTTGCACTTTCTCCCCGTATCTGCGTGAGTTTCCTCCGGGTGCTCCATCCGGTTTCCTCCCAAAGTCCAAAAATTTATTATACAAGTTAAGTTAGGTGGATTGGCCATGGTAAATTGTCTCTTCGTGGCTAAAGGGTTAGGTGGGGTTGAGGGGATAGGGTGGAGGCATGGGCTTAAATAGGGTGCTCTTTCCAAGGGCCGGTGCAGACTCCATGGGCTGAATAGAAGATTACAGCGCAGTACAGGCCCTTCGGCCCTCGATGTTGCGCCGACCTGTGAAACCAATTTAAAGCCCACCTACACTATTCCATTATCATCCATATGTTTCTCCCATGATCATTTAAATGCCCTTAATGTTGGCGAGTCCACTACTGTTGCAGGCAGGGCATTCCATGCCCTTACTACTCTCTGAGTAAAGAACCTACCTCTGACATCTGTCCTATATCTATCTCCCCTCAATTTGAAGCTATGTCCCCTCGTGCTAGCCATCACCATCTGAGGAAAAAGGCTCTCACTGTCCACCCTATCTAATCCTCTGATCATCTTGTATGCCTCTATTAAGTCACCTCTTAACCTTCTTCTCTCCAACGAAAACAGCCTCAAGTCCCTCAGCCTTTCCTCATAAGGTCTTCCCACCATACCAGGTAACATCCTGGTAAATCTCCTCTGCAACCTATCCAATGCTTCCACATTCTTCCTATAATGCGGCGACCAGAACTGCACGCAATACTCCAAATGCGGCCGCACCAGAGTTTTGTACAGCTGCAACATGACCTCATGGCTCCGAAACTCCATCCCTCTACCAATAAACGCTGACACACCGTACACCTTATAACACCCCTATCAACCTGGGTGGCAACTTTCAGGGATCTATGTACATGGACACTGAGATCTCACTGCTCATCCACACTACCAAGAATCTTACCATTAGCCCAGTACTCTGTATTCCTGTTACTCCTTCCAAAATGAATCATCTCACATTTTCATGCATTAAACAACATTTGGCACCTCTCAGCCCAGTTCTGCAACTTATCTATGTCCCTCTGTAACGTGCAACGTCCTTCTGCACTGTCCACAACTCCACCGACTTTTAGTGTAAATCGCAAATTTACTCACCCATCCTTCTGCGTCCTCCTCCAGGTCATTTATAAAAATGACAAACAGCAGTGGCCCCAAAACAGATCCTTGTGGTACACCACTGGTAACTGAACTCCAGGCTGAACATTTCCCATCAGCCACCACCCTCTGTCTTCTTACAGCTAGCCAATTTCTGATCCAAACCGCTAAATCACCCTTAATCCCATGCGTCCGTATTTTCTGCAATAGCCTACCATGGGGAACCTTATCAAACCCTTTACTGAAATCCATATGCACCATATCAACTGCTTTACCCTCGTTCACCTCTTTGGTCACCTTCTCAAAGATCTCAATAAGGTTTGCGAGGCACGACCTACCCTTCACAAAACCGTGTCAGATGATTCCTTTCTAGATGATTATAAATCCCATCTCTTATAATCCTTTCCAAGACTTTGCCCACAATTGAAGTAAGGCTCACTGGTCTATAGTTACCGGGGTTGTGTCTACTCCCCTTCTTGAACAAGGGGACAACATTTGCTATCCTCCAGTCTTCTGGCACTATTCCTGTAGACAAAGATGACTTAAAGATCAAAGCCAAAGGCTCAGCAATCTCCTCCCTAGCTTCCCAGAGAATCCTAGGATAAATCCCATCCAGCCCAGGGGGCTTATCTATTTTCATACTTTCCAGAATTGTTACCACCTCCTCCTTTTGAACCTCAATCCCGTCTAGTCTAGTAGCCTGTATCTCTATTCTCCTCGACAACATTGTCTTTTTCCTGTGTGAATACTGATGAAAAATATTCATTTAGCGCCTCTCCTATCTCCTCGGACTCCACGCACAACTTCCAACTACTGTCCATGACTGGCCCTACTCTTACCCTAGTCATTCTTTTATTCCTGACATACCTATAAGAAAGATTAAGGGTTTTTCTTGATCTTGCCTGCCAAAAACATCTCATGTCTCCTCCTGGCTCTTCTTAGCTCTCTCTTTAGGTCCTTCCTGGCTAACGTGTAACTCTCAATCGCCCTAACTGAACCTTCACGTCTCATCTTTACATAAGCCTCCTTCTTCCTCTTGACAAGTGATTCAACTACTTTAGTAAACCACGGTTCCCTCGCTCGACCACTTCCTCCCTGCCTGACAGGTACATACTTATCAAGGACACGCAGTAGCTGTTCCTTGAACAAGTTCCACATTTCAATTGTGCCCATCCCCTCCAGTTTCCTTCCCCATCCTATGCATCCTAAGTCTTGCTTAATCGCATCATAATTGCCTTTCCCCCAGCTATAACTCTTGCCCTGTGGTATATATCTATCCCTTTCCATCGCTAAAGTAAACGTAACTGAATTGTGGTCACTATCACCAAAGTACTCACCTACCTCCAAATCAAACACCTGACCTGGTTCATTACCCAGTATCAAATCCAATGTGGCCTCGCCTCATGTTGGCTTATCTACATACTGTGTCAGGAAACCCTCCTGCACACATTGGACAAAAACTGACCCATCTAAAGTACTCAAAATGGCCTCCTTCTGCAGTAAATTCTATGATTCGATAACAGCAAATTATTCAGATCTTTGTCTTCGTTTTGCGGTTCGTGGCAATGGAAGAGTACATCCCTGGCCTCAAAATGTAGCAATCTTCATGGCAGGACTTTCCCCTTCCTCAATGGAAGTTCAAATCTGGCACCAAGTTAAGTGGTGTCTTGGCATGCAACAGCAGTCATTCAGCAAACAGGTAGGCAACCAATCACTGGAAATCATACAAAAAGCAAGCCAGGAAGTTAAAACATGTAAAATCCTTCACTTACAATTTAATGTTTCAAATAACAAAGTAAATATAATTGTATTTAGGAAATAAAGGAAACAGTGAAATAAAGTAAAACTCTTGTTAAAAATTCATAGATTTTATCATTTTGTAGATGTTTTTGCACATATCTTGTTCATAATTTATATTTAAAATATAACTTTTAGTTATAATAGAGTCAGAAGGTCTGTCCATACTACAATAAAATATTTAAATTATATATGAGGTTCTCAGATCAAAGTAAGGCGAAGCCAGGTTGCAAACAAGAGAATTCCTTCAGGGCCAGCAAATCTGAGAGAAGGCATCATAAAACTTTAATAAAAATTTAAATTATTTGTATGGATTAGAGGATCAAAGATTTTTGTAGAAGGTAAAATAATTAATTTGCATTTCAGTTTGAATCATTCCAAAGCATGTCAAATTGGCATGGTGAGAGTCAGGGTGGAGCCTGGATTAGTAAGTTATTTTGTTTCATTTATCCAAGTGCTTTTGCTGACAGAAGTTGGCAGTTTAGTTTGGGCTTGTGAAGAAAAGAAGCTGGAATATTTGCTCCAGCTTGCAGCTAATGTAAGAAATTGATAGTGGTCCTCACAGAGCCTTGTGACAGAAGGCAGTCAGCTTGAAAAGTTTGTTTGAAAAGAACTGTATAGGAGGAGTGGGAGTAGTCTGCGGAAACAAACAGTCTATGTATGTCCCTGACCAGGACAAGGAGTTCAAGTCCAAAGTCATGAAGCCTTTTAATAAAAGTGGAGGATCACTTAACCAAAAGCCAGTGGAAGGATCGCCATGTAATTTGTAATTAAAGTACATTCTGAAGAGCTGTGGTATACCTTCTGGGTTGGTCCCGGGAAAAGTGAATTAACTTCAAGATTTTGTAAGTTATGGAAACTCTTGGGAAAGGGACCAGGGAAGTAAAACTTAGAACTGAGTTTATAGCCTAAGTCTTTAAAGCTATTGTGTTTGCTTAGTTTGATTTCTCTTTATATACACAATAAAGCTGAGTTTTTTTGTTAAAAACATGTGAAATCATGTGGCGTAGTTCTGTGCGTTAATTGCTGGGCTTGTGAACATCTTCTTTAAACACTAATGGTCCCCAACAGGATCTTACTCCATAAATATATTACTTTTTCAGGACCAATCAAGTGTTTAGCAGTATTTATCAAGTTACCTTGCCATTAAAAAAAGTTACAAAAGTTGCATTCTGCTGAATGCAGTGTAAGAATTTTCACAGCAAAGCTATTGGTTTTCACAGCAAAACCAAATGCAAAAGTGAAGGTTTTGCCAAATCATGACTGCAATGGAGACTGCAGTATACGAGAACCGCCCCAGAACACCCCTATGAAGTAATGTAGGGCCCGATTCTCCCCAAAAATTTCAAAGTTAATTTGTGGCGGATTTTTCAGGGAGTTTCTCGCCAGCTCTACCGATGAGTTCCCCACCACTATTCAAAGACACTTAGTCACTTTTTTGGGCCCTGGGGAGTTTCTCACCGGTTTAGCCCACACAGAATTTTTTTCAGCACTTGGGAGCTGAACTCAGACATCGGGCCGCCATTTTGAAAGCTGTGAGCTTGTGGATCCCCCACATATTCACCCATGGGCAATATCACCCCCCCCCCCATTCACACATGGACACTAGCCCACATCCCCCAAGTGAGGAAGCCCCACCATGGGTACCTGGGGTTCCCCTCCAAGTGATGACACCCCACTATGGGGGTCCCCCCTCTTCAGCATGCCCCCCCCTTGTACCGGCCCTGGGCAGTGCCACCTTGGCACTTGGGCACCGTGCACTGTCACCCTGGTAGCGCTCCTGTTGACTTGGCAGTACCAGGGTGGCAGTGCCAAGGTGCCTGGAGAGCCACTGGATGCTGTTCCGCCTGGTCCACGTTTTGTTGGACCAGCACTGATTGCGCACGGCTGCAGCCTCCCTGGGGAAGCCGAAGAATCGAGGGAGGCCGCTGGAACCCGCGCAGGTACAGTAGCACAGTGGTTAGCACTGATGCTTCACAGCACCAGGGTCCCAGTTTTGATTCCCGGCTTGGGTCACTGTGCGGAGTCTGCACGTTCTCCCAGTGACTACGTGAGTTTCTTCCGGGTGCTCCGTTTTCCTCCCACAAGTCCCGAACGATGTGCTGTTAGGTAACTTGGGCACTCTGAATTCCCCCTCAGTGTACTCGAACAGGCGCCAGAGTGTGGCGACTAGGGGATTTTCACAGTAATTTCATTGCAGTGTTAATGTAAGCCTCTTGTGACAATAATAAAGATTATTAGATAGGTCGTAAGTAGGTTTACAACATACTTCCGCGAATGTCATTCGGTCCAGGGGTGTATTCCAGGAGGTTGATGAGTTAGCCTTTGACCATTTTTTAAAAAACAGAATTTAAACAAGAGAATTTGAAAGAAAAACACTTTTTAACTTTTCTTTTACTTCATGCCTTCTCAGCATTACAAATTATAAAATGTTTAGTTGCTGAGAAATTTAGGTCTGTTTCCTTTAGATAAATACACCATGTATGGAACTAAACTATGCTGAACAAGTGGACAACAATTTCCAACCATTGCTAAGACTTGGGAATATTATGATTAAAAAACTAAATTTGGATAAAATAAAAAGGGAGTTGATAAGGGCAGCACTCTGGAGAGATTTTGATATGCGAATTATCACATCAGTGAGAAAAGCAAGTGTTTACCTTTGTGACTAGGGGAAACCATAGGGTATAGAAGGGGTAACTTCAAAGTGGAGAGATAAGGTCATTGACACGTATATGCTAAAAACCAGATCCACAGGGCGGGTAACATCAAAGGGAAGGAATGATATGTAAAGCACAATAACGAGAGAAAAACACAGTGGCAGCTACCATCACAGTAACATGCAGCTGCAGAAACAATCACCCGAAAACAAGTTATTGCTGAACAGACAGCCAGTTAAGATCTGAAACGCGACCAGAGAAGATTGAGACGGCTTTCCCAAATGTGACAAAATAAAATGTACGTGATAATTAGTCGATCTCAGCAGGAGTAATGGCAAGGTTAGAACTGTTCAAAAACATGGGAGAGGAGGGTGAAGAGAGAGAAAAAGTTAAGTGGGGGCAGAATTGTATGGTGCCAAAGACTGAATATTGTGTTAACTTAGCCCATCTAGGCTCACATGAATAAATGCAGAAGACAGCATGAGAGAAACATTTCCATCATTTACCAATTGTTTCAAGCTTAAAAATAAAACATTTTGATTTGCTCAGTGGTCTTTGCTGGGTATAATGAAAACAGATTAGTGATAAAGAAACTTGAGTTTTAAATGATGATTAAATCAACTTCAATCCGATGTTATAAACGACATACTCTTCAAACAATTAAACTAACATACTCTAAGGCAAATTTGCTCATCTCGATCCTTTCCAAATACAGTCAACGAAAAGTCACAGTTAAGACTGAACACTTAAATCTCAATGTTAGAAATCGTGAAAATTAAATCCTTTACAAAAAACCTTTAGCCATATTATTCAACAAGGACAACCATTCATAGGACCATATTCAAATAATCATCCCTATCGTGTTCAATAGTTGCTTTCACTTAAAAAGGACAGGTTCAGTTTTTGTACATGTTATATACTTACTATAAAATGTTCTGCACCGTAAACCTATTAACTTCTCCTCTAAACAATAGCAGATGTCCATAACAAGAGCTTCCTGCCATCGTATAGAATGTTAACTCTTCTCTCCACACAAAAAGAAGTAAAATGAGAAGTGCAAACTCAGACCATGACTCTTCAACTATAACAGTTTAGCAAACAACAAGTCAAGTCACCGAGAAAGCTAGCAGTTTGCTGCTACCTACAATGTCAACAGATTGCTGGAACAAGGGAGACAGCTTAATGATGTGCATGGAGATGGATCCAACTGTATTCAGAATACAGATTTTCTTTTGCATTTAGGGCATTTACCCACATCAGAATCAGTATTGTTACAGAACCTATGAATGCTTTACAAGATCTTTAAAACAATCTCAGCATAAACTATGAACAAGCAATACAGCAATTAACAAAAACTGCACTATTACAACAGATTTGAAAAGAAGGTTTGTGACAGACGTGAGGAGCGGAGCTGGAAGAGAGACTGTGGACTGTGATTGGACAGCTGGAAAATGTATAAATGCTATAACTTTCTTTTTTACTGACGTGCATTGTAATTTACTTCTCTTCACATTGTTACAGAGTTCAAGTTATTGGTTGGGTTGATTGGCATTCTGTGTTGCGACGGTTATATCTTATTTTAGTGAATTGTATGGGTTGGATTGTTTTTGTTTTTTTCTTTCTCTGGGATTGGGTGGGAGGGGACGGTATACCTTGGCGGGGGGAGCCACCTGCGCTAGCTAACTAAAGTCGGCGAGTGAACGGAAATGAGGTGAGAGGAGGGCTGCGGACATTGGAGCCTGGTTAGCAGGTTTTGATGGGCTTACGAGGAGAGCGGGGGAGGGGGGGGGGGGGGGGGGGTTGATGCTGGGAGATGTTTTTTCAAGAGGAAATGTAGGGGGGGGTTTTGGGAGGGGCGGAAGGGGTTTGATGTTAATAATGGATAGGGGCGAGTCAGGTTCATGGGGGAGGGCCCGGTGGTATGATGATGGTGGATAAGAAGGGTGGGGGGGGGTGAGAGACCCCCAGTTAGGATAGTCACGTGGACCGTGAGGGGGTTAGGAGGTCCGGTCAAGAGGTCAAGGGTGCTGGCGCATCTTAAAAGTTTGAAAACCGATGTAGCAATGCTGCAGGAGACTCAGTGAGGGTGAAGGACCAGGTGAGACTTAAGAAGGGCTGGGTAAGTCAGGTGTTTCACTCTGGATTTGATGGAAGGGCTTGAGGGGTAGCGGTAATGGTCAGCAAAAGAGTACACTTCCAGATGGAGAAGATGGTGGCAGATCAGAGGGGTAGATATGTGATTGTGACAGGGGTGCTGGAGGGGAGGTTAGTGGCGCTGTTAAGTGTATACAGTCCCAATTTGGATGACGTGGGATTCGCAAAGGTGTTTGGGGCCATACCCGACTTGGACACACACAAACTGATAGTGGATGGGGACTGGAACTTGGTGCAGGAGCCAAGGTTGGACAGGCAATGGCCGCGCTCACTGGTCCCATCGGGGGTGGGGGGGGGGGGGGGGGGGGGGAGGCGAAGGTGTTGGCTGGGCTAATGGTGGAACTGGGAGAGGTAGACCCTTGGAGGTTTCTGCACCCGAGGGAACGGGAGTACTCGTTTTTCTCAGCAGTCCATAAGGTATACTCGCGGATCGACTTTTTCGTGGTGGGGAAGGCTTCGCTGGCTGGGTTAAGGGGTCGGAATACTCGGCAATTGCAGTGTCAGATCATGCTCCGCATTGGGTGGATATGGTACTGGAGAAGGGGGCTAGCACAGAGGTCGGGGTGGAAATTAGATGTGGGACTTTTGGGGGACCAAGGGCTCTGTGGCAAAATTGAAAAGGTAATTGAGGAATATGTAGGTTTCAACTGTACGGGTGAGGTGTTGAAGGCAGTTGTTTGAGAGGCTCTAAAGGCGGTGGTGAGGGGTGAGGTGATTTTGTTTAAGGCCAGGGTGGACAAAGAGGAGAGGTTGGAGCGGCAGAGGGTAATAGATGAGATGTTGGAGGTAGATAGGAGTAATGCAGAAGATGGGAACCCAGTGAAGCTGGAAAAAAGGAAGGAATTACAGGCGAGCTTTGACTGACTATCTACCAGGAAGGCGGTGCGCCAACTGAGACGAGCAAGGGGTGCAGTTTACGAACATGGAGATAAGAACATGGAGATGTTAGCAGGTCAGCTCCAGAGGAAGGCAGCGGTAAGGGAAATTGTTCAGGTGAGGGATAGGGCAGGGAAGTTGGTGGTGGCTCCGGAACTGATTAACAAGGTTTTTGAAGAATTATATAAGAGGTTGTACAGGACAGAGCCACCTGGGGGAGACCATGAGATGCAGGAATTTCTTGATGGGTTGGAGTACCCAAGGTTAGGGGAGGGCTACATTAGAAGGAGCGATAGTGGAGCAGGAGATAAAGGATGCGATTGGGAGGATGCAGTCAGGGAAGGTGGCAGGGCCGGATGGGTTTCCGGTGGATTATAAAAAATTCAAGGATAAGCTGGCACCCCTGATGGTGGGGATGTTTGAAGAGGCGATAGGGAAGGTGGTGTTGCCACAAACTTTGGGGCAGGCATCGATTTCACTGTTGCTAAAAAAAGATAAAGATTTGACGGAGTGTTGGTCGTATAGGCCCATATCACTTCTGAATGCGGACGCAAAAGTATTGTCAAAGGTACTGGCGGGTAGGCTGGAGGAGTGCTTCCCGAAGGTGATACGTGAAGATCAGAAGGGGTTCGTGAGAGGGAGGCAGCTCGTTTGACCGGGTAGAATGGGGGTACTTGATGGCAGTTCTGGAGCAGTTTGGGATTGGACCAAGATTTGTGAACTGGGTAAAGCTACTATACAAGGAGCCGAGGGCGACTGTCCGCACAAACAACATCAGCTCGAGATACGTTTCTCTCCACCGTGGGACTAGGCAGGGATGTCCTATGCCCCCCCCTGCTGTTTGCACTCGTGATTGAGCCGTTGGCCATCGCATTAAGAAGTTCGGGGGTATGGAAAGGAATAGTGCGGGAGGGGATAGAGCATAGGGTGTCCTTATATACCGCTGTTATATGTGTCAGAACCGAGTGTGTCGATAGGGGGAATATTGGAGCTGTTTGGGTCTTTCACGGGTTACAAACTAAATCTAGACAAGAGTGAATATTTTGTGGTGTCTCGGCCGGGGGTGGGGGCAGGGGTGGGGGGGCTGCCATTCCGTAGGGCAGGGACTCACTTTAGGTACCTGGGGGTGCAGGTTGCCCGGGAGTGGGAGGGGCTCTGCAGGTACAACATTTCTCGTTTGGTGGGGAGAGTGAAAGCTGATCTGGCGAGGTGGGATGGTCTCCCTCTGTCACTGGCGGGTTGGGTCCAGGCGATTAAAATGAACGTGTTACCGCGATTTCTGTTTATTTTTCAATGCCAGCCGATTTTCCTGCCAAAGGCTTTTTTCAGAGAGATTGTGGGAAGGATTACGTCGTTTATATGGGGAGGGAAGGTGACCAGAGTTAGAAAGGTGCTACTACAGGGGGGAAGGCCGGCAGGGGGTTTGGATCTTCTGAACCTGATGTATTATTACTGGGCGGCGAATGTGGAGAAGGTGCGGAGCTGGGTCAGAGGGGTTGATTCCCAGTAGGTCAGAATGGAGGAGAGTTTGTGCAGGGGGTCGGGATTGAAAGCACTAGCAACAGCGCCGCTCCCGATAGCCCCGGGGAAATACTCAGGGAGTCCGGTAAGAATAGCTTCATTGAGAATTTTGAGGCAGTTTCGCCAACACTTTGGGCTGGGGGCAGGGTCAAGGGAAATGCCGATTTGGGGGAACCACAGATTTGAGCCTGGGAGGTGGGATGGAAATTTTCAGAAATGGGAGGAGAAGGGGATTAAGACACTAAAAGATCTGTTTCTAAGGGGTCGGTTTGCAGGATTGAAGGAGCTGGAAGCAAAGCATGGGCTGGAGCAGGGGGAAATGTTCAGATACATGCAGGTTCGAGATTTTGCCAGAAAGGAGATACACAGCTTCCCAGTGGAGCTGGCCTCCACATTGCTGGAGGTGGTGCTGACAACAGGGGGACTGGAGAAGGGGGTAATTTCAGCAGTTTACGGAGCTATTTTGGAAGAGGAGAAGGCACCACTGGAAGGGATCAAAGCAAAGTGGGAGGAAGAGTTGGGAGAGGATATGGAGGAAGGGTTCTGGTGTGAGGTGCTCCGTAGAGTGAATGCCTCCACCTAGTGCGCGAGGTTGGGGCTGATATAGCTGAAGGTGGTATACAGAGCACACCTCACGAGGGCGAGGATGAGTCAATTCTTTGAAAGAGTAGAAGATGTGTGTGAGCGTTGGGGGGGGGGGGGGGGGCTAATCATGTTCTTATGTTTTGGTCCTGTCCAAAGCTAGAGGATTACTGGAAGGTTTTTAGGGTAATTTCTAAAGTGGTGCACGTGAAACTGGACCCGGGGACCAGCCAGGGTTGGAAAGGGGTGCGGAGGCAGATGTTGTAGTCTTTGCCTCGTTGATCGCCCGAAGGCGGATCCTGATAGGTGTGCCCTGGCGTGGTGGGGGTACCTGTTGGAATTCTTGACTCTTGAGAAGGTTAATAGGTTCGAGAGCAACCTCTCCACCCTGTGCCCTGGCGTGGCGGGGGGACCTGTTGGAATTCTTGACTCTTGAGAAGGTTAGGTTTGAACTAAGGGGAAGGATGGAAGGGTTCTACAATTCATGGGCATTATTCATTATGCACTTTCAAGAACTGGATAACATCGAACATTAGTTGGGGCGGGTGGGTGGGAGTGATGGGGGGAGGGGGGGCTGTGTGTGTTAATGGCGACTATGGGTGATCCCCAATTCCTTTTTGTCATTTGTTTGTGTGAACATGCGGGCTAAAGTTTGGGGTTTGGTGGGAGGATGGGGTCGTTGTTATTGATATGGGGATTGACATATTTGTTACTGATTATTGTTTATTGTTGGTGGATGTAAATTTGGGAGAAAATGTGAAAAAGGAGAATAAAAATATTTAAAACAAGAGATTTGAAGTGAGTATTGTTCTCATGTGTAATAAGGACACCAAGTTTTCTACTTAGTTCTACAGAATCCTCATCTCCTGACATTCCCTAATGATCCTTTTTGTGCAAAATTGGATGCTGGACTGCATTTTCCACTATCCTTGCTGTCTCATTGAAGGACACCATTAAAATAGAGGCTGCATTTCTAGCAATTTTGTCAGCCACTTTGGACTCTGCAACAGTTAGCTCCAAACAGGTAATAAATACCCATTTATTTTTTTTAAAACTGGGACTTTCGATGGCAACCTCGAGAAGGAGGTTGGACGCAAGATAGCTCCCTCTTGGGTTTTGGGGCCTTTTAACCCTGGTGAACAGATTTGTCCTATTGGAAAGAATGATGAGCGCGTTTTCCTGTCTGAGGAACTGAGCAAGGAACGGAGTCCTGCGGGATAGAAAATGGGAGAGGACAGCTTGATGGCTGGGGCTGCACCTATTATAGTGGACACGCTGATGGAGGTAATGGCTGTCGAATCTGCAAGGAGGTTTTGAGAAGCAACGGAAGGAGATACTGGAAATCCTCAAAATGTCTGCGGATGACGCATTGGTCCCAATAAATTGCGATTGGGTAAGACCTCGGAGACAGTGCCAACATATGGTGAGGTGTTGAAGGAGGAAATGCTGTAGCGACATAGCGATCAGTTGCCCTTGCTGGATGCTGAGCTGTGGAGGGTGGAGGAAAGGAACTAGGGCCTGGAGAATAAGTCGAGGCGGCAGAACCTCAGCATTGTGGGGATGCCCGAGGGGGTGGAGGGTCCACGGCCAACTGAGTGATGATAGCATGTTTTCACAGCTATTGGACAGAGGAGAGGGTCCTGAAGTAGGCCAAGGAGAATCAGGTGGTACGATGGTAAAGCAGCAGTATTCAAAATTACCAAGATGTCGCAGCACAATTAACAAGGAGGCGGGCAGTCTTTAACAAAGCAAAGTCAGTGCTTTTCAAGAGTGGTATGTGATTTGGTGTGGTTTACCTGGCAAGGTTGAGGATTTCTTCGAGACTGCAGAGGAAGTAGAGGCTTTTATTAAAACGCAAGTGCTTGGCCTGAACTAAGTGCGTTTGAAAGGGGACTTTGCAGATGGCTGGGACGGGTTTGTGTGGGGACGTTGATATAAAAATGTGTGGTTTTTCTTATTTCTCCCTTGTTCACCTTTTTCCTTTTTATTTTTTGTACAAGTGTTGCTGTTAATTGAAATTGGTGCGTTATTGGGGCTTTTTCTTTTTATTATTATATTTTCTCTTTTTGGTGGGTGTTCGTGGTTTGGAGGGAAGGGGAGGGGTGTTTAGTAGACCCAGGGTCGAAGGAGGGGGTGGGGGAGTTTCGGCTCTTGGTGTGGTGGTTTGCGTTTTGGTTTCTTTGGGTGGTATGGGCTCTGGCTGGAAGGCTATCTCGCTAGCAGACTGAATTTGGCTAGCGAACGGGAGCGAGGTGGGGAGGAGAGGCTGTGGCTTGCTGGACCTGTTTAGGCAGTTTCAATGAGCCTAGAAGGTGTGAATGGGATGGAGGAGAGAGGTGTTGATTCGAGAGGAAGTGGGTCGGGAATTTTTGGGAGAAGAGGGATGGGATAAAGTTCTGACGATGACTGTGGATTGTTCTTTGTTCCATTGGGTGGGTGGAACTGGGTGCCATCTTTGGCGGGCTCTGGTTTCGGAAACATGGGGCATGGAGGAGAGAACGCCTTGCGATGGAAATGGCTGACTTGAAGGGGGGGGGGCGGGAAAAGAGAACCCCAATTTGTTTGGTAACATGGAATATCCGGAGTTTCGGAGGCCCAGTGAAGCGAGTGAAAGTTTGGGGGGGGGGGGGGGGGGGGAGAAGGAGAGAGAGAGACAGAGACAGAGTGAATGAGTGAGTGAGTGAGTGTGAGAGAGAGAGAGAGAGAGAGAGAGGACGTGGATCCGTGCCAGTTCTTGCACCCTGGGGGTAGGGAATTCTCCTTTTTGTACAATGTGTACAATTTTGCACATCGACATTTTTATGATGGGGAGGTCTCTACTGTCAGGGGTGAGGAAAGCAAAATATTCTGCAATTGTGATTTCAGATCACACTGTGCACTGGTGGATGTGGTTTTGGAGATGGGGCCAGCTGGCGTGGAGTTCGTATGTGGGGCTGTTAGCGGATTTGGGATTTTGTATGAAGGTGGCTAGGGTGATTGAGGAGTGTGAGGAGTTTAACAAGAATGGGGAGGTGACATCCTTGGTGCTGTGGGAGGACCTGAAGGCGGTGGAGAGAGGGGAGATAATCTCGCATAAGGTGCAGGTGAATAGTGAGTTGAGGGAGAATTTGATTTGATTTATTGTCACATGTACCGAAGTACAGTGACAAGTATTTTTTCTGCGGCCGAGGGAACGTACACAGTACGTACATAGTAGGCAAAAGAATAATCAACAGAGAACATTGACAAATGGTACATCGATAAACAGTTAACGGTTAGAGGTAGGTAGAAGTTACTCTAATGACCCCATGCCAGAACCTCTCGTTAGTAGAATGAAGTTGTAGATGCAACTTGATCTATTATCTCCTGAATAGGCGGTGCATCAACTTTTTTTCATATTCATGGGACGTGGGCTTTGCATTTATTGCCCATCCACAATTGCCCTTGAGGGGCAGTTAAAAGTCAACCACATTGCTGTGGGTCTGGAGTCACATGTAGGCCAGTCCAGGCAAGGATGGCAGATTTCATTTCCTAAAGGACATTAGTAAACCAGATGGGTTTTTATGACAACCGACATGGTCCTCACCAGACTTCTAATTCCATTAAAAAAAAAAAAAATTTAATTCAAATTTCACCATCTGCAGTGACGGGATTCAAACCCAGGTCCCTAGAATATTACCCTGGTTCTCTGGTTTACTAGTCCAGTTACAATACCACTATGCCACCATCTCCCCTAGACTGCTGCTCGAGGTTGGCAATGTACGAATATGGGGAGAAGGCCAATATTCTCTTGGCCGGTCAGCTGAGGCGGATGGTGGCCTTCTAAGAGATTGTTTAGATTCAGGTGGTGGATGAGTGTCTGCGCCGGATAAAGTTAACAGGGCGTTTGAGGCGTTTTATAGAAATCCTCATAGACCTGGGGAGGATTTGGAAAGTCGGTATTTTATGGAGGGGCTGGAGTCCCTAAGGCGGACGAAGAGGACCAGGAAGTATTGGATGTGCCACTGGGGGTGAAAGAGGTCTGAACAGCTACTTGGCAAATGCAGACTTGTAAGGCGCCGGGTTTGGATAGATGCTGACAGAATTTCATATAAAATTAGCAGGTCGACTGGCAGTTATTGGTGGAGATGTTTGAGGATTCAGTACCACAGGGTCTCTTCCAGAGACAACGACGCAAGCGTCCATCTCACTTCTGCTACAAAAGGATAAGGACCCAGTCGAGTATGGGTTGTACTGCCTGGTTTCTTTATTAAAAGTGGATGCTAAGATCTTGGGTAAGGTCTTCATGCTGAGGTTGGAGGACTGTCTCCCTCAGGTTATTGGGGAGTATCAGACGGGATTCATGAAGGGTCGGTGGCTATCAGCTAACTTGAGGTGGCTTTTGAACGTGATATTGCCCTCGGCAGAAGGGAGAGAGTAGGAGGTTAATGTTGCATTGGATGCAGAGAAGGCCTTTGATAGAGTAGAATGGGGGTATTTGTTTGCGGTGTTGGAGTGTTCTGGGATTGGGTCTAAATTTTGTGTCGTAGGCTTGATTGTTATACAAGGAACCCAAGGCCAGTGTCCGTACAAATGACACAAGTTCGGAACACTTTCAGCTGAACAGGGGAACAGGGCAGGAGTGCCCTATGTCACCCCTCATTTATGTTGGCAATTAAGCCTTTGGCCATTGCCCTGAGTGCTTCGGCTCATTGGAAAGGGAATAGGAGTGGAATGGACCACAGGGTGTTCTTTTTTGGGAAATGTTTTTATTATAATTTTTAACAGTTTTTATGCAAAGCATAAAATAACACGGAACAACAACCAAACAGTAAGAACCCCCCCCACTTCTCCTTACAACACTATAATCTCACCACTGAACACCCGCCCCCCCCCCCCCCCCCCAACCAACAGTGACGAACCTTTAAAGTAAATTATAAATGGCCGCCATCTACAGTAAAACCATTCCACCGACCCTCTCATGGTAAACTTGACCTTTTCGAGGTGCAAAAACTCCTAGTCATCCAGCCACACCGAGTCGCTTGGTGTAGTCGACCTCCAGCCCTAGAGGACCGGCAACTCGCCACGAGCAAGGCAAAAGCCAGGATGTCTGCACTCGCACCCAGCTGGAGATCCGGCACATCCAAAACCCCAAATATTGCCACCATATGTGTACATGGTGCGCTGTCCCCACGAGCACCGATTACCGCTGTCCTCCATCCCATCAAAAATCCAATTCATTCTAGCAATCGTGGGGTGTGCTCGAAACACTACCTTTAACTGGATGAGACTCAGCCTCGCACAGGACGAGATCTGCTTGTTACGTGAATTGGACATTCCGAATTCCCCCTCAGTGAACCTGAACAGGCGCCGCAGTGTGGCAACTCGGGGATTTTCACAGTAACTTAATTGCAGTGTAATGTAAGCCGATGTATGACACTAATAAAGATCATTATTATAACCTTCCCTACCAGACTCGTGTATTTCAACCTCCATTTTCCCCAGTCCCTTGCTATCTGGACCCCCAAATACCCAAAAATGACTTCCTGCTAGCCGGAACAGCAAACCCACCCAATGCTCCGCTCCACCCTGGTGCCCTAACCAAGTATTCGCTCTTTCCAACATTTAGCGTATAGCCAGAAAATACCCCAAAGTGCTACAAAATTCCCGTGTTTCCCCAACATATAACAGCAAATCGTCAGCGTATAGCGAGACCCTATGTTCCGCCCCTCCTCTAACTATTCCTTCCCAAGCTTTTGAAATCCTCAGCACCATGGTTAGTGGCTCTATTCATCACATAAACAACAAGGGGGACATCGCACATCCCTGCCTGGCACCCCTGTATAGAAGCAGGGGCTCAGACGTCACTCTGTTAGTGCAAACACTGCCAAATGGGGCTGCATACAATAGCCATACCCACGCTACGAAGCCCGGTCCAAACCCAAATTTCTCTAGTGTCGCGAACAGATAGTCTCAGTCTACCTGGTCAAACAGTTTATCTGCATCAAGCGAAATTATGATCTCCGGAACAAGCTCCCCATCCTGTGCCCTAATCTAGACAATCCCCTTCTCTGCCTCCAGTTTCATCAATTGATATGCCAAGAGCCGAATTGCCTTCTCCCCATACTTTTACATTGCCCTTTTAGTTCGCTTCAACTGTCTCACCACCCCAGCCGTAGAGTTCAAATCGGCCTGTGTTTGCAGTTTTTTTTCTTTCTGCTAATATCTCTGGGGATGGACTGTTCACATACCTGCAATCAACCTCTATAATATCGTCTACCAGTGTTTAAGCGCTCCTACTTTACCTCCGCATCTACATGGGCCTTGAAAGATATCATTTCTTGCCTAATTACTACTTTCAGCACCTGGAACACAGGGTGCCGTTGTATGCTGATGATCATTTTTTTGTGTGTGGCGGATCTGATCCCCACTGTGGGCGTCGCTGAAGCGTTTTGGGGCTTTTTCAGGGTATAAATTGAATTGGGAGGGAAGTGAGTTTTTTCCGGTCATTCTGTCGGGGAGGCGAGCTGATCAGGGTGGGTGTTACGGTTCCACTTAACGGGTTCCCATTTTAAATATCTGGGGGTGCAGGTGGCTCGGGATTGGGCCCGGGTTCGGAAGCTGAATTTTACAAGTTTGTTGAGCAGGGTTAAGGCTGCAGAGGAGGGATAGTCTCCCTCTATCTTTGGCGGGTAGAATTCAGTCGGTAAAGGTGAATGTGCTGCCCGGATTTCTCTTTCGTTTTCAGTGTTTGCTGGTTTTTCTGCCAAAATCCTTTTTTGGTGACAGAGGAAAAATTGATTTTGTCCTTTATTTGGGCGAGCAAAGTGGCTAGGATTCCGAAGACAGTCCTTCAGAAAGACCGGCAGTCAGGGAGCTTGGCGTTGCTGAGCTTGACATATTACTCGTGGCAGAAAATGCAAAGATGTCGGGGTGACGGGGGGATCCTGAGGCTGTATGGGTACAGATGGATTCAGGGATCAGGGCTAATGGTGTTAGTGATGACCTCACTGCCGTTTTCTCTGAGGAAGTAGTCAGTGGTCTCCACACAGAGGAGATGGAGACAGTTTTGGCAGCACTATAAATTGGAGGCACATCGAAGCTGACCCCGATCTATACGAACCACGTGTTTGAGCCAGCAAGGTTCGATGTTAGGTTTAGGGATGGGAGAAGGGGGTGGAACGGAGGAGGGACTTGTTTTGAAGGGGCGATTTGCGTAGAGGTGTTGTCAGAGAAATTTCAGTTTTCACAGGCAGATACTTTTAGGTACTTACGAGTTCTCAATTTCGCGAAAAAGGTCTATCTGGCATTCCTGGTGGTGCCGCTGTCCTTGGTGTTGGAGAGGGTGTTGTCACTGGCAGGGATGGAAGAAGGGAGCACATTGGAGATTTAGGGTAGGATTATGGTGGAAGATGCAGTGTCAGTGGAGGAAATTAAAACTAAGTGGGAGGAGGAGTTGGGGTTGGACCTGGAGGATGGTGTATGGTGCAAGGCTCTGCGTAGCGTGAATGCAACGTTATCCTGTGCGAGGTTAGGGTTGATAAAGTTGAAGGTAGTACAGAGGGCCCAATTGATCAAATTCAGGATGAGAAGGTTATTTGCGTGAGTGGAGGATGAAAATGAGCGATGTCGAAGGGGTGTGGCTAACCACGTGCACATGTTCTGGTCATATCCTAAACTCGCGGGAATCTGAGTCTCCTCTTTGACACTATGTCAGCAATTCTACAAATTGAACTGAAGCCCTGTCCCTTGGGGGCCATATTTGGGGTATCAGACCTGCCGTAGCAGCAGATAGGGGTGAGTTCCAGAGGTTTTTGTTATTGTTTCATGTTTATGTATAAAATTGAAAAATTTGAATAAAAATATATATATTTTTTTTAAAACTGCACTGCTGAATGGCCTCCTTCTGCACTGTAAATTCTATGATTTCTGTGATTAACTTCAAAACGTGGAGAGATAAGGGAATTGGCACATATATGCCAAAAACCTGATCCACAGGGTGGGCAACATTGAAGGGAAAGAATTACATATTCATAAAATACCGGAGAAGGTGACACCTGTAGCAGTAGCTACCATCACAGCCCCACCCAGTCACAGAAAACAGTCCCCCCTGAAAACAAGTTATTGCTAAAATGACAGCCAGTTAAAATCCAAAACTATCTGCTGCATTTAACTTCCCGGTACATATTGTTGGATGTTGTATGGGGACATTGTAGAGTTCAGGAAACATAGGTATTTGGGAACAAAGGGGTAACCTCATATAATACCATGTGCATAGCCATCACTGTAGTTAAGTGTACTGTTGTAGTATGTCGTTCTTGTCATGTGTTTTTCTTTTAAGTTAACAAATACTCGTTATTAATTGATCACAAAATTACTGGACTATTCCTCCCTGGTTTGCATATATTCTCTTCCTGTATACTAAATTGAATATATATACCACTAAGAACTGGTGTTCCAAGTTACCATTCTGGGTTTCGGGATAGCCTCACATTAAACATCAACAGTATGTTTCTTCAGCATCTCCTTGACAGAGAATTTCCCTAAATGCAGGAGTTTCAGCATTTCTCCTCATTTCCTTGGCTTCCCAAGCTAAATGCAACATTTTCCATTTTTTCCCATAAGAAATATTGTAAAATTGGTTTGAAAATCCATGATAAAGGTTTGCATGAGACACTGTCAAAAATCGATTTTCTATTCCTGAGGTCACCCAAAGTTTGAAACCTCAGCACACATTACTCCATCTTTAATTTTTGTAATGTTTTGTTTGCCTATGAAATGTCTTTTAAGCTTTGGATATTCCATTACAGTACTTAGTTCCAAGACATTAAAACTTGCATCCAGCCTCTGTGTGCGCAGCCAATTCAATTGTCTACCTAGACTTCAAAACTATTGACTTACATTTTCAAGAAAACATTGCTGAAAAGGTCAATTTTAAATGACCTTTCCCACTGTGGGTGAATCCATTCTGGTCCCGGTCTCCAAAGGATTGGGTTGGATTTGTTTATTGTCATGTGTACCGAGGTACAGTGAAAAGTATTTTTCTGCGAGCAGCTCAACAGATCATTAAGTACATGGGAAGAAAAGGGAATAAAAGAAAATACATAATAGGGCAACACAAGGCATACAATGTAACTACATCAGCACCGGCATCGGATGAAGCATACAGGGTGTAGTGTTAATGAGGTCAGTCCATAAGAGGGTCGTTTAGGAGTCTGACAACAGGGGGGGGAGCTGTTTTTGAATCTGTTCATGCGTGATCTCAGACTTCTGTATCTCCTGCCCGATGGAAGAAGTTGGAAAAGTGAGTAAGCCGGGTGGGAGGGGTCTTTGATTATGCTGCCCGCTTTCCCCAGGCAGCGGGAGGTGTAGATGGAGTCAATGGATGGGAGGCAGGTTCGTGTGATGGACTGGGCGGTGTTCTCTGAAGTTTCTTGCGGTCCTGGGCCGAGCAGTTGCCATACCAGACTGTGATGCAGCCAGATAGGATGCTTTCTATGGTGCATCTGTAAAAGTTGGTAAGGGTTAATGTGGACATGCCAAAATTTCCTTAGTTTCCTGAGGAAGAAAAGGCGCTGTTGTGCTTTCTTGGTGGTAGCGCGACGTGGGTGGACGAGGACAGATTTTTGGAGATGTGCACCCTAGGAATTTGAAACTGCTAACCATCTCCACCTCGGCCCCATTGATGCTGACAGGGGTGTGTACAATACTTTGCTTCCTGAAGTCAATGACCAGCTCTTTAATTTTGCTGGCATTGAGGGATAGATTGATGTCGCTGCACCACTCCACCAGGATCTCAATCTCCCTCCTGTATTCTGACTCGTCGTTATTCGAGTTCCGGCCCACTATGGTCTTATCGTCAGCAAACGTGTAGATGGAGTTGGAACCAAATTTTGCCACGCAGTCGTGTGTGAACAGTAAGTAGAGTAGGGGGCTAAGTACGCAGCCTTGCGGGGCCCCGGTACTGAGGACTATTGTGGAGGTGTTGTTGTTGTTCATTCTTACTGAATGTGATCTGCTGGTCAGAAAATCGAGGATCCAGTTGCAGAGTGGGGAGCCAAGTCCCAGGTTTTGGAGCTTTGATATGAGCTTGGCTGGGGTTAAGGTGTTGAAGGCAGAGCTGTAGTCAATAAATAGGAGTCTGGTGTAGGAGTCCGTGTTGGCAAGATGCTCTAGGGATGAGTGTAGGGCCAGGGAAATGGCGTCTGCTGTGGACCGGTTGCGACGGTATGTGAATTGCAGTGGATCAAGGCGTTCTGAGAGTATGGAGGTGATGCGCCTCATGATCAACCTCGCGAAGCACTGCATTACGACTGAAGTCAGGGCCACCGGATGGTAGCCATTGAGGCACGTTGCCTGGTTCTTCTATGGCACCGGTATGATGGTGGTCCTCTTGAAGCAGGTGGGGACCTCGGAGTGGAGTAGGGACAGGTTAAAGATGTCCGCGAACACCTCTGCCAGCTGGTCCGCGCAGGCTCTGAGTGCACGACCAGGGATACCGTCTGGGCCCATCACCTTCCGAGGGTTCACTTTCAGGAAGGCCGATCTGACTTCGGAAGCTGTGATGGTGGGTATGGGTGAGTTATTGGCTGCTGGGGCACTCGACAGCGGATTGTTGGTTCCCTGCTCGAACTGAGCATAGCATGCATTGAGTTCATTGGGGAGGGGTGCACTGCTGCTGGAGATACTGCTCGGCTTTGTTTTGTAGCCCGTTATGTTGTTCAATCCTTGCCACAATCACCGAGAGTCTGTCTGTGACTCTAGCTTGGTTTGATATTCTCTCTTGGCATCTCGGATGGCTTTGCGGAGGTCGTACCTGGATTTCATATATAGGTCAGGGCCGTCTGACTTGAACGCCTCAGATCTGTCCTTCAGTAGGGAGTCAATCTCGCGATTGAGTCATGGTTTCCAGTTGGAGAACGTACGGGCTGCTTTCTTTGGCACGCAGTCGTCCACACATTTGCAGATGAAGTCTGTGACGGTGGTGGCATACTCATTTAAGTTGGTCGTTGAGTTCTTAAATATGGACCAGTCCACTGTCTCGAAGCAGTCACTTAAGAGTTCTTCTGTTTCCTCGGACCAGCACTGCACGACCTTCTTAGCTGAATTCTCCCGCTTGAGTTTCTGTTTGTATGCCGGGAGAAGGAGCACCGTCTTATTGGTGCCCTTGATTTTTGAGTAGCAGTGGTCAAGAGTGTTGTCGCCCCTGGTGGGACAGGAGATGTGCTGGTGGAATTTTGGCAGTACACTCTTGAGGTTGGCCTTGTTGAAGTCTTCAGCCACGATGAACAAGGCCTCCGGGTGTTCTGTTTCGTAGTTGTTTATAACTGAGTACAGTTCGTCCAGCGCCTTCCTCACTTCTGCCTGGGGTGGGATGTAGACCGCTGTGATAATGGCTAAAGTGAACTCACGTGGAAGATAGTATGGGCAGCACTTCACGGTCAGGTATTCCAGGTCCGGGGAGCAGTAGGTCGCCAGGGTGCTTCAAAACGAATTTTTGAAGGATTTTTCAAAACCTCAGCCACTAACCTAGCTTTAGCCTTAAGTTATATCTGATAGGCCTTTTTCTGACCAAATGAACACAATTCCCGTACCAGCCTCCCCGAACATGGTTCAGCCTCCAAATAAACCGCTGGATAATCAAAGCTGCAGCATTTGCATTGGGCCTCAGCCAGTTCATACCAGAGGCTGTGGGAGGCTGTACATTTGTCAGAAGAGACACAAATCCCTTACTCAGCTTCCAACCTCCTCAGATTGGTGTTAACCATCCTCTGCTACCATCAAATTTCCCAAACCAATTCTCATGGATGCAAATCTGAAATATATTCTGTCAACAAAGCAATGCTTACTTTGGTATGGCCCTCAATACTCTAGCCTGATTTTTTTTGAACATTTTGATAAAAGTTACTTTAATGTTGAATGCCTTTAAGACAAATGCTTCACATTCTGGAGTAATTCGCAAAGAACTTTCAAAGTATAGTCAAGTTGGAAAAGTATGTTGAAAAGTAAATCCGTCCAAAACAAGGCAATGATAGCCCGAAAACATATTTTCTCTTCTGCATAAATACAGCTATCAGCCTGAACATTAAAAATACAAATTTTAAGTGTATAATTACAGCCCAGGAGCCTACCTTTTTGCTGTAACAGTCAGTTACATCAGGAAGAAATCTTCCATCAAAAAAATACTCCTGTTATTATCGTGAGCTGCACTTCTGGACACTTACTGCAGGACAACAATATCAGTTTCCATTTATACAGCAGTGTGAGTGCAGTAAAATACCAAAATAGCTAACATTTCAAGAACACTGTTTTCAGTATTATACACAAGTTAGTCTAGAAACAAATCATTCAAGTGAGGAAAAAGTAACTACAGAAATGTGTTGTCTGTTTTCACATTGCAAATAGAATCAACAACACAGAAACATGCCATGGTGCAATGGTCTTCATTTCACATCAGCCTTCTTCCAATGTAATTACGCTTCCCGTCCAGTGCCATTTCCTTCTTTCTCCCTCATATATGAATCAAGCCTCCTCTTCAATGCATCAATGCTTTCTGCTTCAACCACTCCAATTAGCAGTAAGTTCCACATTCTCACCATTAACGATGTAAAGTAATTTCTCCCACATTCTTTGTTTGACCTTAGTGATTATCTTACCTTTTCGGCCTTTTGACTGGACTCACCAATGCACCAACAAGTCGAAACAATTTCTCCATGTCCACCCCTATCTAACACTGGTAATTTTCAGGTCCAGTTGCCCTATGACTCTTTTCCAGAGAAAACCGTCCACGCTGTCCAATTTTTCATGCTAGTAGTATTGTTTCAATTCTGGTAACATTCTTGTAAATCTTTTCTGCACTTTTTCCATTTAATTTGTCTTTTCTGCACTTTCTCCATTTAATTTTTGTACTAGTCAGACCAGAATTTTACAAAATGCTCCAAGTCCGGTTAAACCAACCTCTTTCAGAACTTTAATATTGCTTCCCTTTATTCTATTTCTCTAGAAGCCTAGTGCATTTCTTTCACTCCTTATGCATTGCTACTTTTAGCCATCTACGTATGTGTTTCCAGATCGCTTTGTTACTCCACCTCATTTAGTTTCCCACCTCCAAGGAAAAAGTTGCTACTTCATTCCTCCCACAAAAATGAATCACCCTTTCATCTGCTATATTTAATTTAATTTGCCATTTACCCGCCCAGTCAGTCTAATTATGCCTTCCTGTACTTTGGCGTAGGCCACATCATGAGAAACATTTCCCTCCCCCCCCCTTTTTGTAACATCCACAAATGATGTCATACAATGTGTAATAAGAATATTAGTTTCACACTTTACAGTAACAGTGACATAAATCTTTAAAAAGATGCACTTTTGAATGAATTTAAGATATGAAAAATATTACTCTTCAGTTGCTGATAATATTATCAGTTGCATTATAAATGTTACTACTCAAATTGAGAACACAATTTTCTGATACACATGCACAGATGAATTGTACCTGAATTGTTAAATGGTATCAAATTGATGAAAAGAAACATTTTGAAATTTGGGAAAGAATATACACATCTAATTTACTGACATGAACAAAACTGTGCCGAATGTTGAATAACACCCACACGATTGCATGCACATTTTCAATTATCTGGAACAGGAAGCAGATTGTCTGGTCTGATGAATCCAACAAATATTCCAAATATCAGAGGTGGAAAAATATGCTCAAGGACATGGATTGCATAAGCATGATTGGTTCTTATAATGATTTCCATCATATTATGAAATGTTCGAGTGTATACCACATAAAATCTGATCAATTCCTATAGGGATAACAAAGTTTATAATTAACACATTTTGCTCATTTGTTTAGCGCAATCTTTTTAAATGAGTAGTAAGTTCGAGTGATATATAATTCCGCAGATACAGGGGTCAGATTTGGTTCCTGCTATCAAAGAATGAGTAGAGGAATAAGGGGGAAAGGAAGAGACAAGACAAGAGAGAGAGGTTGGCAAGGCAATGAAGAAATGAGACAGTGACAAACATGCAAAATATACGTGATTGTGGATAGATAGAAAATATAATTATTTAGTCCTTAAAAACATAACACCCAACATAGCAAAGTCGTGTCGTACTCAACTAATTTTTTTTTAAGAGAAATTACAAAGTTGGTGGTTGAGGGAAGTCCATTAGACACTGTTTACTTTTCCAAAAAGCTTTTGATTAAGTACCACACAAGAGATTTCTCTTTCAGATTGAAGCCTTGAGTATTAATGGTAATATAGTGAGCCTGATTGAGAACTGGTTCACAGGCCATAGGATTTGGATTGATTTCAGGTGATAGACAAGCATCAGTATTTGGACCATTGCTCTTTATTTTTATTAATGATCTGGATGTAGATGTTGGGAACATAATCTGCAAATACGCAGATGATATCAAGACCTGTGACAGTGTTTGGACTGCAGATGATTATTATTATTATGCTCACCTGCTTAATGATGAGCTGATCGCCTCAATGACCGGCAAACGATGCTTAACTTGGGTAAGTGCAATTTAATGCACATGGACAGGGCAAATGCTCAACCTACATACACAATTCAGGGAAAAACATTCAAGGTGGCAAAAGGGATTTGGGAATTCTGGTGCACGCATCCCTGGTAGTACATGAGTAACAGCGTGAAGTGCAGGGTAAGCACATTCCCTTTAGAGTGAAGGGCAAGGCTGGTAGAAGTAGGGAACCCTGGATGACTCGAGATATTGAGACTCTGGTCAAAAAGAAGAAGGAGGCATATGACGTACATAAGCAACTGGGATCAAGTAGATCCCTTGAAGAGTATAGAGATTGTCGAAATAGAGTTAAGAGGGAAATCAGGAGGACAAAAAGGGGACATGAAATTTCTTTGGCAAATAATGCAAGGGAGAATCCAAAGAGATTCTACAGATACATAAAGGGGAAAAGAGTAACTCGGGACAGAGTCAGGCCTCTTAAGGATCAACAAGGACATCTATGTGCAGAGCCACAAGAGTTGGGTGAGATCCTGAATGAATATTTCTCATCGGTATTCACGGTGGAGAAAGGCATGGATGTTAGGAAACTAAGGGAAATAAATAGTGATGTCTTGAGAAGTGTGCATATTACAGAGGAGGAGGTGCTGGAAGTCTTAAAGCGCATCAAGGTAGATAAATCCCCGGGACCTGATGAAATGTATCCCAGGATGTTGTGGGAGGCTAGGGAGGAAATTGCGGGTCCCCTAACCGAGATATTTGAATCATCGGCAGCCACAGGTGAGGTGCCTGAAGATTGGAGAGTGGCGAATGTTGTGCCCTTGTTTAAGAAGGGCAGCAGGGAAAAGCCTGGGAACTACAGACCGGTGAGCCTAACGTCTGTAGTAGGTAAGTTGCTAGAAGGTATTCTGAGAGACAGGATCTACAAGCATTTAGAGAGGCAAGGACTGATTCGGGGCAGTCAGCATGGCTTTGTGTGTGGAAAATCATGTCTCTCAAATTTGATTGAGTTTTTTGAGGGGGTGACCAAGAAGGTAGATGAGGGCAGTGCAGTAGACGTTGTCTACATGGACTTTAGCAAAGCCTTTGACAAGGTACCGCATGGTAGGTTGTTGCAGAAGGTTAAAGCTCACGGGATCCAGGGTGAGGTTGCCAATTGGATTCAAAATTGGCTGGACGACAGAAGGCAGAGGGTGGTTGTAGAGGGTTGTTTTTCAAACTGGAGGCCTGTGACCAGTGGTGTGCCTCAGGGATCGGTGCTGGGTCCACTGTTATTTGTGATTTATATTAATGATTTGGATGAGAATTTAGGAGGCATGGTTAGTAAGTTTGCAGATGACACCAAGATTGGTGGCACAGTGGATAGTGAAGATGGTTATCTAGGATTGCAACGGGATCTTGATCAATTAGGCCAGTGGGCCGACGAATGGCAGATGGAGTTTAATTTAGATAAATGTGAGGTGATGCATTTTGGCAGATCGAATCAGGCCAGGACCTACTCAGTTAATGGTATGGCGTTGGGGAGAGTTATAGAACAAAGAGATCTAGGAGTACAGGTTCATAGCTCCTTGAAGGTGGAGTCGCAGGTGGACAGGGTGGTGAAGAAGGCATTCGGCATGCTTGGTTTCATTGGTCAGAACATTGAATACAGGAGTTGGGACGTCTTGTTGAAGTTGTACAAGACATTGGTACGGCCACACTTGGAATACTGTGTGCAGTTCTGGTCACCCTATTATAGAAAGGATATTATTAAACTAGAAAGAGTGCAGAAAAGATTTACTAGGATGTTGCCGGGACTTGATGGTTTGAGTTATAAGGAGAGGCTGGATAGACTGGGACTTTTTTCCCTGGAGCGTAGGAGGCTTAGGGGTGATCTTATAGAGGTCTATAAAATAATGAGGGGCATAGATAAGGTAGATAGTCAACATCTTTTCCCAAAGGTAGGGGAGTCTAAAACTAGAGGGCATAGGTTTAAGGTGAGAGGGGAGAGATTCAGAAGGGCCCAGAGGGGCAATTTCTTCACTCAGAGGGTAGTGAGTGTCTGGAATGTGCTGCCAGAGGTAGTAGTAGAGGCGGGTACAATTGTGTCTTTCAAAAAGCATTTAGATAGTTACATGGGTAAGATGGGTATAGAGGGTTATGGGCCAAGTGCGGGCAACTGGGACTAGCTTAATGGAAAAACTGGGCGGCATGGACTGGTTGGGCCGAAGGGCCTGTTTCCATGCTGTAAACTTCTATGATTCTATGATTCTATAAGTGACAGCTGGAGTAAATAGGGTGCTGGGATACATTCAGAGGACAAGTTAAGCAGAAGACGTGGCATACAATTCTGTCCTTACATGGGATCTTGGTCAGATCTCATGGGAACAGAGTCCAGTTTTGGTCTTCTCACTTGCGAGATGACATTTTGGAATGGGTGCAGGGGAAGGGCTACAGATTCACTTCCAGTATAAAACATCTTATTAAGATTATCAAGGGTGACATGATGGCACAGTGGCTAGCACTGCTGCCTCACAGCGCCAAGGACCCGGGTTCAATTGCCAGCTTGTGTGACTGTGTGTGGAGTTTCTCCAAGTGGCTGCGTGGGTTTCCTCCCACGGTCCAAAGATGTGACAGTTAGATGGATTGGCCGTGCTAAATTGCCCCTTAGTATCAGAGATGTGCAGGTTAGGTTGTGGGGATAGGGTGAGGGAGTGGGCTTAGGTGGGGTGCTCTTTAGAAGGTTGGTGCAGACTTGATGGGCTGAATGGCCTCCTTCTGTCTATAGGGGTTCTGTACTTCTAAGATAGCTACTTAACACTTCAAAGAAACAGGGGCTTAGTGGTGATTGGATTGCGGTTTACAAGATGATGAAGGGAACAGATTGTGTTCCAGTTGATAGTTTGTTTCAGTGAAATAGGTCAGAGAATCAGGGGATCACAATTTTAAATTAAGCATGACAGTTCTAAATTGGATTTCAGGAGATTATACTTTTCTCAGAATACAGTGGCTCTTTGGAACAGGTTGTTCTCTTGTGCAGTGGATCCCAACTCACTGAACTTGTTTAAGGAAGAGCTAGACCTGTTTCTTGTTCGAGTGAACATCACCCCTTATAAAAGCTAAGTACTTCCGGAAATTTAGGGCAGAGTGATTTCCTGGACCAGACCATCGACTAAGTATACTATTGGTAGTTGCGTCATATTTGTGAATATTAATGATGAAACTCACAGGGCATGAGCTGTTATTTTTCTTTCAATCCCTGTATTTTCGAGAGAGAGAGAGAGAGAGAGAGGATGATAATTGTAAATTGGGACTCTTGGCTGTGATATCAGCCTGGAGCCTCCAGGTTGCTCGTGAAATGGAAACTGATTTTGTGGAATAAAAGCTCATGGGTCAGTTTTCAGCAGGAACAGCATGGGCAAGCTGTGAGGCTGCAGTTGAAACAGCTAGGAAATAACAAAAAACTGAAGGCTGGGTTTGAGATAATAAAATAAGGTTTTTGTCACTGCTTCAGATTTTACTGGAGACGGCCACGATATGTATTGGGAGTGTTATTGACAGGTCAGATGAAGGTGGCATGAGGAACCTACACCATCAGGACTGTCATGAGCCACCCTAAGAAGTGCACTTTTATTGGTGACAATTTTATCCGTGGAACTTAGTTGGCATGAAGCAGTTGTCAGAATGACTTGAGGATCAAATACTGCGTGCGAACTCTACTGGAGGAAGACAGTTGCGAAGGACACAGGGACTGCACATGGTGTCACATATGTGCTAAGCTGACGACCATTAAGTCTGTGAGATTCACCTTTGTTGTAACAGCTATTTGAAAGCTTAATATATAGTTTTTATTGAACATAATGTGCCTGCTAATTTGTTTGATTTATGCTGATTCTGGTCAGATTGTTAAAGCAGAAGTTATTAAAAAGTGAAATCTTGTTAATAGGTTTCTTCCTTTGGGGTTGTTTGGGATGGTTAGTTCTTTTAAGCTATTGGCCTGCATGGGGATCATAACAATAGGTTTTAATTTACTCTTTAAAATTGTAATTCATCCAAAAAAAGCACAGAAGCAACAAAACATTAGATTACTGTAAATCTAGAGAAACTATGGTCTCCCGAGACGGGTTTGTTTTTTAGGTTTTCGTAGCATGCAGTGTGACTTTTAAGAAATAATCAATATTACTGTAATAAAATTACTCAAATGTGTAGAGCAGTTCTATACTAATATAAACATTACACAAAATATCTCTTTAGAAATGAAGTAAACATTTAACTTGTGCTCACTCAATTGTTATATCTTTATTCAATTCATCTGACTAATAAATTCAATTGTATTACCCAATTTACCTATTTTTACTGATTATAATGATTGCTCAGCTTTTTTTTTTTTAACCACTTCTTATTCCATTTCAAAAATAGAATATTTCATTTTGACTGAGGTGAACACAAATAACTGGCCTTTTTCTTTTTAACGGAACTGAAGGCAGTAGATCAAAGATTGGCTTTGTAACATCAAATGCAAACAGGTCATTGATGCAATAAAGCATCTGAAATAATGGAACTTACATTTTTTTGTCCATATTGATTATTTGAGAATAAAAATAATTAAAACACTGAAAGATCATCTGAATGAGATTATTGAACAAAGAACTAGCCTAAACCGTTGTAAGTGACAATGTGCCATCACAAAGGCACCTGCATTTCAAAAAATGAAAGAGTTGGGACATCTTAAATGAAAATGTGAGAAATACTAAAATGGATTTAGCACATTAAAAGCAACTCAACTTTGACTGAAGAATTAAGTGCTCCACTTGCGTCAGCAGGACAAGTTGAGAAGACTATTAAAAAAAACATGAGGGTTGGCTATATTTGGGGTTGCAGAAGAGCCGGGAGTGCAGGAGGCGAGAGAGGCTGACGTGTTGGCCTTTGCGTCCCTTGTAGCCTGGCGCAGGATATTGTTAATGTGGAAGGAAGCCAAACCCCCAGGTGTGGAGACCTGGATAAACGATATGGCAGGGTTTATAAAGTTAGAACGGATTAAGTTCGTGTTAAGGGGTTCGGCTCAGGGGTTCACCAGGCGGTGGCAACCGTTCGTCGACTACCTCACAGAATGATAGAGGGAATGGAAAAGAAGTAGACAACAGCAGCAAACCAGGGGGGAGGGAGGGAGGGGGGGGGGGGGAGGGGGGAGGGCGGGGGGGAGGAATCGGATGGACTCTCAGGGATGTTATTGTATATGTATAGGTATTTGGTATATGTAATTGTATATTGGATTGTTGGATTGTATTTTTGGAGAGTATTTATTTTGGACAAGGCAGTTGCCATTTAGTTTTTTTTTTTGTTTATATATTACTTATTTATTTGTTTAAAACTGGCCACGGTTATTTATATTGCTTCATTGTTGTGTAAAAGAAACACTACGTATTGTTATGTTTGGCCAAAAAACTTGAATAAAATATATTTTTTTTAAAAACATGAGGGTGGATTCTTACTAAAATTTGGAAATCAATGGGATAATTAGTACATTTATTTGGAACAAAAATAAACCTTGCCTTAAGTTTACTAAGCTCCAGTTACCAGAATCTGGGGGTAAGGGGGTTCTGAATATTGGGTTCTCTCAACCTAACTCTCATACAAGATTAATCAGGGAATGGGTTGGGATGGGCCCAGCATCCATATGGCTCGATACTGAAGCAGGGCAGTCGGTTTTCCCTCTAGTCTTGTTGTTTCACGGTGACATTAAGGCAGGCTCTGTTAAGTGTGATCATATGATTATTAATACTCTTGTGATAATCTTATTATCAATACTCTTAAGAATGTGGAGGTTGGTCTGCCAACTGGAAGGGAGGTCTAAATTGACTTACTCTCTCTCATAGAGTCATAGAATTTACAGTGAAGATGGAGGTCATTTGGCCCATCAAGTCTGCACCAGCCCTTGGAAAAAGCACCCTAGTTAAGCCACACCTCTACCCTATCCCCGTAACCCCACCTAACCTTTTTGGATACTAAGGGCAATTTATAATGGCCAATCCACCTAACCTGCACAGCCTTGGACTGTGGGGGGAAAACGGAGCACCCGGTGGAAACCCACGCACACACAAGGAGAACATGCAGACTCTGCACAGACAGTGACCCAAGCTGGGAATCGAACCTGGGGCCCCGAGAGAGATAGAGGCATTGTAGGCTGGGAGGCATGTTCAGAGATGCTTCCTTATCATTCTTTGAGCAGCAATGTCAGCAATTTGGCATCCCAATCCTTTTTTAAGTACTTAAAGCTTAGAAACTTTGTCTTTAACAAGACATCCCTGCGTCGATTCCTCAATTTCCCCCATGGAAAAAAATCCTGAAATCTTAGTTGCCCAAACAATTGATCAGCAAGTTCTATGATGTTTTGAATTCCAGAACCTTCATCACCACAGTGTCTTGCAGGCATGCGAAAAAGACTCAGCAATCAACATCGATGAGGAGGCATAGGGTAACATACTGGACTATGTCGGTAAAGTTTCAGTTTGCAATAAAATGCAGGAGTCCCAGTTCAAGATACTACACCACATTAATATTTGATCCTGCTTTATGTACCTAAAGTGCCAGGTAGTCGAAGGCGACTATACACATTGCCTACGGCCTTTGTCAAGATTCAATCCTATTGGTCAGGTGTGGGCAGAGAACTGGAAAAGTTTTTTGGTAGAGCCTTAAGAGTCCTGTATTTCTGATTCTTTATCTCCCAAATGGGAGAATCTGATTCTAATGAAAAAAGGCTATATAACATTCTGACCTTTGTTGCTCGTAAGAATATCCTACGGAAATTTACAAGGTTTGACAGGGATTTGTGACTTCTATTATGTGGAGAGGTTGGAGAGGTTAGAGAAGCTAGTGCTGTTCTGCTTTGTGCAGGTACAGTTAAAGGGAGATTTAATTGATGAGTGCAAAATCATGCATAATTTTTCAATGAGCAGATAAGGAAAAAGCATTCCACTTGCAGGAAGATAACCAGAAGACACAGATGTAAGGTCATTTGGCAAAAGAATGTGAGATGAGATGAAGGGTCTTTTCTGTGTCGCCAGTTTTGATGATCTTGAAAGGGTGATGGAAGCAGATTCAATAACAGCTTTAAAAATGAATTGCGCAAGTAATAATAATAATCTTTATTATTGTCACAAGTAGGCTTACATTAACACTGCAATGAAGTTACTGTGAAAATCCCTAGTCGCCACTCTCCAGCCCTGTTCAGGTACACGGAGGGAGAATTCAGAATGTCCAATTCACCGAACAAGCACGTCTTTCGGGACTTGTGGGAGCCTTAGTGTCCAAAAAAGTTAGGTGCGGTTACTGGGTTATGGGGATAGGGTCAAGGCGTGGGCTTAAGTAGGGTGCTCTTTCCAAGAGTCAGTGCAAACACGATGGGCCGAATGGTCTCCTTCTGAACTATAAATTCTATTCTTATAGAAACCGGAGCACCCGGAGGAAACCCTCGCAGACACGGGAAGAACGTGCAGACTCCGCATAGACAGTGACCCAAGTGGAAATCGAACCTGGACCCTGGCGCTGTGAAGCAACAGTGCTAACAACTGTGCTTCCGTGCCACCCTACTTGGGGGTAAAATTGTAGAGCTATGGAGAAAGGGCAGGGAAAGAGAATGCTACTTGAATATCTCCCAAAAGAGCTGGCACGGGCATGCTGGGTTGCATGGCCTTCGACTCTGCTGTATTTTCTATGTAAATGAATGGTTCTTCTAGATTCTACAAGGGAAGAAAGACTTGCATTTACATAGCATCTTTCACAACCACCTGATATAGAGCGGGTGCAGATGAGACAGCTGACCGGGGGCGGGGGGGATGGCAGACATCATGCACAGCATCGACAGGGTCAAGGATGGCCAATTGTGTTGTGCAAAAACAAAAAATACTACACCTGCTGGACCCTGCTTCCCTGCACCTGGGGGACCCTCCCCCTCAATTCCCCAACCAGCCGCCTGCTGAACAACCTTAAGACAGATCCCTGTCCAGTGTTCCTCACTGCTGAGTGGGCTGAATTGGCTGCATGTGTACAGCAGCACTTTGCAAATATACTCAGATAGCAGCAGTCTCCCCAGTCGCCACCTGGAGAAATCCAGTACAAATGGCAGCCCAGGAAGGTATCAGCAATTACCCTGTACCTACTAATCTACATCGACTCCCAGTTAATTAGCACCTCAAATTTAAAATTCTCGTGGACGTTTCAAGCCCTTCTATGACCTTGCCCTCCCTACCACCATTTCCTTCAGCCCCATAGCTCTGAGGTATATTCTTTGCCTATGCTCAGCCACTGTAGGAGGCAGCCCTCAGAAGTATCTTAATGCTGTTAATTCTGGCCTCAAATTTAATTGCTCAATGGGTAGCTCGGTGGCATAATGGTTAGCACTGCTGCCTCACCGCGCCAAGGTCCCAGGTTCGATCCCGGCTCTGGGTCACTGTCCGTGTGGAGTTTGCACATTCTCCCAGTGTTTGCGTGGGTTTCACCCCCACAACCCAAAGATGTGCAGGCTAGGTGGATTGGCCACGCTAAATTATCCCTTAATTGGTAAAAATGAATTGGCTACTCTAAATTTATAATAAAAAAAACATTTTTTTTTTTTTATTAAATATTTTATTGAAAATTTTTGGTCAACCAACACAGTACATTGTGCATTCTTTACACAATATTATAACAACACAAATAACAATGACCTATTTTATAAACAAAAAATGAATAAATAATAAATAACAAAAATGAAAACTAGCCCTAATTGGCAACTGCCTTGTCACAAGTAACACTCTCCAAAAATATAATTTAACAGTCCAATATATAATTATCTGTATCAACGACCTATACATACTATACAGTATATATTAACAACCCTGAGAGTCCTTCTGGTTCCTCCTCCCCCCCCCCCCCCCCCACCCCCGATCCTGGGCTGCTGCTGCTGCCTTCTTTTTCCCATTCCGTCTATCTTTCTGCGAGGTATTCGACGAACGGTTGCCACCGCCTGGTGAACCCTTGAGCCGACCCCTTAGGACGAACTTAATCCGCTCTAGCTTTATAAACCCCGCCATGTCATTTATCCAGGTCTCCACCCCCGGGGACTTGGCTTCTTTCCACATTAGCAATATCCTGCGCCGGGCTACTAGGGACGCAAAGGCCAAAACATCAGCCTCTCTCGCCTCCTGCACTCCCGGCTCTTGTGCAACCCCAAATATAGCCAACCCCCAGCTTGGTTCGACCCGGACTCCTACTACTTTTGAAAGCACCTTTGTCACCCCCATCCAAAACCTCTGTAGTGCCGGGCATGACCAAAACATATGGGTATGATTCGCTGGGCTTCTCGAGCACCTCGCACACCTATCCTCCACCCCAAAAAATTTACTGAGCCGTGCTCCAGTCATATGTGCCCTGTGTAATACCTTAAACTGAATCAGGCTTAGCCTGGCACACGAGGACGACGAGTTTACCCTGCTTAGGGCATCTGCCCACAGCCCCTCCTCGATCTCCTCCCCCAGCTCGTCTTCCCATTTCCCTTTTAGTTCATCTACCATAGTCTCCCCTTCGTCCCTCATTTCCCTATATATATCTGACACCTTACCATCCCCCACCCATGTCTTTGAGATCACTCTGTCCTGCACCTCTTGTGTCGGGAGCTGCGGGAATTCCCTCACCTGTTGCCTCGCAAAAGCCCTCAGTTGCATATACCTGAATGCATTCCCTTGGGGCAACCCATATTTCTCGGTCAGCGCTCCCAGACTCGCGAACTTCCCATCCACAAACAGATCTTTCAGTTGCGTTATTCCTGCTCTTTGCCACATTCCATATCCCCCATCCATTCCCCCCGGGGCAAACCTATGGTTGTTTCTTATCGGGGACCCCCCCAAGGCTCCAGTCTTTCCCCTATGCCGTCTCCACTGTCCCCAAATCTTCAGTGTAGCCACCACCACCGGGCTTGTGGTGTAGTTCCTCGGTGAGAACGGCAATGGGGTTGTCACCATAGCCTGTAGGCTAGTCCCCCTACAGGACGCCCTCTCTAATCTCTTCCACGCCGCTCCCTCCTCCTCTCCCATCCACTTACTCACCATTGAAATATTAGCGGCCCAATAATACTCACTTAGGCTCGGTAGTGCCAGCCCCCCCCTATCCCTGCTACGCTGTAAGAATCCCTTCCTCACTCTCGGGGTCTTCCCGGCCCACACAAAACCCATGATGCTCTTTTCAATCCTTTTAAAAAAAGCCTTTGTGATCACCACCGGGAGGCACTGAAACACAAAGAGGAATCTCGGGAGGACCACCATCTTAACCGCCTGCACCCTCCCTGCCATTGACAGGGATACCATATCCCATCTCTTGAAATCCTCCTCCATCTGTTCCACCAACCGCGTTAAATTTAACCTATGCAATGTGCCCCAATTCTTAGCTATCTGGATCCCCAGGTAACGAAAGTCCCTTGTTACCTTCTCAGCGGTAGGTCCTCTATTTCTCTACTCTGCTCCCCTGGATGCACCACAAACAACTCACTTTTCCCCATGTTCAATTTATACCCTGAAAAATCCCCAAACTCCCCAAGTATCCGCATTATTTCTGGCATCCCCTCCGCCGGGTCCGCCACGTATAGTAGCAAATCGTCCGCATACAAAGATACCCGGTGCTCTTCTCCTCCCCTAAGTACTCCCCTCCACTTCTTGGAACCCCTCAACGCTATCGCCAGGGTCTCTATCGCCAGTGCAAACAATAATGGGGACAGAGGGCATCCCTGCCTTGTCCCTCTATGGAGCCGAAAATATGCAGATCCCCGTCCATTCGTGACCACGCTCGCCACTGGGGCCCTATACAACAGCTGCACCCATCTAACATACCCCTCTCCAAAACCAAATCTCCTCAACACCTCCCACAAATAATCCCACTCCACTCTATCAAATGCTTTCTCGGCATCCATCGCCACTACTATCTCCGTTTCTCCCTCTGGTGGGGCCATCATCATTACCCCTAACAACCTCCGTATATTCGTGTTCAGCTGTCTCCCCTTCACAAGCCCAGTTTGGTCCTCGTGGACCACCCCCGGGACACATTCCTCTATTCTCATTGCCATTACCTTGGCCAGGACCTTGGCATCTACATTTAGGAGGGAAATAGGTCTATAGGACCCGCATTGTAGCGGGTCCTTTTCCTTCTTTAAGAGAAGCGATATCGTTGCTTCAGACATAGTCGGGGGCAGTTGCCCCCTTTCCTTTGCCTCATTAAAGGTCCTCGTCAGTACCGGGGCGAGCAAGTCCACATATTTTCTATAGAATTCGACTGGGAATCCATCCGGTCCCGGGGCCTTTCCCGCCTGCATGCTCCTAATTCCTTTCACCACTTCTTCTACCTCGATCTGTGCTCCCAGTCCCACCCTTTCCTGCTCTTCCACCTTGGGAAATTCCAGCCGATCCAAGAAGCCCATCATTCTCTCCCTCCCATCCGGGGGTTGAGCTTCATATAATTTTTTATAAAATGTCTTGAACACTCCATTCACTCTCTCCGCTCCCCGCTCCATCTCTCCTTCCTCATCCCTCACTCCCCCTATTTCCCTCGCTGCTCCCCTTTTCCTCAATTGGTGTGCCAGCAACCTGCTCGCCTTCTCCCCATATTCGTACTGTACACCCTGTGCCTTCCTCCATTGTGCCTCTGCAGTGCCTGTAGTCAGCAAGTCAAATTCGACATGTAGCCTTTGCCTTTCCCTGTACAGTCCCTCCTCCGGTGCTTCCGCATATTGTCTGTCCACCCTCAAAAGTTCTTGCAGCAACCGCTCCCGTTCCTTACTCTCCTGCTTCCCTTTATGTGCCCTTATTGATATCAGCTCCCCTCTAACCACCGCCTTCAACGCCTCCCAGACCACTCCCACCTGGACCTCCCCATTATCATTGAGTTCCAAGTACTTTTCAATGCACCCCCTCACCCTTAGACACACCCCCTCATCTGCCATTAGTTCCATGTCCATTCTCCAGGGTGGGCGCCCTCCTGTTTCCTCCCCTATCTCCAAGTCCACCCAGTGTGGAGCGTGATCCGAAATGGCTATAGCCGTATACTCCGTTCCCCTCACCTTCGGGATCAATGCCCTACCCAGCACAAAAAAGTCTATTCGCGAGTAGACTTTATGGACATAGGAGAAAAACGAGAACTCCTTACTCCTAGGTCTGCTAAATCTCCACGGGTCTACACCTCCCATCTGCTCCATAAAATCTTTAAGCACCTTGGCTGCTGCCGGCCTCCTTCCAGTCCTGGACTTCGACCTATCCAGCCCTGGTTCCAACACCGTATTAAAATCTCCCCCCATTATCAGCTTTCCCATCTCTAGGTCCGGAATGCGTCCGAGCATCCGCCTCATAAAATTGGCATCTTCCCAGTTCGGGGCATATACGTTTACCAAAACCACCGTCTCCCCCTGTAGTTTGCCACTCACCATCACGTATCTGCCCCCGTTATCCGCCACTATAGTCTTTGCCTCGAACATTACCCGCTTCCCCACTAATATAGCCACCCCCCTGTTTTTCGCATCTAGCCCCGAATGGAACACCTGCCCCACCCATCCTTTGCGTAGCCTAACCTGGTCTATCAGTTTCAGGTGCGTTTCCTGTAACATAACCACATCTGCCTTAAGTTTCTTAAGGTGTGCGAGTACCCGTGCCCTCTTTATCGGCCCGTTCAGCCCTCTCACGTTCCACGTGATCAGCCGAGTTGGGGGGCTTCCTACCCCCCCCCCCCTTGTCGATTAGTCATCACCTTTTTCCAGCTCCTCACCCAGTTCCCACGCAGCTGTATCTCCCCCAGGCGGTGCCCCCCCGCCCATCCTCTCCCATACCAGCTCCCCCCTCTCCCCAGCAGCAGCAACCCAGTAATTCCCCCCTCCCACCCCCCCCGCTAGATCCCCCGCTAGCGTAATTACTCCCCCCATGTTGCTCCCAGAAGTCAGCAAACTCTGGCTGACCTCGGCTTCCCCCCGTGACCTCGGCTCGCACCGTGCGACGCCCCCTCCTTCCTGCTTCTCTATTCCCGCCATGATTATCATAGCGCGGGAACCAAGCCCGCGCTTCTCCCTTGGCCCCGCCCCCAATGGCCAACGCCCCATCTCCTCCACCTCCCCTCCTCCCCCCATCACCACCTGTGGGAGAGAGAAAAGTTACCACATCGCAGGATTAGTACATAAAACCCCTCTTTGCCCCCCACATTCGCCCCACCACTTTGTTCGAACGTTCTTTTTAATAACCCGCTCATTCCACTTTTTCTTCCACAATAAAAGTCCACGCTTCATCCGCCGTCTCAAAGTAGTGGTGCCTCCCTCGATATGTGACCCACAGTCTTGCCGGTTGCAGCATTCCAAATTTTATCTTCTTTTTATGAAGCACCGCCTTGGCCCGATTAAAGCTCGCCCTCCTTCTCGCCACCTCCGCACTCCAGTCTTGATAAACGCGGATCACCGCGTTCTCCCATTTACTGCTCCGAGTTTTCTTCGCCCATCTAAGGACCATTTCTCTATCCTTAAAACGGAGGAATCTCACCACTATGGCTCTGGGAATTTCTCCTGCTCTCGGTCCTCGCGCCATCACTCGGTATGCTCCCTCCACCTCCAACGGACCCGCCGGGGCCTCCGCTCCCATTAACGAGTGCAGCATCGTGCTCACATATGCCCCGACGTCCGCTCCCTCCACACCTTCAGGAAGACCAAGAATCCTCAGGTTGTTCCTCCTTGCGTTGTTTTCCAGTGCCTCCAACCTTTCCACACATCGTTTCTGATGTGCCTCCTGCGTCTCCGTCTTCACCACCAGGCCCTGTATATCGTCCTCATTCTCGGCTGCCTTTGCCTTCACGACCCGAAGCTCCCGCTCCTGGGTCTTTTGTTCCTCCTTTAGCCCTTCGATCGCCTGTAGTATCGGGGCCAACAGCTCTTTCTTCATTTCCTTTTTTATCTCTTCCACACAGCATTTCAAGAACTCTTGTTGTTCAGGGCCCCATGTTAAACTGCCACCTTCCGACGCCATCTTGGTTTTTGCTTGCCTTCCTTGCCGCTGTTCTAAAGGATCCACTGCAATCTGGCCACTCTCTCCTCCCTTTTCCATCCGTATCCAGGGGGGATTCCCTTCTGGTTTACCGCACAGTGTTTTTAGCCGTCAAAATTGCCGTTGGGGCTCCTATCAAGAGCCCAAAAGTCCGTTTCACAGGGAGCTGCCGAAACGTGCGACTCAGCTGGTCATCGCCGCACCCGGAAGTCATAAAAAAAACAAAAACATTTAATTGCTCCACCACTGGTGGTCATGCCTTCACTTGTTCTGATTCCAACTTCTGGAATTTTCTCCCAATGTCTTCGCCCTTCTACTTTTCTTTCTTCCTCGAGGTCACTCATTAAAAGTTCTCTCTGATCAAGCTTTTGGTCATCTGCTCTAATATTTCTTTATGTGCCTCAGTGTCAAGTTTACCTTTTTCTTGCTCCTATGAAGCACCTGCAGATATTTTATTTTGTTAAAGGTGCCAGACAGATAGATGCAAATTGCCTTTCAGATTTATAGAATTAGTTGTTTTAAAAAATGATTAGCGCTGAATCATTGTCCGCCTAAACATGACGGTTTTGATTCCCTCGCTCCTACTCTTGATCTCACCCACTTATTTACCTCCCTATCCATCTAGCTGATTAATCATTCTCCACCTTTCCCCATTTCAAAAGATGCTATCCTCCCCTCATTCGCTTTCTTCAAGTCCTCTTGCATGCAGAGTGGTGAATGTGCAAGACGTTTATTCAGTTTCACACCGATTTTGAACTTCCAGACGCGACTTAAATCAATGGTCATGCCTTTGAGGTGAGAAATCTAATCTGGATCTCATTATTGGATGTAATGCTGGTGTTATCATCGAGCCAAGGTACTTGAATTTGTCCACTGCCTCTATATCAGTGCTTCCAAACTTATTTTTGCATTGCCATGTCAAGCCATAACGTGGCCTTTGCCTCATTTACGTTCAGTCCAAAAGGCTTGCTATGTCTTTTGACTAAGTCTGTCTCACTCTTCTGTTTTGGCAAGTGTGGTGTCATTTGCGATTTGTGATTCCATATGCTGTGACCTCCTCCTATGACGAAGCCATATCTCTTTGGTAATTTTTCCTGAACTATCCTTATTATCTAACTTATTATGGGCGGTACAGTGGCACAGTGGTTAGCACTATTGCTTTACAGCGCATGTGTCCCAGGTTAAACTGCACTAATATCGAAAGAAATAGGAGACTTGTTGAGCTGACCATGAGCCCCCTCTGCTGGCAAATACTTTGAAGGGACTAATAGAAAACATGGACGGAATTTAGAGGTCTTGTTCACCGTGGGGGAAAATCCATTATGGCTGTTAAATCTCACAAGGGCCATAACACGATTTGCGCTGGCAAGATCTCGGCTTGAGATCTTTCTATCCACCACCACCCCGTGTTATAATCAAGTTCACACCCTTTCTGATTACCGTTAATGTTAACAATTTGAATGTTCTTAAACGGCTTTATGTCACAACGCTCGCCCATCCTCCCCCACTGGCGGCAAGACATCACGCCAACAGGTATCACTATTGGTTTTCAAGGACAAGAACATGTTGTGATGAGCACGCTTGGGCGTGGAGATGAGTAAATGCCCCAGGTGGTGAGGGACATGACTGGGCAATGCCAGGTTGTGGGGGTTCCCCTTCTGTATGCATGGCGGGGGTCCAGGGCTATGGAGGAGGATGGGAAAGTGCCAGTGACGAGGAGGGTCAGTTTACTCCGATGGTTGTACCCCGGTCTTTGTGTGGAGGTGGTGGGGGGAGGCGAGGGTGTGCGTTTATTGCAACTTTCAGATCGGGGTGCCCTTTAAAAAGAATGCCCCATCTCAGAATTCCAACTTTGCCTGAATATTAACCCCCCCCCCCCCCCCCCCCTCCAGTGGCTGTGTGATCTTTGCTAGCATTCTGAAATTGCAGAGTGCTGTTTAATCAGGTGAGAAAAGATATCTGTGAAGCTCGCAGGTTTCACACATCTTTTCTCACCTGATCGAGCAGTCTGTGAAACTTTGGGAAAATTCCACCCCATAGTTTCGCCAGCTTCTGATTTAAACCAAGGGAAAGTGCAGTTCCACCTATAAGCTTTGATACCTAAAATAATCAAAATCACTCAACATTAGCAACACAGGGGTCTCAAAAATACCCATGAGAGAGTTTAAGAGTTCAACTCTAGAAGAAATGTACTGAAAAGGTAAACAGGTTTACATACAGGGCATTTCAAAATTTCAATTAGTTTCAAAAGGAAGAGAGAAATATAAATTACCAATAGAGTGAGTTTGGGGAAATTTCATTGTGCGCTGTGGCTTGCCATGATCATGACATCATCATGTGTATAACGACTTCAAAGCAGAAGCCATTCTATCTACATTTCGAACATGGTGTCAGGAATGTGCAGCTGAAACTAAATGGATTGTGATAGCTGCAAGAGAAATAGCCACTGTAAGAAACAGCAGAGAATCATTAAAACTTCAGTCTGTAACATTGTACAGGACATTGACAGCTGGTGAGTTAGTATAGCGTTGAATATTCAAGTACCTGTATTGTAGAAATGAAGGAAATTTGAGAATGAATTGGAAATGCTTCCAGTCTCAATGGAAGAACTATGAAATTGCCAGTGAATTAAACAATGAACCTGAACAAATAAGAGAGCTAACTCTTATCAGTACAGGAGAAATAATACAAATGCTAGACAACAGCTGGAGAGTATTAAAGGGTGAACTTGAGGTTTTGAACCAAGATGAAAGGCAGTCCAGGCCACAAAGGCCTATGGCAATGGAGAAAAGGAAGAAATATTTAATGAGGGGAAAGCAGAAGATCATGCTCGTGTACAGGATGTAAATATTGCAGAGGACAACATGTGAAAGAAAAAGAAACATGTCTAACATGGGGAAAGCAGTGCTCTAACCACAAGGCACTGAATCATTTTGCACGCAAGCTTTTAGTTGCAAACAACAAAAGCAAGCCAATAAAGATTTTTGTTGGAGAAATCAGTCGATGATTCCAACAAATCACTATACACCCTAGAACAAACAGGCTGACGCTATCAAGTCACAAGATAGCAAATGATTTGTGATTATTGGAAGGATGACTGCAGGAGGAGAGCATGAAGTTAAAATGAAGTGCCAAGCAGGCATTGGTGCTACAAGCAACATCATGAACTTCACAGATCTGTGTGATGTTGCTCAAGATGGTGACCCAAAAATGATGCCGACGGTAACGTTGAGCCATATGAAGGAACAATGCTCATAAACAATAGGCAAACTAAGCCCAATGCAATGGGTACAAAGAAAATTTCTGGTTCTAAATAGTAGATACTAAGCAAAATACAATCAACTTAGCTGAAACAAGTCAATAGCTTGGACTGGTAACCCTCCATGTAGCAGAAGAGGTTTTAAGTATTTTGCATAGCGCAATTGCAGAACAGATCCTAAAAAATTACCAAGATATTTTCACAGGTCTTGGATGTCTTCTTGGTGAATATCATCTTGGAAGTAGTGCGAGATCAACTTAGCATCTTCTGAGAAGAGTTAATCTGCCCTCAAGTCCAGCCTGAAAGACAAGATCGAGGTACTTGAAAAGATGGGAATAATCAAGAAAGTGACAACTCCTACAGACTGGATTAGCAACATGGGAGTCGTGAAAAAACCTGAAACGCAGAGACTGTGAATAGATCCAAAGGACCTCAATAAAGCTGACAAGCTCTCACTATCGTATTCCAACCACTGAAGAAAGTTTGCGGTGACTTGCCAAGGCGAAGTTTTTTATTACCCTAGATGTGAAGGATGGATACTAGCCAGAGAATTTGAATGGAAGCGGCAGTGTCCTGACTACTTTATGGACATCATTTGGGAAGTACAGATGGCTGCACATTGGCATTTCTACTGCTCTAGAAGAGTATCAATGCTAACAGCATGATAAAGTCAATGATATTCCAGGAGTGAAAGCAATTGTGGATGATTCACAATTTTATGGATGTGGAGATATGATAAAAGAAGCCACTGCAGCCCACGATCAGAATGTAGTGAAATTGGAAGGGAGATGAACCTGAAACTGAAGATAAGACTGCAACTGAAGATGACTGAAGTCAAGTACATTGGTCATGTACTGACAATGAAAGGAGTTTGCCCTGATAAGATGAGTTGTCGCGGAAATGTGAAGTGGGCTCAGTGAGATGAGTTGGAATTGTGAACTGGCTAGCAAAGGTCTTGCTCAAGCTGCCAACAGATCATGACCCTCTAAGCATGCTCACTTGCAAAGAATGTTCAGTATATAGGTGCACCGAAAAAGAAGCATCTTTCACTCGCAGATATCTCATGACAGTGCTGAGGCATTATTATGATGTCAACGATGATGTTATCCATGCAATGTGATGCCATCTAGACAGGACTTAGAGCAACCCTCTTGTCATAAGAACAATCATCTTGTGGCAAGAACAACCAAGTTGTGTTTGCATCCAGGACTTAAAGCAAAATAAACAATGTTATGCATAAGTCGAGTGTGTGGCTGGTTTTTGCTTGAGGATTTTAATCAGTATCTGTTTTGGGGGGGAAACAAATAACATGATGGTAGAGTCTGACCACAAGCCACATCAAAGCATCTTTCTCAAACCATCTCTGTCTGCTTCAAAGCATCTGAAAAGGATGTTAAATTTTAAAGTGAAGTACAAGCAGAAACGGATGCACATTGCTGACGTGCTCTCAAGAACTGTACTCCCTTTTAAGAATGCTGATTATGCTAGCGCAGTGTGTAAAATCTTTAAAACCTTTGAAGGAGCAACAACACGAGATGTTCTGGAAGTCATCAACCCAGCAGAGACATTGAATCAGGCAGACAAGCATCTTGCTCAGATCAAGCAAACAACGCAACAAGATGCAACTCTCCAAGTTATGCAGGACGTAGTGATGACATGATGGCATAAAACCATCAAGGACACCCCGTGGCTATGAGTATTGAGCATGCAAACATGAAGTGCCCAAGATGGCATCTTATACAAACAAACTAGTCTTTATCCCAAAGAAAATGAGAAATGAGATGCTGAAGTGTATCCATGCCAAGCCAACAAGGAATTGAGTCTCGTCTGAGGAAGGCAAGAGAAGTGCTGTACTGACCAAACAAGAACAATGAGATCAAGGACAGCAGCAACCAGTACACTGCTTGTAATGAACAGCCAAGCTAAAGAGCCGCTCACGTCTCATAACATCGAGAGAGACCATGGATGAGGCTTGGGGTAGATGTCTTCACTCTCAATGGAACTGATTATTGCATCACAGCTGGCTACTATTCCGACTACTAGGAATTATAACCAACTGATGTCAAGAACTAACTGGGATTGTAGAATGCCCGAAAGCACACTTCAGTCGTCACTGCATTCCAGAATTATGATCAGCAACAATTGCCCTCAGTTCATGAGGGAAGAATTCAGGTGCTTCATTAATTCAGCATTATACATCTCCACACTATCCCTAGTCAAATGTAAAGACCGAGATAGCAGTGAAAATTGCCAAAGGGATCATCAGGAAATTGGGTAGATCCAGCATCAATGTGTACCAGGCAATCCTACAGTAGAGGAACATACCTACAGAAAGCATGGAAAGTAATCTAGTCTAGTGACCAATGTCACACCACACCCAAACTGCTCTTCCAATAGCAATGGATGCATGTACACATATTCCCAGGACTAGAATTGAGCACAATGTATGTGCTTATATACTGACTTAATAAAGATGAAAGCATATATGGAATAAAACTAAACCTTGTTTATAATTATTCTAATAGTTACATCTCACTTTCTACCATTACTTTGCTGTGCAGAATGAATTTTCTGATCATTGTATGTATAAAAAAAAAATAATTGCACCCAAGGAAGCGGACATTAATGATTGACTGAAAGTCATTTGCACAAATATTGTTACAGCTCATGCCAAAAATATGTGCCTCAGTTTGTTCCTTTAAGACAGTTCTTAAAACATAACCAATCTTTTGGTCAGCTGACCTAATATCTCCTTATGTAGCCCAGTGTCATATTTTGTTTGCTCCAGTAAAGTGCGATGAGATATTTCATTATGTTAATCCGTCTATAGAAATACGAGTTGTTGTTTCTCGGAGCAAAAGCAGCATCACTGAATTGCAAAATAAAATGAAAGTTAAATACATCTAAAGAACTAGCATGGGAATCAAGTTGAATGTTTAGAAGCAAAGTAAAGTTGTTATAGTCCTAGATGACCACAGGCTGCTTTCTCCTTTGAGGGGGAGAGCTGACTGGCGGCGATTTAACCTGAGGATCACCACACCTCAGGCGAGGGGCAAGATTGAGAAAGTGGGCCGTCACAAATAACCTCAGCCAGGACTGGAATTGAACCGGCGCTGTTGGCCTTGCTCTGCATGGAACCAGCTGTCCAGCCAACTAAGCTAAATAGATAAAGGATAAAAGAATATTAGTTTTGTTTTTCAATCACTTGTGGTTAGCACAATTGCTTCACAGCTCCAGGGTCCCAGGTTTGATTCCGGCTTGGGTCACTGTCTGTGTGGAGTCTGCACATCCTCCCCGTGTGTGCGTGGGTTTCCTCCGGGTGCTCAGGTTTCCTCCCACAGTCCAAAGATGTGCAGGTTAGGTGGATTGGCCATGATAAATTGCCCTTAGTGTCCAAAATTGCCCTTAGTGTTGGGTGGGGTTACTGGGTTATGGGGATAGGGTGGTGTAGACCTTGGGTAGGGTGCTCTTTCCAAGAGCCTGTGCAGACTCGATGGGCCGAATGGCCTCCTTCTGCACTGTAAATTCTATGATAATCACTGGAAATTGGAGACAGAACAGAAAATACTAGAAACACGCAGTAGTTTAGTCAGTAGTTCTGGAAGAAACACAAGTTAACAAACATTTCACGTGTGCTGTAAATATCAACTTGTTGTTTCCCTTCATGTGGGGAGGGGAAAGCTAGGTAAAATAGAATAGGGTAATGCACCTTAGAAACAGAAAGCAGAAGGAGGAACAAAGAAAAAAGCAGCCATGTGGAACACCTGACGATATAAAATCACCATCAGTATATGGTGATATAAAATCAGACATGTGGAACACCTGACGATTTGAAAACTTGTCGAGTTAACAGCATTCCAGGAAATATTTCAAAATCCTAAATTGGATCCTTGAAGGGTTTGAGTGACAATTGTTACTTGGATTCAACGGCCATGCTCCCTAAAAAAAGGCTTAGCTCAATCCCACAGGAATATTTAAACATTTTTGTATTATGTTCTGCTGTCCAAACCTGCTCATTAAATTTAATGAATATAAATCAAGTCAAATAAAATTGCACGGTCAATTACTTAGCATGGATGGACGGACTATATAAAGCAACACAATAGGTCACCGAATTGAACTTCTAAATTGAAACCAAGAAAAAAATTCAACTGCAGGTTGGAGGGTAGTGAATCTGTAGAATTGTTTACCGCAGAGGGCTGTAGAGGCAGAGTCATTAAGTATGTTCATGGCTGAGCGAGACAGATTTTTTAATCAGCAAGGGAATCAAGAAGGGTTCTGGGGATAAGGCAGGAAAGTGGAGTTGAGGTTGGGAGTGGTATTAAACAAGAAATTAGAGATGCATGTAACAAGGGAATATCAGTGATCATGGGCGATTTTAATCTTCACATAGATTGGGCAAATCAAATTAGCCACAATGCCATGGAGGAGGAATTCCTGGAGTGTATACGGGATGGATATCTTGACCAGTATATGGAGGAACCAACGAGAGAGCAGGCCATCTTAGACTTGGTACTGTGTAATAAGAAGGGAATCACTGCCAGTCTGGCTGTACGAGACCCCTTGGCGATGAGCGACCATAACATGATAGAATTTTTTTTATCAAGATGGAGAGTGAAGTAGTTGATTTGGAGACGAGGGTGCTGAATCTTAATAAAGGGAACTATGAGTATATGAGTCGTGAATTGGCCTTGATAGATTGGGGAGAGTTACTTAAAGGGATGACAGTGGATGGACAATGGCAAACATTCAAGGAACGCATGGGGGAACTACAGTAACTGTTCATTCCTTCTGGCACAAAAGCAAAGGGGGTAAGAGGGTCAATCCATGGCTTACAAAGGAAATTAGAAATAGTATCCGATACAAGGAAGAAGCATACAGATTGACCAAGAAAAATGATAGGTCTGAGGATTGGGGGCAGTTTAGAATTCAGCAAAGAAGGATGAAGGGATTGATTAAGAAGGGAAAAGTACAGTACGAAAGGAGGCTTGCAGGGAACATAAAGACTGACGCTAAGAGTTTCTATAGATATGCAAAGAGAAAGAGATTGGTAACGAGAAATGTAGGCCCCTATAGACAGGAACAGGGGAATGCATAATAAGGGACAAAGAAATGGCTGAGCAATTGAATACATACTTTGCTTCTGTCTTCACAAATGAGGACACAAATCAGATACCAGAAATATTGGAGAATGAAAGGTTTAGTGAGAGGGAAGAACTGAGGCAGATCAACATTAGTAGAGAAATAGTGCTGGGAAAATTGATGGGATTGAAGGTGGATAAATCCCCAGAGCCTGAGAATCTGCATCCCAGTGTGCTTAAGGAGGCGGCTCTGGAAATAGTGGATGCATTAGTGGTCATCTTCCGGGTCTATAGACTCTGGAACTGTCCCTGCAGATTTGAGGGTTGCTCACGTCACTCCGATATTCAAAAAGGGAGGTGGAGAGAAAGCAAGGCATTATAGACCAGTAAGCCTAACATCGTTAGTGGGGAAAATGCTTGAATCCATTATCAAGGACTTTATAGCAGAACATTTAGAAAGCAGTGGCAGGATCAGTCAGCATGGATTTATGAAGGGAAAAATCATGCTTGACAAGTCTGTTGGAATTCTTTGAAGAGGTAACCAGTACAGTTGACGCGGGGGGGGGGGGGGGGGGGGGGGGGGGGGGGGTTGTGCAAAATTAAGGGGGGGGGGGGTTGTGCAAAATTAAAGCGCAAGGGATTGGGGGAAATGTAGTGAGGTGGATAGAAAAATGGTTGGCAGAGAGGAAACAAAGAGCAGGGATTAATGGGTCCTTTTCAAATTGGCAGGCCGTAACTAGTGGGTACCACAGGGATCGGTGCTGGGACCCCAGCTATTCACAACATATATTAATGATTTGGATGAGGGAACAAGATGTAACATCTCAAAGTTTGCAGATGATACCAAATTAGGTGGGAGGGTGAACTGTGACGAGGATGCAGGGATCCTACAGCAAGATCTAGACAGGTTGGGCGGGTGGGCAAATCAATGGCAGATGCAGTATAATTTGGATAAGTGTGACGTTATTCACTTTGGAAGCAAATACAGGAAGGCAGATTACTACCTGAATGGTTGTAAACTGGGAGAGGGGAGTGTGCAGCGGGACCTGGGTGTCCTTGTGCACCATTCGCTGAAGGTAAACATGCAGGTGCAGCAGGCGGTAAAGAAGGCTAATGATATGTTGGCCTTCATTGCGAGAGGCTTCGAGTATAGAAGCAGGGATGTATTGCTGCAATTGTACAGGGCCTTGGTGAGGACATACTTGGACTATTGTGTGCAGTTTTGGTCTCCTTCTCAGAGGAAGGATGTTCTTGCTCTCAAGGGAGTGCAGCGAAGGTTTACCAGACTGATTCCAGGGATGGCGGGACTGCCATATGAGGAGAGATTGACACGGTTCGGATTGTTCTCGCTGGAGTTCAGAAGAATGAGGGGGAATCTCATAGAGACTTATAAAATTCTAACAGGATTAGACAGAGTAAATGCAGGGAAGATGTTACCAATGATGGGTGTGTCCAGTACCAGGGGTCACAGTCTGAGGATTCAGGGTAAACCATTTCGGACCGAGATAAGGAGACATTTCTTCACACAAAGAGTGGTGAGCCTGTGGAATTCATTAACACAAAGCAGTTGACACTAAAACTTTGAATATATTCAAGAGGAGACTGGATATAGCACTTGGGAAGAATGGGATCAAAGGTTATGGGGAGAAAGCAGGATTAGGCTATTGAGTTGGATGATCAGCCATGATCGTGATGAATGGCGGAGCAGCCTCAAAGGGCCAAAAGGCCTCCTCCTGCGTCTGTCTTCTATGTATCTATGTATATCAGATCAGCTATGATCTCAATGAATGGCGATGTACACTCAAAGGGCTGATTGACCTACTTCTGCTCCTCGGACTATGGTCTTACACCAATGCTGACTATTTGCTATTAGATTTAAATGTGTTGCTACAAACTTGTACACTCTTCTAATTAGAGTTTTGTCTGTATCTGCTGATAAGATGATGAGAGAAGATACATTAAGTACTACATCATATAGCTTCATTGTTATAGTATAGCAGAGGAGGAAGCTACCCGGTGCTTAGAGTCTGCACTCACTTTCAAATATGGACGCGTGATTCGCTGGCCCCCCGCCTACATTTAGCTCTACTCACCCAGTTTTTCCCCATTTCCCTGATTCTTTTATCTTTCAAGTATTTACTTTTCAATTACTTTTTGAAGGCTGCTATTGAATCTATGTCCAGCACCCTATCAAGGTAGTGCATTTCAAATCCTAATCATTCCACACATAAAAATGTTTTTTGTTATGTCAACTCTGGTTCACTTGCCAATCACCTGAAATCTGTGCCTTCTATTTATTAAGCTTTTAGCTATTGGAACGGTTCATTTTTATTTAAAACTCTACATGATTTTAGACATCTCTTGATAGTCTCTCTGTTCGAGATTTTCCAATCTATCACGCAACTCCTTCATCCCTGGCATCGTCCTTGTAAATCAATTCTGCACTTTCTCCCAAATCTTCAACACCTTCCTAAAGTGTGATGCTCAGAATTGATCACAATGCCCAAGTGAGGCCGAACTAATGTTTTCAATAGGTTTAGTACAAGTCCCTTGTTAATGTACTCTATGTCTCCATTCACAATGCCCAGGAATCCACATGCTTTATTAACTTGTGCTGCTACCTTCCAAGATTTGTGCTCAAGCACCCCCAGGTCTTACTCTTTTCCGCCCGCCCTTAGAATTGTACCATTCAGCATATGGCTGCAAAATTTTAGTTCCAGGGCCCCAATCCCAAAGCCAGGATGAATTCCGCATCAGGAACCCAAAGGTGGCCATGGCAGGATCCTGCTGAGGAGGCAGCTCAAGAGGCTAGTAAATTAATCATAAAATACTGTGCCCACAATAGCCAAGCCATCATTATAGAGGGGCCCTCCAGAGGATAGCATGCCACCCTAGCTGTGGCCTTCATACCCCTGTGGATTGATGCTGGGCCGCTTTTCAGGATGCGCCTTTGCCCCCCCCCCCCCCCCCCCCCCCCGTCCAACACAGATGGGATGCAGTCAACCAGTCCATCTACAGGCTTCAGCCACATTGAGGGGCATGAAGACTGCCCTCAATTGCCACTTTAACTGATCTAATTTGCTACCCACCACTAGCGGGCAGGTAGCCATCACCCCATACAGTCATAAGCCGGAGGTGCAAACATGCCAGCAGACCGGCATATCGGCCGGTGGAACAGCATTGTGGGCATACTCGACTCCAAACCCGCCTTCACCTTGGGCAATTCCCCATCTCCACGAAACTGAATTATGAGCTAGTATCAGAGACTTTGGACAGATCTGTGCGACCTAGCTTGATAGTTAGTTTGGAAACATTAGCTAGTTTAAAATCTGGTCTGACACCTGGGTAACTCCAACTATCCCCATACAAAATTCAACCCATCGTCTCGCCTCATCCTTCCTACTACAGTTTCTGCATAGAGTTTCATCTGTCACTAACCCGCCCATTCCACCAGCCGAAGTCCTTGTGAAGCTCACTGCAATCTTCCTCCGTGTTTACTTCACTTCCAAATTTCAAATCATATTCAGATTTCTCGATTGTGCTCAAGTCATTAACATAACAAGTGAAGGGGGCACTCAGTAGAGCACATAACTCCACCATTCTTTTTTAACTCAACATTAATATAATTACACAGTTCTTCCTTGAGGCTTTTCCCTGCATGGTTGATGCTATAACTACAAAGCTGAAAAAACCACATATTTTTGTGAAGAAATTCCATCTCACTGAGGCAGCTTCAGGCCAATCCACATCCAACAATTGGTTCCGAAAATTCTGCTTACATTTTGTCACCTGTGACAAATTCCACCACGGCAGCTGTCATGACCCCCAGACCTGACCAGAACCCCCACTCACTCACCTCCCTACTCATACCCCTAAGACCCAATGACTAACCCCCACACATTCATCCACTCACCTATTCACTTATCCACACTCAAAGTCTGGACCTTTAAACATACCCGAATACAGTGAGTGCTGCAAAAAGGAAGCATGTCCTCTCTTTTTGCTGATTCTTGTCCATTCCATAAGGCTGTAAGGCGGAGGAGAGGTAAGCCTTCAGCCCATTGCTTCTGCTCTGTCGTCCAATGAGATCATGACTGATCTGATAATCCTCAATTCTGCTTTTCCACCCTATCCCATAACCCTAGATTCCCCCACTGATTAAAAACCTGTCCATATCAGCCTTGAACATACTTAACGACCCAGTCTATACAACTCTCTACAGTAAAGAAGTTCACTGATTCACTGCCCTCTGAGAATAAATTTCTCCTCACCTTTGTCTTAAATGGGTGGCCCCTTACTCAGAGATTTTGCCCTCTGGTCCTAGACTCTCCCACAAGGGGAAACAACCTCTCAGCATCTAACCTGTCAAGGGCTCCCCCCCTTCCCCCTAACAACATGTATCCTATTTGTCTCAAAGGTCTGGAGGGGGTTCCCTAGGTTGCCAGGGTACACCCTGCTGGAGCGACTGCTACTTCCAGATGTGGAAGGGGAGGGAATAATTGGGGATATATACAAGTGGCTGGGGGAGCAGGGAGGCGAGCGGGTGGTGAAGATCAAAGGAGAAATGGGAAGCGGAATTGGGAGCGGAGATCAATTGGGGAGTATAGAGTGAGGCACTGCGTAGGGTAAACGGGACCTCCTCTTGTGCAAGGATGAGTCTGATGCAGTTTAAGGTGGTGCACAGGGTGCATGACTCGGGCGAGAATGAGTGGGTTCTTTCAGGAGGTAGCAGATGAGTGTGGGAGGTGTAGGCGGGGGGCCAGCGAATCACGCGCACATGTTTTGGGGTGCGAAACATTGGGAAGATTTTGGGCGGGAGTGTTCGCGGTCTTAGCCAGAAGAGTGGAGGAGGAGGTAGGCTCGGACCCTTTGGTGGCGATAGTTGGGCTTTCAGAGAAACCGCACTCATGGAGAGGAGGAAGGCCGATGTCATGGCCTTCGCCTCTCTGATTGCACAGCAGTGAATTTTGCTGGAGTGGCAGTCGGCATCGCCACCAGGGGTAGCAGTTTGGTTGGGTTCCCTGTACAACTTCCTGCGATTAGAGAAGATAAAATATGAGTTAAGAGGCTCACTAGGGGGGTGTTTGAGAAAAGGTGGAGGATGTTTGTGACTAAGGAGCTGTAGTCACGGGGGGGTGGAGGGGGGTGGGGGGGGGGGGGGGTGAAAATGGGGAATAATCTGTACAGACAGTATAGTTGATTGTCGGGAAGTATGTCTCCCGGGGTGTTTTGCTGTAACCTGTTTTGATACATGTTTGCAATAAAATACATTTTTTTAAAAAATGAGGTCGCATTCACCCTGCGCATTGCCTCACTCTCCATCCTATCTCTTTCCCCTCCCCCCACTCCTCCCATTTCTCCTTAATCCTCACCACCTGTGCTACCCCCTGGTCCCCTAGCCACCCGTATACACCCCGAATCCTACCCTCCTTCCACGCCCCAGAGTAACAACTGCTCCAATAAGGTATAGTCCGGCAATGTGGGAAACCCTCTCCACCAGAATGACAGGGAGTGGGAAAGCTTGATCTTGGTTTCGGACAATGCTCAGCACAACATTGAGGGCCGTAGGGCCTGTTCTGTGCTGTACTGTTCTATGTGGTACGTTATCAAAAGGTCTTTTGAAAGTGCATACACATAGAAAAAATCATTCAAATGACAGGGATCCTTGCATACAAAAGTTTAACACAAAAAGGATGGGATTCAAACGCACTCATGGAGAGCACAGAGTCTATCGGGCCATCGCTTTAACCTTTTGATCAAGGGTCCCTTTATATTAATCGATAATGGTTGCATCAATGTATATATCTCAGAAATTTTGTATTTATTCTTTGTCAATAACCAGAACCCGGTACATCAAAAGGACCATGCACAAATAGGGCAGCACGGTAGCATTGTGGATAGCACAATTGCGTGGGTTTCACCCCCACAACCCAAAGATGTGCAGGTTAGGTGGATTGGCCACACTAAATTGCCCCTTAATTGGAAAAAAAAAGTTTTTAAAAAAAGACAATTAAATGAATTTAAAGAAAGAAAGGTGTGAAATGTATTTAAAAATCCCACACACTTATCTATTTACATTGTTATATCTAGCAGTCCAGAGGGTCAGAAAAAATGCTCTGGAGACACTGGTTCAAATTCCACCATGTCAGGTGGTGGAATTTAAATCCAATTTCTAAAATCTGGATTTGAAAGCCAGCATTAGCGATAGTGACCATGAAACTATCTTAGATCGTTATAAAAACCCATCTGGTTCACTAACACCCTTAGGGAGGAAATCTGCATCCAAACCCAGACTGCCTCCAAACCCACAGCAATGTGGCTGACTCTTAACTGCCTTCTGAAATGGTCTTGCAAGTCAATGAGTTCAAAGGCAACAAGGTTTGGTAACAAATATTGACATCATCAGCAACACCTAATGAAAGGATAAATGTTAAAAATTGAAATTAAAATTATTTGCCTTTTGTGAAAACCACCCACAAGCCATTCCAGCTCTCTTGTAAGACCAGGATTAATTCTTGGATTTTGCTAAGACAGACAGCAACAGAAATCTCCCAGATAGCTACCCACTTAATTAACAATGCCATAAAATACTAAATTAATGCCACAAGTTATTTTGAAGGATCCACACTGGCTCCACCACAGTTCCAGCTCAACACTGCATCCATGGGCGGGATTCGCCTTTAGTCGACGCCCAAAACGGGAAATGCAATTAGGCGGAGAATAGCTTCTGATGCCAAAATCGCAGCAGGCGCCGATTTGACGGCAAATCGTTAAGTGGGCTCTGTTGTGTTATGCTGCTTCGTGTAGCATAAGCTGCTTCCTTGATGTATGCATGACAAAGGAAGTTCCAGACTATGAAATGAGTTCAACTTGTTTATTGGAGTCTTGCGCTTTGGAGTCTTGAGTTGCTCCCACTGTGGAGTCTGTCAACGAGCTCACTGTGGAGGCTTGTATCGCAATTTCTGTGGAGTCTGGCATCGTTCCCTGTGTGGAGTTGTGCAGTGGTCTCGCTGTGGAGTCAATCTGTGCGCTCTCAACGGAGTCGTGCAGTGATCTAGCTGTGTAGTCGATCTGTGCGCTCTCAACTGAGTTGTGCAATGTTCTCGCTGTGGAGTCTTTCATTGCTTTCTGTGTGGAGTCGTGCAGTGGTCTCTCATTGCTCTGTGTGTGGAGTCGGCGACTCTTCGTGGTGCGTGGACCACTTTTCGTGTGGCATCAGGCCGCTCTCTGTGGGCTTCGTCTTCTTCTTGGTTATTTGACAGGTTGCTGTCATCCAGTGTATCGACGATCTGCCATGGCATCATGGTATTGGATTCATCTACCATGAGTAGAGTCGTGTTGAGCTTTTCAACCATGGCGCTGATGCTTGTATGATCATCATATCCGAATAACTCAGCCATGTCTGAGTAGTATTCTTCGATAAACCAATCATCTTCTTTTGTTTCGGAATTGTCATTACGCTCTCTGTGTCCAAGGAAGAAATCATCGTCTGAGTAGTAGTCTTCAAGGACTAAATCATCTCTTTGGGCGGTGCTAACTGCTTGTATCAGGGTTCTGCAGAGGTTATTTTCATCTACTGGTCGAAGTTCAGGCATTGTGCTGTCTTTCCAGGTGAAAGAATGGTGTTTTGTAGCTTTAGAACTCTTATTTTTAATTGTCGGACATTTCCCCTTTAAGTCATGCGTAGGACTCAATTGTGCATGCGCACGCAGAGGTTCCTTTACTGTGTGCTCTTTTCGGAACTGCGCATGCGCGGCTTCTCACGCATGCGCAAACGGACTATCCTTTACTCTGCACTCTTTTTGAAACTGCGCATGCGCAAAACACCGTTTTGCCGGTTCACGTCTTCTTGGGAACTGCACATGTGCGGACTGGGTTGTCTGGATACACGCAAGATGGCTGTCAATCAAAATTGCCGTTTGCTTCTGTTGCAACCCTACCTCTGCCTCATGGTGAGTACTGGCGGCAGCTTTACCAATATATTTTCTGTTTACCTCACAGTAGCTTTGAAATTTGTCCAGGACTGTCTGGAATTGCGTTCTGTCCTGCCCTTTGGAGTATTTAAAGGAACTGAAGAGCTCTGTTGCATGTTCACTCGCAATGGTGAGTAGAAGAGCTATCTTCTCAGCATCGGCCATGCCAGTTAGGTCAGATGCTTCCACGTAAAGCTGAAATCTTTGCTTGAATGCACGCCAGTTGGCACTAAGATTGCTGTGGTACCGGAGTTGCTGAGGAACTGGAATCTCGATCATCATGCCTGAGTTCTGTTGCTGGTTGTCACGGATCTTGCGGAGTTGAACTAAATAGATTTAACAGGTACTCCTGGTATCATGTTGTGTTATGATGCTTCGTGTAGCATAAACTGCTTCCTTTGACAAAGGAAGCTCCAGACTATGAAATGAGTTCAACTTGTTTATTGAACTATTAACACAGTTCTTAAGTGAGTTCGACTCTCTGCTAATCTAGCTGTAGTGACTCAGTCTATCTTTACCAGCCTGCTCTAAGCCACGTCTGAGTGGGATGCTGTTGATCAACCCTGATGTCTGTCTGTGGAAAGAGGCAGAGCATGTGTGCCCTGTCCTTTTATATGGGTTGTGAAGTGCCTTGTGGAAATGCCACCTCTGGGTGTCCTGATTACCCATTAGTTGTGTCCTGTTGTAATGACCCATTGGCTGTATGTCTGCATGTCATGACGTCTCTGGTGCTCCCTCTAGAGGTTACGTAGTTGTAGTGTATTTACATTAACCCTTGTGTATATACAGTGATGCATATTATCACAGGCTCTGTGCACCACTTTCAGCTGCATTGGGCTTAGCCTTGTGCAAGTGGAGGTGGAGTTGATCCAATGCAGTGCTTCGCTCCAGAGCCCCCACCCTATTTCAAACTCCAAGTCCTCCTCCCACATTTTTCTTGTTTCTTCCAGTTGTGAGTTAGCCCTCCCCAGTAGTTGTCCACACATGGCGCTACAGTTCCCCTTCCCTAGGATGTCCGCATCCAGTAGGTCCTCTAACAACGATTGTTGCGGTGGTCGTGGGTATGTCCTAGTTTCCCCACATCAGAAGTATCTTAGTTCGTTCCTCCCTGTCAGCTGGAATTTCTGTTAGTTCCTCGAGTGTTGTCAATCTGTTGTCAGTGTAGAAGTTCCCAATTGTCAGTGCACCCCCCCCCCCCCCCCCCCCCCACTGTCCCCTCCCCTCACAAACGCCATGATCAGTTTTTCCATTGAATAGAAGGTGGCCTTGGGAATGTAGATCGGAATGGATCTGAACAGGAAGAGGAGCCTGAGCAGTACGTTCATCTTGATCGTCTGCACTCTCCCTGCCAGGAGAGTGGGAGTGCATTCAATCTCTGCAGGTCCTTTTTTTACTTCCTCCATCAGGCATGGCAGGTTCCATTTTTGGATCCCTATCCAGTCATGAGCGATTTGGATCCCCAGGTAGTGGAATTTGTGTCAGGTCTGTTTAAATGGCATTCCCTCCAGTTCTGCCCCTCCCCTTTGCAGGTTAACCGGGAAGATCTCACTTTTGCCCAGGTTGAGTTTGTAGCCCGAGAAGGCTCCAAACTCTTTCAAGAGCGCCATGGTTCCTTCCATGCTGCTTTGTGGGTCCGAGATGTAGAGGAGCAGGTCATCCGCATAGCGCGAGACTCTGTGTCCTCTGCTTCTACTCCAGATCCTCAAGGCATCGGAACAGTATCGCATGTGGGTAAAGACATGGGACAGGAAGGGATAGAGTTTAACAAAAGTTGTACAGCGGCAAATAAGGTCATTGCAGGGAATAACAATTATTAAAAATGAAATTAAAGATTTGTTACCTAAATACACAAAGCAGCTGTAATAAGATGTATGAACTAATAGTCCAAATAAAGGGAAATGATGGAGATCTAATTGCCATTACAGATAAATGGTTACGAGGTGATCAAGGTTGGAAAATAAATATTCCAGGGTGCACAATATTTCAGCAAGACAGCAGACCAAAGTTGGAAGAATAGTCCTCATTGTAAAGGGTGACATATGGACATCAGTGAGAAAGGATCAGGCCCCAGAGGATTATGAAGTTGAATCAGTATGGATAGAAACTAGGAATAGGAGGAGTCAGAAAATACTGGTGAGAGTAATTTTTAACATTAACTGTAACATTAGTCAAAGTATTAAAGAAGTAATTGTTGGAGCTTGTAACAAAGGCAATGTAATAACTATGGGAGACTTCAATCTTCATATAGACTGGGAAAATCAAATAGGCAAGAGGGGTCTCGAAGGTGAGTTTGTGGAATGCTTCTGTGACAATCTCTTGGGTTAATACATTGTGATACCAACTAGGGATAGAAATCCTAGGTTTAAATTGCGTAATCAAGCAGGGTTAGTTAGTGTCATAGCAAAATATCCATTGGAAAATAATCATCATAATACTATTGAATTCCATGTCAAGTGAAAGTGACATACTCCAATCACAAACAAGAGCGTTAAAATAAACCCAGCCAGTTCTTCTCTCATACCTGTGCAAGAGGCCAAGGTTAATTGGGTAAACAGACAAAAAGGTTTGGAAGTTAAATGTACAGTGATGAACCTTTAAAAAAAACAATTCAAAATGTTCAACAAAAATACATCCCAGTGAAAAACAAAAACTCAGCAAAAAAGACCCATCTTTAGCTCAATTGGGCAGTAAAGGATAGTATTAGATTAAAAGAAGAAGCTTACAATATTGCAAAACCGGAGCATGTCTGAGGATGGAAATGATTTAGAAACCAGGAAAGGATCACCAAAATGTTGATTAAAAGGGAAGTAGAATGACAGTAAACTTTTGTTTTCCCTTTTTACTTCTTTTTAAAAAATTTAGATGACCCAATTCTTTTTTTTCCCAATTAAGGGGCAAATTAGCGTGGTCAACCCACCTAAATGGCACATCTTTGGGATGTGGGGGTGAAACCCAAGCAGACACTGGGAGAATGTGCAAACTCCACACAGGCAGAACCCCAGGTCCCCAGCGCCACAGGCGGCAATGCTAATCAGAGCGCCACCCTGCCACCCCCAGATGACAGTAAATTAACCAGAAACATAATAACAGACTGAAGGAGGTTTTCTCAGTATATAAAAAGAAAACGAGGGAATAAAGTGAACATTGGTCACTTCGAGGCAGAGACAGGAGAAATTAGTGTGGGCAATAAGGAATGGCAGAGGCATGGAACAAATACTTTGTGTCCGTCTTCGCAGTAGACTACACAAGTTTCATGTCAGAAATAGACAACAACCTAAGAGTTAAACAGAGTGAGAACATGAAGGAAATTAATGGTGGAGCAAAAATATTGGAGAAACGTAATATGTTTTTTGTATTGTTCTTCAGGATAGTGAAGGTTGTAGTGTTGACAAAGAACAGCAAGCAGTGTTTAAAAAACAAAGCTAATTTATTACACTACGCTTAATTAGATTTGAATATTTGCTAACGAATTAGATAAGTAAAGAATACACTTCTATAATACTAAACTATGCTATCAGCTAAATTATCTCACATTTATTCAGTCTGGCTCCCTTTCACTCTCTACTGTCTCTCTCCCAGAAGTCAAGGAGGCATGTGATATTTATATGGTTGCTCTACCATCTAGTGCCTAGAGTTGTAACATTACTTTAACCATTTATGTTCCTTACAATATGCACATATTGTAACACTTAAGTGACTAAAATCAGACAATCCCCGAGACCTGATGGACTACACCCTCGGGCTTTAAAGGAGATAACGGCAGTGATAGTGGATGCACTGGCTATGATTTTTCAATGAAAAGACAGAGAGTAATGTAAATTTTCTAGTGATACCAAGCTAAGTGGAATGGGGAGCTGTGGGAGAAAAGAGAGAGGGGCTACAAAGAGATATAGACAGGTTAAATGAGTGGGCAACAAGATGACAGATGGAGTATAATGTAGGGAAGTGTGAAGTTATTCACTTGGGTCATAATAGGAAAGCAGAATATTTTTAAAATGTGTGAAACTTGTAAATGTTGATTTTTAAAGTGAATTGGGCATGCTCAGACAAGGAACACAAAGTTAGCATGCAGGTGCAGAAAGCAATCAGGAAAGCAAATGGCATGTTGTTTTTTTATTGCAAGGAGATTGGAGATCAGGAATAAACAAGCCTAACTGCAATCACACAGGGTTTTAGCGAGATCACATCTGGAATACTGAGTGCAGGTTTGGTCTCCACATTTAAGAAAGGATATGTTTTCATTGGAGGTGGTACAGTGAAGGTTCACTTGATTGTTTCCTGGGATGAGGCGCTGAGTAAATTGGACTCTGGAGTTAGGAAGAATGAGAGGCAATCTCATTGAAACATGCAAAATTCTGAAGAGGATTGATAGGGTATATGCAAAGAGATTGTTTCCATTGGTCAAGGATGGGGCACAGTCTCAGGATAAGGTGCTGATCATTTGGGACTGAGATGAGGGTAAATTATTTCACTCAAAGGGTTGTGAATCTTTGGAATTCTCTGCCTCAGGGGTGTGTGAATGCCCCATCGTTGAATGCATTTACGGTTAGGGTGGACAGATTTTTGGTGTCTCAGGATTTCAGGAAACTGGGGAGCAGAAAGGAAAGTGGAGGCGAAGCTCAATGTCAGCCAAGGTTGAGTTGATTGGTGGAGCCGGTTTAGCAGCCCATATGGTCGACTCCTGTTCCTATTTCTTGCATTCATGTAGGTAGGGTGGCAGATGGGGAGTCAGGTTGGGTCAGGCAGGACATCAGTGTGAATGATGGGGGAGGCGCAGTTGTATAATTATCCAGGACTAGCATTACAGAATCACAGAAAATAGTGGAGGCCCTTCGGCCCATAGCATCTGCATTGACACATGAAAAACACCTGATCTACTGACCTAATCCTATTTGCCGGCACTTGGCCCATAGTCTTGAATGTTATAACATGCCAAGTGCTCATCCAGGTATTTTTTAAAGGATGCGAGGTAACCCACCTCTAACACCCTCCCAGGTAGTGCATTCCAGATTGTCACAACCCTCTGTGTAACAAGGTTTTTTCTCACATTCCCCCCTAAACCTGCTGCCCCTCATCTTGAACCTGTGTCCCCTTGTGACAGACCCTTTAACTAAGGGGAAAGATGCTCCCTATCCACTCTGTCCATCACCCTCTAATCTTGTACACCTCGATCAGGTCACCCCTCAGTCTTCTCTGCACCAACGAAAACAACCCACGCCTATCCAACCTCTCTTCATAACTTGAATGTTCCATCCCAGGCAACATCTGGTGAATCTCCTCTACACCCCCTCCAGTTCAATCACATCTTTCCTAGTGGCAACCAGAACTGCACGCAGCTGTGGCTTCACCAGAGTTCGATACAGCTCCAACATGACCTCCCTGGTTTTACAATCTATGCATCCCCTTTTAAGTGTACTTGAATAATTTGAGCAGCATTGTGGGGAAATTGAATTTTAAGTTGCCTTCACACGATTTTTTACAAACATTGCAATGTTATTGCATCTCTGTTTTAAACATTTTTTCCAGTCAGTCAACAACTTGGGATTAGTCTTAGTGGTAGCAATTTGTAGCATTAATTAGTTCACAACGTTAAAAATATTATGAATAATTTAAAACCATTTTGGGTGTTGCAGAACCTGTGCTTATTGAGTTGGAATTTGACATTCTTATTGTCGAAACACATTTTATTTAAATAGAAGCTTCAGCTGCGTTCTGTTCTGAAAATTTCCAATTTACTAATTCATATGCTTTAGAAATATAACTTTTAGGTTGGGATTCAAGTGTTAAATATATTTAGCATCCAAAGGACAGTTCACATGTGCTTATAAGGTGTGATGAATGTAAGAAATGGTCATACTTTTTTGCAGTAACTTATTAAAATCTGGGTTAAGTTGGAGAGACAGGGTGTGGCATGGTGGCACAGTGGTTAGCACTGCTGCATCACATTGCCGAGGACCTGAGTTCGATCCTGGCCCTGGATCACTGTCCGTGTGGAGTTTGCACATTCTCCCCGTGTCTGCGTGCGTCTCACCCCCACAACCCAATGATGTGCAGGGTAGATGGATTGGCCACACTAAAATTGCCCCTTAATTGGAAAACAAATTTTTTTTTTTTAAATTAAAAAAAAAGATGCATACAGACAGTAGGGTTGCTAGAGCTGTGATTAAGGTGTCATGAAAATGAGGTGATCATTTTGCAGGACAAGTGTTTTGTTGATAGATCTTGAGAACCATTTAATTGTTTGCAGATAGCTAGTTAGTGGAATATTGTTCATGGTTAACGGACCCCTGGGTGTAGATAATTTGAGGGGTATGGTGTTTGGTCCTGGCTAAACAAGTCAAGGAACATCTTGTAAGAAGAGATAAAAGAATGCCTTATGGAGTGAAGGAGCCAGGTCAGTCAAGGCAGTTGGTCCTGAAACTCTCATCTGAACAGAGGTATTTCAATTTGGTTCTGAAAGGTTCTCTTTCCAAAGATTCTGCACAGAGAAAAGCAAGTAGAAACCTGGTTGTTAACATTATTCATGAGGGTTATTTGATATATATTGGTTTACTTAAGTGGAATATAGTGGTGGATTTAGGAAGTAAGTTACGGTTTTCTCTTTTACTTGAGCACTGTTGTAACTTAACTATAAAGCTATTTCTTTGTTGCTAAGGTCGTTAATTCTGTGATTAAATTAAAGTTTGTTTTAACTTAAAAGATACCTAATGGTCAGAGTTGTCCCAGATTATTGGCCTGGCGTTCGCTCATCTTCTCCAACTCCATGTTGACACCAGCCATCAACATTTTCCCAGGGTTGAGGGAGAGGCTGAGATCCAGTAATTTATTCACCATTTCCCATTCTCCACTGGCAAGTGAACGGACATAGGAGCAGCCTAGAAGCCAGCTAATAAACACCTCAAATAACCTACCGATTAATATAAAAATTAAAGATCAGAAACATAATCACCCTTATTTAATATTATCTTCTGGGAAACCATTTTTGTTTAGCAGATTGATATTTAGCACACTATTTTTGGGAACATGTTAGGCATGCTAAACAAGGGATTCCCTGTATTTGGTGCATGGAATAAAGATTTGCTATTTTTGGAGATAGGGTTTTATTATTGTGTATGTAGATATTAGGTAGAAAAAGGCGCACTCCAGATTAATGGGAACAGAAGGCCCTCTTACTTGAGCAACCAGTGATATTGAACAAAGATGCAGTACAACAACTCTAAAATCATGAAGAGTACAATGATTTTGAGTCAACTATGAGGCACCATATTAAACTTCAAACACACATATGCCCAATCAGCCAGGCCATCACATGTGGAATTAAGCGAAAGAAAAGCACTCTCTATGTGGCCTTGCCTCAGGCACCTGCACTCAAATGTTCATTATTTTAATTCATATATAAATTTCAACAGTCAAATATTCACAGGCATTCCATCACAAGGGGAATCATGCTTATGTACAATCCTGTCCTCATCCAGCACATATAGTCCTCCAAAAGGAGATATTGGACAGCAATTAAGAGCAGGTTGATTGTAACTCAAGGCTGGTGAGGTCTATTGTTGTACTACTGTCTCGGTAAAGATCAGGTAGCTTAGCACAGACTAAGGACAGAACCAGAGTCTATACTCAGCTCAATTTTCTTTTTTTAAAGTAACAAATCTTTTTACTAGTGTAAAATAATTTACCAGGAAACAAAAATACATGGAGGGATATGGTTTTTAATCAAACAGATAACTCAAACAAATATGTTCTAATGCTGCACCTGCCTATTTCATAAATTCCTATTTTCCCAGCCCCACCAGTCGTATTTTCAGTTCACATGCTCATACTCATAAGAAACAAAGAGCATTATTGAGATAAAACTAGTAGTGACACAAATTAGGAACAATGTATAACTTTAAGTTTAATTTATATTAACAATACTTGTGTGTTAAGCAAGGCGGAATATGGTTTCAGTTTCATTCAATTTGTTTAGCATGGTGCTGGGATGTTTGGAGGGTTGTGTTTTCTGGATGTGTTTTTTAATACGATTTTATAACCTTTGAAGTGAAGAGATGAGTTACAAAGGGGTTAGTAGTTTAGTGATTTGGGGGGGGTTAAAAAGTGGGGAGAAACTGTGCTGTTGCATATTAAATAAGTTCTAATGACACAGCCATAGGGAAAGACAGAAAAAAGAAGTTCACAGTGCGTATGTCAGAGAGTGAAGGCAGGAAGGAGTATTAAGTTCTCGGATAAGAAATACTGCAAGACTGCCGAGGACTGAGATCAGCGGACTCATGCTTGCTCTGCAGTTGAAGTAATTGAGAGTTCAGAGTGTAGTTTCAGGTGTCTGAGGAATACATACAATGTGGGGAAAAAGCACGCAGTGAATGCTCAGAAAACTGCTCACAGAAAACAGTTTGTAATCGAGCCAGCCGAATAAAGAAGCCTTGGTGTTAACATTTTTAAACTAAAAAGTAGGACCTCAAAGGTAGTAATCTCAGGATTGCTACCAGTGCCACGAGCTAGTCAGAGTAGGAATGTTAGGATAGATAGGATGAATGCGTGGCTCGAGAGATGGTGCAAGAGGGAGGGATTCAAATTCCTGGGACATTGGAACCAGTTCTGGGGGAGGTGGGACCAGTACAAACCGGACGGTCTGCACCTGGGCAGGACTGGAACCGATGTCCTAGAGGGGGTGTTTGCTAGAGCTGTTGGGGAGAGTTTAAACTAATGTGGCAGGGGGGTGGGAACCGATGCAGGAAGTTGGAAGGTAGTAAAACAGGGACAGAAACAAAAGGCAGTAAGGGGGAAAGTGTAAGGCAGAGAAGCCATAGTCAAAAATCAAAAAGGGCGACAGTACAAGGTACAGTGACTGAGGGGAGCTCAGTGAATAGAACCAGGAATAAAACGAGAAGTGAAAACATTAATGGTAAGCAACGCGGCAGGTTGTTACATGAAGATATGGGTTCAACAACAAGGAAAATTAGGAGAAAGGTTAAGAGGAAATATAACTCAGGAGAGGTTACTGATCGAGGTGTTAAGATTCAGAACAGAGGTAAAAAAAAGCCAACATAAGTGTACTTTACCTGAATGCTCGTAGTATTCGGAATAAGGTAAATGAGTTGATGGCGCATATCATCGTGAATGACTATGATTTAGTGGCCATTACTGAAACATGGTTAAAGGATGGTCACGCCTGGGAGTTAAATATCAGAGGGTATCAAACTATTCGGAAGGACAGAGTGGATGGTAAGGGAGGTGGTGTAGCTCTGTTATTTAAGGATGACATCCGGGCAACAGTAAGGGATGACATCGGCGCTATGGAGGATAAGGTTGAATCCATTTGGGTGGAAATCAGGAATAGTAAGGCGAAAAAGTCACTGATAGGGGTAGTCTATAGGCCACCAAATAGTAACATTATGGAGGGGCAGGCAATAAACAAAGAAATAACTGATGCATGTAGAAATGGTACAGCAGTTATCATGGGGGATTTTAATCTACATGTCGATTGGTTTAACCAGGTCGGTCAAGGCAGCCTTGAGGAGGAATTTATAGAATGTATCCGCGATAATGTCCTAGAACAGTATGTAATGGAACCTACGAGGGAACAAGCGGTCCTAGATCTGGTCCTGTGTAATGACCACAGGATTGATTCAGGATCTCATAGTTAGGGATCCTCTCGGAAGGAGCGATCACAATATGGTGGAATTTAAAATACAGATGGAGGGTGAGAAGGTAAAATAAAGCACTAGTGTTTTGTGCTTAAACAAAGGAGATTACAATGGGATGAGAGAAGAACTAGCTAAGGTAGACTGGGAGCAAAGACTTTATGGTGAAACAGTTGAGGACCAGTGGAGAACCTTCCAAGTGATTTTTCACAGTGCTCAGCAAAGGTTTATACCAACAAAAAGGAAGGACGGTAAAAAGAGGGAAAATCGACCGTGGATATCTAAGGAGGTGAGGGAGAGTATCAAATTGAAGGAAAAAACATACAAAGTAGCAAAGATCAGTGGGAGACTAGAGGACTGGGCAATCTTTAGGGGGCAACAGAAATCTACTAAAAAAGCTATAAAGAAGAGTAAAATAGATTATGAGAGTAAATCTGCTCAGAATATAAAAACAGATAGTAAAAGTTTCTACAAATATATAACACAAAAAAAGAGTGGCTAAGGTAAATATTGGTCCTTTAGAGGATGAGAAGGGAGATTTAATAATGGGAGATGAGGAAATGGCTGAGGAACTGAACAGGTTTTTTGGGTCGGTCTTCACAGTGGAAGACACAAATAACATGCCAGTGACTGATGGAAATGAGGCTATGACAGGTGAGGACCTTGAGAGGATTGTTATCACCAAGGAGGTAGTGATTGGCAAGCTAATGGGGCTAAAGGTAGACAAGTCTCCTGGACCTGATGGAATGCATCCCAGAGTGCTAAAAGAGATGGCTAGGGAAATTGCAAATGCACTAGTGATAATTTACCAAAATTCACTAGACTCTGGGGTGGTCCCGGCGGATTGTAAATTAGCAAACGTGACACCACTGTTTAAAAAAGGAGGTAGGCAGAAAGCGGGTAATTATAGGCCAGTGAGCTTAACTTCGGTAGTAGGGAAGATGCTGGAATCTATCATCAAGGAAGAAATAGCGAGGCATCTGGATGGAAATTGTCCCATTGGGCAGACGCAGCATGGGTTCATAAAGGGCAGGTCGTGCCTAACTAATTTAGTGGAATTTTTTGAGGACATTAACAGTGCGGTAGATAACGGGGAGCCAATGGATGTGGTATATCTGGATATCCAGAAAGCCTTTGACAAGGTGCCACACAAAAGGTTGCTGCATAAGATAAAGATGCATGGCATTAAGGGTAAAGTAGTAGCATGGATAGAGGATTGGTTAATTAATAGAAAGCAAAGAGTGGGGATTAATGGGTGTTTCTCTGGTTGGCAATCAGTAGCTAGTGGTGTCCCTCAGGGATCAGTGTTGGGCCCACAACTGTTCACAATTTACATAGATGATTTGGAGTTGGGGACCACGGGCAATGTGTCCAAGTTTGCAGACGACACTAAGATAAGTGGTAAAGCAAAAAGTGCAGAAGATACTGGAAGTCTGCAGAGGGATTTGGATAGGCTAAGTGAATGGGCCAGGGTCTGGCAGATGGAATACAATGTTGACAAATGTGAGGTTATCCATTTTGGTAGGAATAACAGCAAAAGGGATTATTATTTCAATGATAAAATATTAAAACATGCTGCTGTGCAGAGAGACCTGGGTGTGCTAGTGCATGAGTCGCATAAAGTTGGTTTACAGGTGCAACAGGTGATTAAGAAGGCTAATGAAATGTTGTCCTTCATTGCTAGAGGGATGGAGTTTAAGACTAGGGAGGGTATGCTGCAATTGTATAAGGTGTTAGTGAGGCCACACCTGGAGTATTGTGTTCAGTTTTGGTCTCCTTACTTGAGAAAGGACGTACTGGCACTGGAGCGTGTGCAGAGGAGATTCACTAGGTTAATCCCAGAGCTGAAGGGGTTGGATTACGAGGAGAGGTTGAGTAGACTGGGACTGTACTCGTTGGAATTTAGAAGGATGAGGGGGGATCTTATAGAAACATATAAGATTATGAAGGGAATAGATAGGATAGATGCGGGCAGGTTGTTTCCACTGGCGGGTGAAAGCAGAACTAGAGGGCATAGCCTCAAAATAAGGGGAAGTAGATTTAGGACTGAGTTTAGGAGGAACTTCTTCACCCAAAGGGTTGTGAATCTATGGAATTCCTTGCCCAGTGAAGCAGTAGAGGCTCCTTCATTAAATGTTTTTAAGGTAAAGATAGATAGTTTTTTGAACAATAAAGGGATCAAGGGTTATGGTATTCGGGCCGGAAAGTGGAGCTGAGTCCACAAAAGATCAGCCATGATCTCATTGAATCGTGGAGCAGGCTCGAGGGGCCAGATGGCCTACTCCTGCTCCTAGTTCTTATAGTGGTAAATCTTCACTAGGTGTGTCTGTTTGTCAGGATATTGCTGGGACAGAAGGAATGCTGCGAGTTTGATCCATTCTCTTGCATTTATATAGAGATCCTTCCAATCTTTTTGTCTGGTGTAATACAGTTCATTTTTTTCCCCTTGTTTTAATCTTTATGCTAAAAGTTCATTCGTAAACTCCTGTTCAATAACTTTCCTCCACAGTTTCTGAACAAAAAACAAGCCTGATTTCACATTGGGATCTGACCTGTCCAGTATTATCAGCTGGGTTCATAACAGTAGCCATGGCAGCGCTATTCCTTCAATAGCAACCTCAAATTGAAACCACATTTTTATGCATTAATTGTAAAATACTGCCCGTGTCTAACCTGACATTCCCATTATCTATCTCATCTTCACCATACCATTTCATCTGCATTTTCACATTAGAAAAATAGAATTAATTAACTGTAACCTGGTTCAGTTGGCAGCACACTTAACCAAGGCAGAACTATGGGATGGACTAGCCATATGAATACTGTGACTATAAGTGCGGGTCAGAGGCTGGGAATTCTGTGAATAGTAACTCACCTGACCCCCCAAAGCCTGTCCACAATCTACAAGGCACAAGATAGGAGTGTGACTCCTGGTATATCTCCATTTCATTGACATCCATCCACAACAATTCTTTCACTGTTTCTGTGACAAAACCCTGGGACTCCCTTCCTATGTGCACTGAACATGTACCCACACCAGTTGGACTGCAGCAGTTCAACACCACCCTTTCAAGGGCAATTAGTAATGAGTAACCAATACTGGTGTCCCACAAAAGAGTTTTTTAAAAATTGTGCGGGTTCATGCCCCACTTCAGGATTTAGCCCACAATCTATTCTGATATATCAGCGCAGTGCTAAAATGGAATTTTTGTTGAAAATACAATCTTTCATGTAAAAGATGAAACAAAGGCCCAGATTTTCACCTGAAAGTAAAAGATCCCATATCACTGTTCAAGAACAGTGTGTTCCCCTGGGTTTCCTGGCTAACATTCCTCCCTCAACCAAAACCTCAAGCGAATAAATCATTTAATTAATTAAATTTTTGTAGGATTTCAACACGAAACATTGGTTGCCACTTTAGGTTATATGACCATGACCATACAGTAAAGTAATCCATTGGATGTGAAGCACAGGAGCATCAGCTTTTTTGAAACCAACAGTCATTTAATATTGGGTAACTGAAAAGAAAAATTTAAAGACACACTGTTCATCAACTTAACCAGGTCAATTTGGTACATTTTTATCTATACACTGCTTACTGGATAAGTTTATTTATCTGTGGCCATAAAGAAATGCACAGTCCAGTCACTTGCCTACAATGAGTTAAGGGATAAAATTCAATCTGCATTGTATTCGGAAGAGTTGAATGAGTTACCACAATTGAATTGGATTTGTTTATTGTCACATGTGGGCAGCACGGTAGCATTGTGGTTAGCACAATTGCTTCACAACTCCAAGGTCCCAGGTTCAATTCTCGGCTTGCGTCACTGTCTGTGCCGAGTCTGCACGTTCTCCCCGTGTGTGCGTGGGTTTCCTCCGGGTGCGCCGGTTTCCTCCCACAGTCCAAAGATGTGCAGGTTAGGTGGACTGGCCAAGCTAAATTGCCCTTAGTGTCCAAAATTGCCCTTAATGTTGGGTGGGGTTACTGGGTTATGGGGATAGGGTGGAAGTGTGGTCCTTGGATAGGGTGCTCTTTCCAAGAGCCCGTGCAGGCTCGATGGGCCAAATGGCCTCCTTCTGCACTGTAAATTCTATGTACCAAGTTATAGTGAAAAGTATGTTTCTTCGAGCAGCTCAAACAAATCATTTATCACATGAAAAATAAAATAAAAAGAAAATACATAACAGGGCAACACAAGGTACACAATGTAAATACATCGACACCGGCATTGGGTGAAGCATACAGGAGTATAGTATTAATCAGGTCAGTCCATTGGAGGGTCATTTAGGAGTCTGGTAACAGTGGGGAAGAAGCTGTTTTTGAATCTGTTTGTGCGTGTTCTCAAACTTCTGTATCTCCTGCCCGATGGAAGAAGTTGGAAGAGTGAGTAAGCCAGGTGGGAGGGGTCTTTGATTCTGCTGCCTGCTTTCCCCATGCAGCGGGAGGTGTAGATAGTCAATGGATGGAAGACAGGTTCGTAAGGTGATATCACCTGCTGCAACATTGAAATTACGACCTTTACATACATATGGTTCTGTCCTTGTTGACTGTGACTGCAGAACCTGTTTTAATTGGTTAGTTTGGGTCTTCTGCTCATTGATGACAGCACGTTTTTGCAGCATGTTTGTTGTTCAGAAAGGGAATTTCTCCAATGTGTGGGTGAGGGAAGAAACAGCTGTTCAGTGTTTAAATATTCAGCATATTCTTCTACCCAAAATATCGAATGGAAATTGGTTTGTAAAATAATCTCATGGGGTAAGCAGTATTGCCAAGGCATAAAGAAATGTACAGTTTTAAATGCTGCAGTGTCCACACTTATTCTTCATCTTAAATTATTAAACAGTGGAGGAGGGCATCACAAGAACAGGAAACCATTCAGCGCACATCCCCCCTCCCCCTGCCCAAGCCTTCTCTACAATTCCTCTGATCATGCTCGACCTGCACTTCAACTTCATTTATCTGGCACTCCATACCCGTTGCTAACAAAAATGCAATCAATCTTTGTCGTGCAAGTTCCAACTGTCTCAGCATCCATAGCTTTTGGGGGAGAGAATTCCCGATTCCAAAAGTGCACCCCAATTTCCCTTCTAAATGGCCAGCCTTAATTTTAAGATCATGTAGTTCATTCTTATTGCCCCATAGTGAGAAATTATTTTTTCATCATAACTGACCAAGCCCATGCATGTCTTTAGCAGACACCCATATACATGCAATTAGAAATCAGAATGCTGCCTGATTTCCCTCCACCACACCTCTCCCGTCACACGAGAGGGAGGCCGAGGCAGACTACAGAAAAGTTTCTTCCCATTCCTTCCCCACCCTTAGCTGCCCAGTCTAAGAGGAGTTATCTGGAGTATGCCAGGGATCAAATCTGATGCTTCTTAAGCTGCATGCCAATACCAATCACATGCATTTTGATTTGCCAATATTTTAAGAGAAGTTTAGTACTCTCGCTGATGAAGCATTTTTAATTCTTTCCAAAGCAACAGGTTTTAGCTACAGAGCAGTTGTAGGAACTGCAGTTATAAAAAAATACGACAAGGAGGGAAATGAATTGCCCCTCCCAACATCCCACGAACCCCCAACATTATTTAGTTGCAAATATTAGAAGGTTCATGGTGACCAGTCATGTGTTATCATTGGAGAGCATCCTTGCACTCAAATCTTTCAGCAATTTGGAAAGAGTCTATGTAAGAACACTGAAGTTGAATTGTAAAAACAAGATTATTTTGAACATTACTCTTTTGGAACGTGATCTAACATACTGTCAGCATACTGCGTGCTAAAATGCGTCAAGTATTTACCACATTCTCCCCATGTCTGCATGGGTTTCCTCCAGGTGCTCTGGTTTACTCCCACAATCCAAAGACGTACAGGTTAGGTGGATTGGCCATGCTAAGCAAATTGCCTCATAGTGTTCAAAGATGTGGTTAGGTGGGATTCCGGTGATAGGACATGAGAGTGGACCTAGGTACGGTGCCCTTTCAGAGGGCTGGTGTAGAATCGATGGGCTTTTGTACGGTAGGAATTCTATGAAGAAGAATGTACTGAAAGAGATACGGATGGCGGCACGTGGCGCAGTGGTTAGCAATGTGACAACAGCACTGAGGACCCGGGTTCGAATCCCGGCCCTGGGATACTGTCTGGGTGGAGTTTGCACATTCTCCCCGTGTCTGCGTGGGTTTCACCCCATAACCCAAAGATGTGCAGGTCAGGTGAATTGGCCATGCTAAATTGCCCTTTACTGGAAAAAAAAATAATTGGGTACTCTAAATTTATTTTAAAAAAAAGATACGAGCTGTTTTAGATTTCAGTAGGCAGAAGTTGTCAAAGTTGGTCAAACTCCCAGCAAGCTGTGTGAATGAAAAGCCAGCTACTGTTAACCTGAGGGCACGCCAAGAGAGAATGAAAGGCATTTTATGTAAAGCTGACTCGACTTTTATATACCTTAAAATCTATACGGTATTGCTGAACAGATGGGGAAAGTTAACTCTGAAGGTAGTTAAATGAAGATGGTTTGGAACTGTTTTAAAGTATTGATACTGTGTGAAGCCATTATCTGCTTTATGTGTAATTCTTTTTTATTTTTTCCCTATTTCTTCATAAACATTTATTTTACTATAAAATCATCATAAGTAGTCTGGGGCATCATTTCTGGATTTCAAAACCTCTCCTCATACGATACAAATTGCCAACACAAATGTGAGGGAAGCTGTTTCAAGTTTCCCTTCTGGGATTTGAACAGCTCGGCATTTATCATCAGTCGTTTACTTAACACAGGATGCGATGAAGCATCTCACCAAGTCTCCTTCGAAAGCACCTTCCAAGCCCGAGATCTCTATTACGTGGAAGGACAAGGGCAGCAGACACATAGGAACACCACCACCTGCAAAGACCCCTTCAAGTCACATACCATTTTAACCCTAACTATATTGCCATTCCTACATCCTACAGTGGATCAAAAATCTGGAACTCCCTTCTTGGACTTCCTGGATCTACGCCAAATGGACTACAGTGATTTAAGACGACTATTCACCACCACCTTCTCGGGGGCAATTAGGGATAGGTAACAAATGTTTGCTTTTCCAGCGATACGAACACGCCTCGAAAGAAAAAAGGATATAAATCCACATTAAATTTTTTAAAAACTTAATATGTTGCTATACACAATAGCCATTAGGTCTTAGGTTATGCAAATTGTTACGACACCCTGGGCTAGTGCGTGGTCAATTCCAGCCCCACATGCCCCGGAGTCACAACACAAGTGAATTAAACAATAATTCTTAGAAAAATACCAAAGTCTTTGGCCCTTGGCTGCCCAATAATTACAGCCACCAGGTTTGTAAATGTAAACAATTACTTTTTATTTACAACAAGATTATGAAATGTGCAGCTATTCCTAATCCCCACTATAACCTGCCCCACCCTCTGTACCCGCACACAAGACAGACAAAGACAGAGGGGTGGGATGGGATAAAAATCATAAGTAAAAGGAAGAAAGAATCTTTGTTTCAAATGATTGTTCTTCGTACACTTTTCTTCACAGCAAGTGTGCAGATTCAAGTCTTTGGTTTAACATAACATAGAAAATACAGCACAGAACAGGCCCTTCGGCCTTTGCAGCCTGTAATGATCTTCTCTGTAGATTCATTCATTGAGGTTCTCTGTAGCTTAGAAATGCGGTAGTCACAGATCTTCTGGAGAAATAAAGCAGGTCTGGACTTCGCTTGCAGCCTGTAATGGCTTTCCTGCAAATAGATTCATCCAGGCTCTCTGCCAGTTCAGAAACACAGTCATTCTGGAGCAAAACTGAAAGGGTCTTGTTTTTCTGCTGCCAGGAGTCAAACTGAAATCTTGGGACTTTGAAAAGATAAGATCCAATCACCAGCTGTTTCCGGACAAAGAACACCCTTTTGGGCCAATTCAGTGCCCGCCAGCCAAATCAATCAAATTGAGTCCCAACCCATCTCTCTCACTGGTGCCGACCAGTCTGCAACTCAGGTTAAACCAGCACAGCCTTCTGGATTATTCTGCTTGAATTAAGGATGCAGGCTGCTTGCCTTAAAGACACATCTCCGTTAATCATGCATGTATCAACAATGTAACGGCAAAAGTAAAATAAAGGGGGAATAAACAGGGAATAAAGAAGAACCCTTACAAAATCGAAAATTTAACGCAATTAATGAAAGGGGTAATAGCGACATGAGGATACATTTTTTTTTACACAGTACGTGGTTAGGATCTGGAATGCACTGCCTGAGTGTGGTGCAAGCAGATTAAATCATGGATTTGAAAAGAAAACTGGATCATTATCTGAACAGGAAAACCTGCAGGGCTATGGAGTAAAGGCAGGGGGTGGAACCAGGCAGAGAGTTGGCAAAAGTGCAAAATGCCAAATGGACTCCTTCTGTGCTATAACTGTTCTATGATTCGAATAGATCAAGACCTCATAAAAAGCTTTGTGCATAACAACACATATACCTACACCGTCTTGCCACCTGCCCAGTGAACTATCTGCAGTTAAAATGATGTTACAAAATAATAATAATCTGAATAATCTTTATTAGTGTCACGAGTAGGCTTGCATTAATACTGCAATGAAGTTACTGTGAAAAACCCCTAGTCGCCACACTCCAGCGCCTGTTCGGGTACATTGAGGGAGAAATCAGGATGTTCAATTCACCCAACAAGCAGATCTTTCAGGACTTGTGGGAGGAAACTGGAACACCTGGAGGAAACCCACGCAGACACGAGGAGAATGTGCAGACTCCGCATAGACAGTTACCCAAGCCGGGAATCGAACCCAGGTCCCTGGCGTTGTGATAAAACAACAGTGCTAACCACTGTGTTACCGTGCCACCCATTAACGTTTCGAGTCTGGTTGACTGTGACAAAAAAATCATCCAAATTCAAAATGTTAGCTTCCTTCTCTCTCCAGAGAAGCTGTCAGGCCTGCTGGGATTGTCCAGTAGCTTTGTTTTTTGAGTGGGAGTATCTTAAGGGGAGCGAGAAAAAAAAGATGTTTAGGGAGGAAAGATTAAGACCGGAATCTCGAGCTTAAAAGTTGTTAAGGGTCTGGGTTTACAGAACCCCAAAGTGTTTCATGGAGTTCAACCGACCCACAACTTTTAATAGATTGTGGTGTGGGAAGCACACGGCGTACTCTCCAGGTGTGATACAGCAATTAAGGACAAATGGTTTTTAAAACAAAACAATGTTTATTCTATGAACTCAATTTAACCTTTTAAAAACAAACATTGAATATCTTAACACCAATTACTTCAAAGATAACCCCAAATACTACAACACTAAATAATCCTTCAAACTGTTCCTTTAAACATCCAAAAGACTTCAAACCTTCAAAAACAGACATGAGGTTACATTCAATATATTTATAGTCTTTGGATTTGCAGACATCAACAGACCAGCTGTGTTTTCTTCCTGCAGCTCTCAGCAAAACACACAGACACTCCCAGCTTTCTCCTCAAACTGAAAGCAAAAGCAGAAGGGAGCTCAGCTTCCCCCACCCTCTGACATCACTTCAGTAACATGATCAGCTCCATTTCTTAAAGGTAGATTGCTTAAACATCCATTTCTTAAAGGTACTCTCACATGACAAAGTCTAAACAGCTGACGGCAAGACTGCCAATAATGGAGCAAGAAAAATTAGGACTGTAAAAGAGGTTAAAATTGAAGAAATACAGACAACATCTCACAAAGTTGTAGGGTTGCAGGAAGTTAGAGATTGGGAGGAGCGAGGCCATAGAGGGATATGAAATCAAGGATCAGAATTATAAAAATCAAATCATTACCAGAAAGGTAGCCATGTAGATCAGCAAGAAAGGGGATAGGTAAACATGACTTGATGAGAGTTAGGATATGAAGAGCAGTTTTCTTTAAGCTCATGTTGGTGTAGAATTTACAGTGCAGAAGGAGGCCATTCGGCCCATCGAGTCTGCACCGGCTCTTGGAAAGAGCACCCTACCCAAGGTCCACACCTCCACCATATTCCCATAGCCCAGTAACACCACCCAACACTAAGGGCAATTTTGGACACTAAGGGCAATTTAGCATGGCCAATCCACCAAATCCGCACATCTTTGGACTGTGGGAGGAAACCGGAGCACCCGGGGGAAACCCACGCACACACAGGGAGAATGCGCAGACTCCGCACAGACAGTGACCCAAGCCGGGAATCGAACCTGGGACCCTGGAGCTGTGAAGCAATTGTGCAATCCACAATGCTACCGTGCTGCACTAGGGTGAAGATGGGAGATCGATGAGAGTAACGTTGGAATATTCAAGACTGGCGGCAGCAAAATAAATGAAAGAACATTTCAGCAGTGGAATGAGCTGAGGCAGGGACAGAATATGACAATGTTATGGAGGTGGATGTAGGCAGTTTTGGTGATGGTTGGATACGTGTTTGAAGCATCAAATATGACACCAAGGTCTGGTTCAGCCTCAAAACATACAAGGTGAGAGGACAAAGCAAGCGGCAAGGGAACAGAGTTTGCCAAATACAATGGATCAGTCTTTCAACAATATTTAGTTGAAAGAAATCTCTAGTACTGGATGTTCAACAAGCAGCATGACAAGTCAAAGATAATGAAGGGATCAAGAAAGATGATGGTGAGGTTGAATTGCATAACGTCAGCATACATGTCAAATGGAACATGAAGTTAAATCCCGTAGAAGGCTCCAATTTTGAGAAGACTATGCGGCTTTCATGAACTGATTAGATACTTCATATCAAGTACCTTTTCAAAAAAAAACAGTACCTCAAACAAAAGTACCATCGGACATTTCCAGCTGCATTGTTTGCAGAATCTGAAGTATAAAATGTGCCAACACTTTGTGTTTGTCCCAATGACACACAGGACACACCCAGGATTCTGCAAAATTGATAGAATTCAAACTGTTGTTCAAGCAAGATTCACCTCGAGGTCAACTCAGCATGTATTTTATACTCACTTTAAATATGCTATTCAAGACTTGGACTTTGAATGAATTATTCAAAGTACTATCAGCACAGACAAATTGATTACATGCATTAGCTGTGTAACTAGAAAAAGGATGCCTGCTGTTTTCATCACAGTGATATTTGCTGTGACATGTCTTTGTTCAACATAATTTGACTCATATCTGCATTAAGTTAAATATCACATTTACAAAAGGAATATCTTGAGATTATATCTTTTTCAGCAAATTTAGATTTCAAATTAGGATATTTGCCAGATCATAAAAAGTGAACTTTTTTTTAAAAAGGTGAATCAATATTTCATTTTACCCTTCTTTTTTATTCCTATCAATTTTATTTATTTTTAAAATGTTTTTATTCTGTTTTAATTTGTTACAAATAACACAACAAACACATTTTCAATGCAGAACCGGAACAGTTTGGAAGAATTATTGCAAATATGGGAAGAACATTTTCCCAATAATACAAAGAAAATAATGAAAAAGCAAATAACTTAACCTCTATCCCTAACAACCGACAATGATCTGGGGCGGGATTCTCCACTCCCGCGCCGAAGTGCCCACGCCGTCGTGAACGCCGTCGAGTTTCACGACAGCGCGAAACGGCCGCTATCCCGACCGATTCAGGGCCTGATAATGGGCTAGGAGTGGGGCCGCGTCATTTACACCCGCCAGGCCTTGTCGCCACGTAAAGGTGGCGCCGCATACATGACGCGGCCGGTGCCGCATAACTGGCATCACCCGCGCATGCGCGGGTTGGCCGGCGCCAACCCGCACATGCGTGGTTGCCGTCCTCTCCGAGTCTGCCACGCAATAAGATGTCAGACGGATCTTGCGGGGCTGCGGAAGAAAGGAGGTCCTCCTTCGGAGAGGATGGCCCGACGACCGGTGGGCACCGATCGCGGGCCAGACCCCATTTGATCCCCCCCCCCCCAAAGCGTTCCCGCCGGCAGCGACCAGGTGTGGACGGCGCCGGGGGGATCCCGCCGTTTTGGCCTGGCCGCTCGGCCCATACGGGCCTGAGAATAGCAGGGGTGTCGGAGAATCGCCATTTTGGGTGTCTCGGGCGATTCTCCGGCCTGCGCCGCGATGAACTCGACGGGGCCGATCTCGCCATTTGGGAGAATCGTGGGAGGGCGTCGGACCGGCGCGCGGGAAAATTCGGCGACCCAGGCGATTCTCTCAACCGGCGCCGGAGTGGAGAATCCCGCCCAAGCTCTTTGAGAAAAGAGATAAACGGTTGCCATCTCAGGTAGAATCTCTCAACAGAACACCTTTATGGCAAATTTGATTTTCTCCAGATAAAATAAGGACACCAATTCCCCCAACCAGACAGCAGCACAAGGCGAATCAGAAGACCACCAACAGAGCTATCAATGAGGCAAAGGCGATATCTGTCTCTATCCGAGGGTGAATTGCTGGAGAGTCCAAAACCCCAAATATGGTCATCAGCGGGCATGGTTGTAAATCTTCTCGCGAAATATTAGACATAGAGCGCGATGCTCCCAAAAGGGAACAAGTCCCTTAACGAGTGTGCTTAGCCACGTGTTTCCCAACACTCGCAGTGCTGAGAAACACATGGCTATTCAACGTGCTCGTGGGAGGAATCTATATTGGTCCTCACTGAGCTGTGTGGCAAAAAGCAGTCAGCAGAGTTAGCTCGGAAAGCTATGGTAAAGCAGTCGGGTATCTACCAGCAACCTGAATGAGAAACAGAGGCATCCCCAGTCTTGAGGCCTGTGAAGCAAAGGTAAATGGTCAAGTGGTCAACAAATTAGTGGAATGAGCCTCTTAGAATACTTTGGAGAATAGATGGAACACTCAAGAGAAATCAAAGTGACATAGAGAGGTCTGTGGAATGCCTTTGGGTTGCTCCCCAAGGTTGAATGAACCTTCAAGATTTTGTATGGTAAGGCAACTCTTGGGAATACAAGTAGAACTGAGTTTATAACATGTCTTTATAAGGTAGAGTGTTAAATTAGTAGTGCTCACTTTGTTTAATTACACTTGCAGAAAATAGAATTTTGTTTTTGTTTAAAAATGTGAAATCTATGGCGCAGTTTTCAGTTATTTACTGGTTCTTCGGATTTATTTTTTTAAATGTTAAAAACAATCCCACACATCAATGTCATCAACAGCGGCATAGGCATGAACACTGCTGCCATTGCTGCCAGGGCATATTATTTACATCGTTAGGAGAAAAAAAAGTACAATTTCACGACTGTTATCTCTTTCTTGGAGTTATAGTATGATCAACCTCAAACTACTCTCTTGCTTGTCACAATATCATTCCAGCTTCCTTGATTGGATTACTGTTCTGTAATCGTTCTGTGCTATTTATTTCCGATAACAATGTGGACTATTATTTATTTCCTACAACAATCCAGACTTCTGATAAATAATACAGAACAATTAAAAAGCAATAATCTAATCAAAAGACCCAACATTTCTGAATTTGAAAGAAATGACGAAATGTATTACATTACAACACAAAAATGTTTAGGTCAATTGTGATTAAGTTGATAAACTCGTCTGTGGAAATTGTTCCAAAAAATATTCAGAACATTACAAAGAACGGAAGATCTATAAACATCACTTCAAACTGTAACAGGATATATTCTTAACTTCTCATGCAGGTGCAAATGTATTTTAGCATTATTAAAAAACTCAAAATATATTAAAGCTATTTCTGTTTCTCACACCATTGTCTGCACTCTTCCAGAGCTCCAAGCATTAATCAATAGGTCAAGTCAGAGGTTGTAGAAAACGGAAATTGATCATTTAGACAGTGTCAAAGCTTTCTCCCAATAGCGAAGTGAATAATTGTGATGACTATAACAGTACTGAGCCAAAAAGATAATAATAGCCCCAATTTTATCCCTGGGGCTGAACTCTACATCCCCCTGGAGACAGGATGGCTGATAGAAATCAGATTTTCTGGTTAGCTACAGATAAGATAGATAAAAGGTTTAATGAAGAAACCCTGCTTGGAAAAATCCTTAACCCCTTAAGAGTAATTAACTAAATCAATATATTCACCATGAGAGTGAGGAAAATTTGACTAGCTGGGAACTGATCAGATAAGACACTCCATTCTTACATTTTGCAAGTTGCTTGAAACAGCTAGACAATTCAAGGCCAGTGACAAAAGACTCGCATGCCTTCCCAGGCCTGGACAAATCCGTTTCCGTGGTAACAGTCAGTCAGGGTCATAATGACTTTTCGAAATCTGTGTTTTTAAAAATATTTTTTTATTCTCCTTTTTCACATTTTGTCCCTTTTACACCCACCATCAATAAATAATAATCAGTAACAAATATGTCAATCCCCATATTAATAACAGCAATCCCATCCTCCAAACAAATTACCAAACCCCAAACATTAGCCCGTATGTTCACATAAACAAATGACAAAAAGGAATCAGGAATCACCCACAGTCACCATTAACACACACCGCCCCCCTCCCCCCAACCCACCCACCCCAACTAATGTCCGATGTTATCCAGTTCTTGAAAGTGCATGATGAATAATGCCCATGAATAGTAGAACCCCTCCATCCTTCCCCTCAGTTCAAACTTAACCTTCTCAAGAGTCAAGAAGTCCAACAGGTCCCCCCACCTCGCCAGGGCACATCCAACCCATCTGGATCCGCCTTTGGGCGATCAACATCTGCCTCCGCACCCGTTTCCAATCCTGGCTGGTCCAACACCCCGAATATGGCCTCCCGGGGGGCCCGGGTCCAGTTTCACGTGCACCACTTCAGAAATTTCCCTAAAACCCTCCTTCCAGTAATCCTCTAGCTTTGGACAGGACCAAACATATGAACGTGATTAGCGCCCCCCCCCCCGCCCCCCTCGCAACACTCACACACATCTGAAAACTGTATTAATCTAATTCATGGTAGAGGCATAATTGGCAAGCCAGGTTATGGAAAAATACAAGATCACACAAAGACATTTATCTCTTAAATTGACAGTCAGACAGTTTGGTCTGTAGCCACTTAAAATGGCTAACTCCAGATTTAAAATGGCGAGCGGCAAAGGCTGATGGGAACGTCAGCCAACAGGACAAAAACGAGCAGTTGCAGGCTGCGCGAGTTATGATCCCTCAGAGGAGGCCCGTAACGAGAAGTGGGTCGTGAAAAGATTGTCCCGCGCTTGGGAGCAATCTGTACAAAGCAAACCCGCAGCCAAGAATACCGAGGAAAAGCAGGCCGGCGCAGATATGCAGGCAGTAAAGACAACACACCAGAGCCCCGCATGGGTGAATGAGGGAAAGAATAGCCCCCCACCCAAGTCACAGGAGTGTTACAACTGCGGACAGTTGGGACACTTCGCAAGAGAGTGCAATGCCCCTAAAAAGCCACAGAGAGCCCAGCAGACGGGCACTCTGAGTGAGAAAAAGACAGAGCCCATTCATAGCGTTAGCGCCCGTTCAAATCAGACAGACTTGACCGGACGGACTGACGGTGTACGGGCTCCCCCAGTTGGGTCTGCGACACCCTTTGGGATATGTCCGGACGACCGGTAGTTGCAGCAAAAATTCGGGGACAGCCCATTGAATTTCTCTGGGACACAGGAGGGTCCCGCACCACAATAAATTCCTCCACCCGGTTTCAAAAAGACACGTGGCCCACTACAGCCACTATCACCCTCAGCGGCTTTACAGGCCACTCACAGCAGGGACACATCACAGCCCCTGTACCAATTCAAATCGGTACCATCACCAACCACCAAGCACCCCGTAGTGTTAGTTGACCTGCCCCACACAGCAGAATACATTCTGGGAATCGATTTCATGAATTCCCATACTCTTTCATTCGATCCAGTCAACCAGTGTGTCTGGAAGATGGCAAAATCCGCAAGAGCCCCCGCAACACTCAACATAGGAGAGTACACGAACAAAATTAGCGCAGAAGGCGAATTTTGGTTCAACCCGACCACGCTTAGTACGGACAAGCAGGTCAGAGCAGTTCTGCAAAAGAACAGGGCAGCATTCGCGACCCACAAGCACGACTGTGGACGGATGATTGGCTCCGTACAGATAACAGGACCTGACCCTAGACCCCAAAAACAGTATGGATTTCCCCAAGAGGCAGAGGGAGAAATCTCCAAGGTAATAGAAAGCTTATTAGAGCAGGGCGTACTTAGATCAGTAGCCTCCACTAATAATGCCCCGATTTGGCCAGTGAGAAAGCCCGATGGATCATGGCGACTGACCATCGATTACCGGGAACTCAACAAAATCGCCCCCGCAGCAGCCCCCACAGTAGCAACAAGTCCCGAGACCATGCTCAAGCAGGGACTCAATTCTCGATTCTTTACGGTTTTGGACGTCAGTAATGAATTCTGGTCCATTCCATTGGCAAAGGCGTGCCAGTACAAATTTGCCTTCACCTTTAAAAGCACAGCAGTACACGTGGACATGCCTGCCACAAGGCTTCCACAACTCCCCCTCCATTTTCCACCGACAGCTGGCAAATGGCATAGCCAAATTCTCTCGCCCCGAATGTCTGGTTCAGTATGTAGACGACCTACTACTGCAGGCAGACACAAAGGAAGAGCACATTGAGTTTCTGTCTTAACTCCTGGAACTATTACACTCAATCGGTTGTAAAGTCAACCCCATAAAGGCCCAGATTTTGGAAGAAAAAGTGATATATTTGGGAACAATTAGCACACATGGTAAACGCGAGATCGAGCATAAAAGGATTGACTCGATTGCTAAATTGCCCCTTCCCCAGAACGTTTCAGCCCTCCGGTTGTTTTTAGGATTGGTTGGCTACTGCCGAAACCACATTGACGGTTTCGCCAGCAAGGCAGCACCCCTCTCAGACCTCCTGAAGAAAGGAGCCCCCTGGGAATGGCTTCCGCAGCATACGGATGCTGTGTACTCTTTAAAACAGGCACTCATAGCGGCCCCCGCACTACAAGTTCCAAACCCGCTTTCCCTTTACGCCATAGAGGTAGCGACCACAGACCGCACCCTTTCGGCTGTGCTCCTCCAGGAACGGCACGACCAGTAGCTTATGCCTCCAGAATTTTAGGTGCTGTGGAGCAGGGATTTTCAGCCTGTGAGAGGCACCTGCTCGCAGTATTTTGGGCAGTGCAGTATTTTTCATATATTACCGGACTGAACCCCATTACAATCCTCACCGAACACACCCCCACCCAACTTTTACTGGACGGACGACTCAAGGACGGTACAGTAAGCCAGATTAGAGCAGCGAGATGGACCCTTCTCTTGCAGGGACGGGACATCACTGTTAATAGGACAAAGACGCACACCTTTTTAGCCGACAACCTACAGTACCCCGGAAACCCCCAAGAATGCAAAATTATCTCTCCACACCACAACACAGGCCCCTTTAATGCTAAAACACCCCCCAGACAGATAGATAGTTCAACCCAGAGCCCCCCGCACACGGACACGTGTGAGCCCATAAAGATCTATGTGGATGGATCTTCCACAGTCTTGGATGGGAAGCGCATAACAGGCTGCGGTATCTATGTCGAGGACGCGCAGGGACCTGCCCTCGAGGAAATATCGTTAAAACTGCCAGGCCAGCAGAGCTCGCGGCCATCGCGTATATAGTGGAACACCCACATTCCTTCCCCAGCCCAGCAGACATATACTCGGACAGCTTCTATGTCTGCAACAGCCTCACGGAATTCCTGCCCTTGTGGGAAGCAAGAGGATTTGTTTCCGCAGACGGAAAACCCCTCCCCTCAGCCCCATTGCTCCGTCACATTTTAGAGAGAGCACAGAACAGGACTTTGGGGATAATCAAAGTCCGCAGTCACCATCGTTCCTACCCCCTGGAAATGTGAAAGCCGACGCACTGGCTGAGGCAGGTTCCAGGCGTGGATACTGTTGGACACCCCCCGAAAGTGCACCAGTGAGTGCAGTTCAGGTCTCACAGACAAAGATCGAGGATCTAGTGGAGGCCCAGAAGCAGGACAGCAATCTCAGGGAGATTGTAAAAGGAAAATATCCAGCTCCTTATGAGAGGTTCAAAAATGCACTGACCATACATGATGGTGTGGTGTTAAAAGACACCCTTTATGTGGTTCCTGATCAGGACAGGAGTCAATTGATTTGTTTGTTCCATGATGGTCATGGACATCAGGTAATGGAAAGCAATATAGTTATGTGATCCTTCACGCTTCGCATTAGGATCACAAGGAGGGAATGTAGCCACTTAAAATGGCTAACTCCCGATTTAAAATGGCGAACGGCAAAGGCTGATGGGAAAGTCAGCCAACAGGACAAAAGCGAGCAGCTGCAGGTTGACTGTGTATTTACCTCTGGAAAGGCCAGACAAGATCGATACCAGCAACCATCAGCATAACAAAACACCAGCTATCTGCATATTAATGAGTAATCCCCGGGAACAATGAGCAACATTTAGACACGTAAAGCAAAACCAGACTCTTCGGCGCCAGCAGAAGCCTACACAAAAGGAGATGAACGACCACCTCAAGACCGCCCATTGATCAGGGAACCGTTCCAGCATTGGAGAAAATCGAACCAAGTGATTGGGACAAAGTCCAATCACTTGGGACCAGGTACAGGGCCCGCCCCGAAAGGCGGGAAGCTCCTGGGGACTATAAGAATTGAGCCCCAAGTTCAAGGCGCTCTCTCTTCCCCAGCTCTTCCAGCTCTCCATCTTCGGCTCGCTTCCAGCTCTCGTCACTCTCCAGCAGCCGACCGAACCTGTAAGTCTTACTTCAACGCTCGCTACGAGATAGGCGCACCTCGCTATCAATCTGTACCAACTTCGAATCCCACAGGCTCAGAACCCGAACGAAAGGCCATTTGTTTCCCTGACCTGGTGCGCCAGTTCCAAGTTAAGTATAGGCCTGTTAGTTATAGTAGCTTAGACGTGGAATTTATGCATGAGTAGTGATTACTGTGTATAATAAATGTGCTTTGATTTAAATCTTACTAATCGGTGTATTGGATTATTGATCATTACTCGGACTTGAACCACGTGGCGGTATCATAAAGAAACCTGGCGACTCAAGAGCAAAGGTGATAAAACAGAGCAATTAAACTAAGGCAAAGTTAGCAACAGGTCGAATGAGAATTATAAATTAGTTGAACCCAATCACAGCTGTAAAGGCGGCGAAACTTTAAGATAAGGATCTTTTTAAAAGTCACTTGTCGGGATGAAGAAATTCATTCTATCACTTTCTGAAACCTATGCTCCGCTTGCTTCTGCTAAATCGCCATTATTCTTCTGTTTAAATCACTCAGTCATTTAATAGTGCGTATCATGATTTGAAGACTTACCGAGTTGTATTTTAGAACTCAACCACTGTATTTGCTAAAGACAATCGATCTTACTATGTTGCAGGGCTAGTTGCAACTTCCTAAATTTTGTATTGAAAATTGACTTTATCAGTAGACACTAAAGCTGACGAAAAAAGTTTCAAATAACTTTACCAATATCGCAGTCTGGAATCTCTATTATTTGGGAACTAAGAAGGGATAACGCATATCCAGGGTTCCGAATAAACACTGAGATCCATCAATGGCCATCAAATTGGTATTACCGGCACCTATCTCCCTCCTCCCAGGTATTATTTTAACAACGGTGGGCGAAGGGTCAGGAGGCCTTGGGCCAATTGATCCCTTAAGTAGCCAACTAAGGCTAGCCCCACCTCCCAATCCATCGCTGTGATTTTAAGTAAGCCAGGGAGGCTGTGGTTGGGTGATTCCTTTTGGGCCCATGCCAATCAGAGGTCCCCCTCTCCCAAGTATTCCCACCCTATTGCCAGAGCCTGCCAGCCTGAACCAAGCAAGGCCTCAGATTTCTCTCAAAATCCAGTTCTAGTGCAACCCGTTTATCTCAGAGGCTGGCTATAGTCCCCATAGTGGCCGCCACACAGTCATTTAATTGGCCTTCAACTCTTGAGGCAGGGCTTCCTCCCCAAAAATGGAAAGGAAACTGGTTATCTCAATGGAGAGAAACTTCAGAGTGCCTCGGTGTAGAGGGGAGCCTTGTACCTTTGTGCAAGAATCACAGAAAAGTAGTATGCAGGTACAGCAGGTAATAAAGAAAGCAAATGGAATTTGGCCTTCAAAGCTAAAAGAATAGAGTATAAAAGTAGGGAAGTGTTGCTGAAACTATACAAGGCATTAAGTGAGACCACACCTACGGTACTGTGTACAGTTTTGGTCCCCTTATTTGAGGAAGGATGGAGTTGCATTAGAAGCAGTTCAGAAGAAGTTAACTCGATTGATTCCAGAGATAAGGAGTTTGTCTTATGAAGAGAGATTGAACAGTTTAGGCCCATACTCTCTCGGATTTAGAAGAATGAGAGGAGATCTAATTGAGGTATATAAAGATGATTAAGGGCATTGACAAAGTAGAGCGGATGCTTCTCTTGTGGGCAAACTAGACTGAGAGGTCATAGTGTTAGGATAAGGGGTAGCAGATTTAAAATGAAACAAAGAGAAATTGCTTCTCTCAAAAGGTCGCAAATCTGTGGAATTTACTACCCCAGAGCGTGGTGAGTGCAGGGATATTGAGTAAATTTGAGGATAGAGACAGATTTTTAATTAGTAATGGAGGAGTTGAAGGATTTGGAGAACGGGCAGGAGAGTGGAGTTGAGGCCGAGAGATCAGCCACTATCGTATTGAATTGCGGAGCGGGCTTGAGAGGCTGTATTGCTTATTCCTGTTCCTAGTTATGTTCTGAGTAAATAATTTAAACCACTCTAGGTTCACATAACTTCAAACATTCTCCCAAGATGCCTACAAACGTTGTCTCCTCAGAGGCCACAACAATTCTAGCTTTAAATATTTTCCATCACCATTCCAGCAACAAAATAAGGCCTTCCTTTTTACCTGCATTGCCAGGCCTATCTGAAAAATTAATCTTTCTTGCATCTATCCTACATTTAAAAACTACAATTTTCAAATGAAAAAATAATCTTGTAACATAAGCATCAGGAACTGCTATGAGTTAAGGAAAAGAGCACAATTTATAGAACACAATTAAGTGACAACTGACAATGTGAAGAACCGTTACAACTTAGTCAGAGGATACACTGGTGGTTGTGCATGGGCAATACTAAGCAAGCACATACATTTCCAGCAATTATTCTTGGATATTCCAATGAAAGAAGACACAATTGATGAAATCAGCCTCTGTACACAGGTTTTCAAAAGCTCCTTTCTTCCGCTATACTTTTAGGATTCCTCTGCACTATTCCCTGGCTGAAAAGATTGTCATGATATTCAAACACACACATCATGATGGACACACCAACAGACAAATCAGAACACACAACACCACAACCAATCACACACAAAGACAGGAGCCATATAAAAGCACGAACACGGCACCTGGTGGATAGTAGGTCTGGGGACAAGGACACGGACACGACCTGTTTTAACATCACAAACAGGGAATCCCCACGTGCAGAGTATCAAGACAAAACTGTACATAGAAAGTTTTAAAAAAATAGCGTTGTACCATATACAACTGTGTTGGCTCATCTGTGTGTCAGAACGCCCAACACCACATGGTACGCGAGTGGATCGATACCTGCCAACTAACCTGCCATTCTGGACATGGACCGCACCGACAAACCGCAGCCGTTGCAAGTCGCGGGGAACCTTGGTACCAATTGGAAGCTCTTCAGGCAGCGATTTGACCTGTACATCCGAGCCAACGAGAAACAGAGTGCCTCGGATGAAACGAAGATTGCACTGCTCCTCTTCCACGCAGGGCAGCACTCCCTCGACGTCTTCAACTCACTGGTGTTCGAAGAAGGGGAAAACCAATCCAAGTATGACACGGTCATCCTCAAACTGGACCAGCACTTTAATGTTGAAGTGAATGAAAGTTTTGAAAGATACCTCTTTCAGCAACGCCTGCAAGGTAAGGAGGAGCTTTTTCAACCCTTTTTGATGCACCTCCGAATTCTAGCGCAGTCCTGCGGTTACGGCAGCACCACAGAGTCCATGATCAGGGACCAGATTGTTTTTGGCTTTGCCTCCAGTGGCCTACGCCAGCAGCTTCTTAAAATAAAAGGCCTCACCTTAGCGTCTGCTGTGGAAGCCTGTGTCCTCCACGAGAATGCAACCAGCCGTTTTGCCCGATTTCAGGCGTCCGAATTGGCACGGAGGGGTCCCCTGCCGTCGAATCGGCAAGCCAGGCCGCCCACGACGCCGTACGCATCCAGGCCGTCGATTACTTCCCGACCCGCGTCCCCAACGAGAGCGGCCGCTTCCCGCGCTTTTCGCGGTCTCCCGCGCTGGTGCGCGCCAAAAATAACGGCCACATCGAGGGTCGCACTGCACAGGCGCGCCCACCGCAAGATCGCACTGCGCATGCGCAGTGGCGCAACGAACGCAGTGACGTCATGACATGCGGCAATTGTGGAGCTGTACACTTAAAAGGGCAATGTCCTGCTAAAAACCGACAGTGCCTCAGATGTGGCAAGATGGGCCACTATGCTGCCCACTGTCGTGCGGCTCAACCCATGGATCCTGCACATCCCCGACAATCTCGCAGACAAGTCAGGACCTTCCAGCCCACGCATCAAGACTTCCAGTTAAGTGATGCAGATGACCAGGATGCCTTCCGCGTTTCCGTCATCGATGTCAACAAGGTCAATGCCATCAATCCAGCCGATGAGTGGTGTGCCACGCTGACGGTCAACCGATCGCGCGTCACCTTCCGTCTGGACACCGGCGCATCCGCCAACCTGATTGCATATTCTGAATTCCAGGCCATGAAGGTCAAACCACCCATCACGCCATCCCGGCTCAAGATGGTTGATTATAACGGGAACGTCATCCCGTCCATAGGATCTTGCCAGCTACAGATAACTCACAAGACGCACACGGCCACACTCCCCTTCGAAGTTGTCGGCTCATCAAAAGACTCGTTACTGGGCGCACAGGCGTGTAAGGTCCTTCACCTGGTACAGCGCATTATGTCTCTCTCTCCAGATGAGATATCCAACTTCCCGGATGCTGAGTTCCACGCAAATCTCCATTCCCTCCTTGCTCACAACCAGGAGGTTTTTGAAGGCATGGGGACATTGCCATACACGTACAAGATTCGACTCAAACCGGACGCCATCCCTGTCGTTCACGCACCTCGCAGGGTTCCTGCGCCACTCAAAGACCGCCTCAAGTTGCAGCTGCAGGCTCTTCAGGACCAAGGGGTCCTATCCAGGGTCACGGAGCCCATGCCATGGGTCAGCTCCACGGCCTGTGTAAAGAAGCCCTCTGGCGAGCTCCGGATATGTATAGATCCTAAAGATCTGAATAACAACATCATGTGGGAACACTATCCCATCCCGAAACGAGAGGAACTCACCAGCGAGATGGCGCAAGCCAAAATATTTACCAAATTGGATGCGTCCAAAGGATTTTGGCAGATCCAATTGGACCCGGCCAGACGAAGGCTATGCACGTTCAACACCCCTTTTGGCAGATTCTGCTACAACCGGATGCCATTCGACATCATTTCAGCATCTGAAGTTTTCCACCGCATTATGGAGCAGATGATGGAAGGCATCGAAGGGGTACGTGTATATGTGGACGATAGCATCATTTGGTCCACCACTCCGCAGGAACACATGCATCGTCTACGACGCGTCTTCACCCGCATACGACAAAATGGCCTGCGTCTCAACCGCGCCAAGTGTGCCTTCGGCCAGACTGAGCTGAAATTCCTCGGGGACCACATCTCACGATCAGGGGTCCGTCCCGATGCAGACAAAGTTAGCGCCATCACAGCTATGCCACGGCCGGCTGACAAGAAGGCTGTCCTAAGATTCTTGGGCATGGTCAACTTCCTTGGGAAGTTCATTCCCAACCTGGCTTCTCATACAACGAATATGCGCCATCTCGTAAAAAAATCAACAGAATTCCACTGGCAACAATCGCATCAGCTGGAATGGGAGGAGCTCAAGCACAAACTGGTCACGGCACCAGTGTTGGCGTTCTTTGACATGGCTCGCCCTACAAAGATCTCAACGGATGCCAGCCAATCTGGTATTGGAGCGGTACTCCTGCAAAAAGACAGCACGTCGTCATGGGCCCTGATTGCATATGCCTCACGAGCCATGAACCCTACCGAACAGCGCTACGCGCAAATAGAAAAAGAATGCCTGGGCTTGTTAACTGGACAGGACAAGTTCCACGACTATGTGTATGGTCTTCCACGATTTACGGTTGAAACTGACCACCGCCCCCTGGTCAACATCATTAACAAAGACCTGAACGACATGACCCCTCGCCTCCAGCGCATCTTACTTAAACTCAGGAGGTATGATTTCGAACTGATCTACACTCCGGGGAAGGATCTCATTGTGGCGGACACGCTCTCCCGAGCAGTGAGCACACCACCAGATGCGGAGGGGTTCGTGCGTCAAATTGAGGCACACGTGACTCTGACAGCAGCAAATCTGCCAGCTGATGACCCAAGTCTGGCCCACATACGCGCAGAGACGGCGACTGACCCCCTTCTACAGTGAGTGATGCGCCACATGGCGGAAGGGTGGCTCAAAGGGCAGTGCCTCCAGTTTTATTATGTGCGAGATGACCTTACCAACATAGACGGGGTCCTTATGAAATTAGACAGGATTGTTATTCCGCACAGCATGCGCCAGATGATTCTTAATCAACTACACAAAGGCCACTTGGGCGTCGAAAAATGCAGACGAAGGGCCCGAGAGGCGGTATATTGGCCGGGTATTAATGAAGACATAGCCAACATGGTGCTCAGTTGCACAACCTGTCAGAGGTTTCAGCCGGCGCAACCTCCGGAACGCTTCTACCACACAAGTTGGTGACGTCCCCCTGGGCGAAGGTGGGTGTTGACCTATTTCACGCGCTCGGCAGAGATTACATCATTATTATAGATTACTTCTCAAACTACCCGGAAGTCATGCCTCTACATGATCTGACGTTGTCCGCAGTCATTGGGGCCTGCAAGGAAACATTTGCTCGCCATGGCATTCCAAGGACTGTCATGTCAGACAATGGACCCTGTTTCGCCAGCCGTGAATGGTTGTCCTTTGCCGCAGCATATCATAGAATTTACAGTGCAGAAGGAGGCCATTCGGCCCATCGAGTCTGCACCGGCTCTTGGAAAGAGCACCCTACCCAAGGTCAACATCGCCACCCTATCCCCATAACCCCACCCAACACTAAGGGCAATTTTGGACACTAAGGGCAATTTATCATGGCCAATCCACCTAACCTGCACATCTTTGGGCTGTGGGAGGAAACCGGAGCACCCGGAGGAAACCCACGCACACACGGGGAGGATGTGCAGACTCCGCACAGACAGTGACCCAAGCCGGAATCGAACCTGGGACCCTGGAGCTGTGAAGCAATTGTGCTATCCACAAGGCTACCGTGCTGCCCCATATGGTTTCATTCATGTGACATCCAGCCCTCTACATCCACAGTTGAATGGGAAGGCAGAGAAGGGCGTCCACATTGCCAAGCGGCTCCTGTGCAAGGCGGCTGCTGCCGGGTCGGACTTTAACCTCGCCGGCCTATCGATCGGCCCCGCTTTCCACGGGTCTCTCGCCAGCGCAGCTCCTAATGGGTCGCTCCCTCAGGACGACGGTACCATCCATCCTGGCACCAACAACGGACCATGAGACGGTTCTTCGGAACATGCAAATGCAGCGTGATCGCCAGAAAAGTCAGTACGACACATGAGCGACGGACCTGCCCCCCCTGTCCTCCGGAGACAAAGTATGCATCCATCAACCGTATGGTGGCTGGTCAGCACCGGCCGAAGTCCTCCGACGTGTGCTCCCCGCTCGTTCCTGATTCGCATGCCGGATGGTTCAGTGCGTTGCCGCAATCGGCGCGCCCTTCGCCGACTTCCACGCTCGCAGCCACACAGTACACACACGCCAGATCCTCAACAGTCTTCCGAGGATGACTTCGTGGAGCTGCCGCAGATCACGCCCTCTCCATCGCCACCCATGGCCACGCTTGCACATCAGCCGGTGGTTCTTGACCCACCCTTGAGGCGGTCAACCCGAACTCGTCGCAAGCCCATTAGACTGGACTTATAACACCGTTCATATGTTCAAAAAGTTACACACTTCTGTATTATAACCTGTTGTTGTTTATCGTTCCAGATATCGTCTGACTGGACCACTGTTCAAGTTTTTTTTTCTCGTTCGCATTCATGTTCTGTTATGGTACAACCTTGTTGATGTGACGCACCCGACATCGCCCCATGTAAATAGTTACGTCATATGCACATGCTGTACACAACACACACACACGCTTAGATGCACTCACGACACGATTATATTTATTACCACGTAGGCACATATCTTTGTAAAAAGAGGGGATGTCATGATATTCAAACACACACATCATGATGGACACACTAACAGACAAATCAGAACACACAACACCACAACCAATCACACACAAAGACAGGAACCATATAAAAGCACGAACACGACACCTGGTGGACAGTAGGTCTGGGGACAAGGACACGGACACGACCTGTTTTAACATCACAAACAGGGAATCCCCACGTGCAAAGTATCAAGACAAAACTGTACATAGAAAGTTTAAATAAAATAGCGTTGTACCATGTACAACTGTGTTGGCTCATCTGTGTGTCAGAACGCCCAACACCACAAAGATGTTGCAATAAATCTATTTGAAGAACGATATGGGGAAGGAGCTATATACATTGTGTTGTGCATCCACCTAGAGGTACACATAACTTAGAGAAATGTATCTGATTGCGGCTGACAACCTCCCCAGTGCGTCCAAGATACAGCAGTTAAACTATATATGAAAACCCATACCCACGTGTTTCTGGTTTTAATAACTGGGCGTGGATTATTCTTTCCAAAGTAACTAAGCTCTGGTCATTAAACTGAGCACATGCTAAGTGTGTGGAAGCACAAAATCTTATTTAACAATATGATTCCATTATTTATTTACCTAGTTTTTGCTATAAATTATATGGAGACACATTTATTGTTCTCCTCTAAAACCTACTTGCCGATTCCAAATGAGACTCAAAGTAGTATGTGGCCGGGGGGGGGGGGGGGGGGGGGGGGGGGGGCAGGAGGACTGGACAGTGATCCTGTTCATATCTCCATTGAGGCCAAGTGAAATATTCACAAATCTAATTAAGGGCTTGTTAAAGTTGGAAGTATGAAGGCAATGCTCAGGATTCAGGAGCTGTCCATTGCAGATCAGCAGAAAAATGGTGGGTAGAGAGTGGGGAGCCAGTCAGTCATGGCTGCCCCAGGGAATTATCCCAGCCCCATGAAATTGTCAGTGGGCAAAGGGAATGGCCTTTGGATAGGTGGTGCTTTTGGCATTGCACAAGTGCGAACTCAGTACTCAGACACTGTACCGGGAATGTCACATCTTGGGAGCCAGAAATGCAGGGGCACAGCTGCCAAGGACAAATGGGAGTCCACTTGTGTTCAAGAGGATACCAGAGCTGGCAATGGGGATACCACTGTCAGATTTTGGGCCCACTGGCAATAAAGGGTATAACTGCGAGACAGTAAGGACAGACCCCGTGACTAACTCAGTGCTCCACTTGACCTGGTGTCCTCCTCCTGCCATCCTCTGGGACCTCCCTCCTTTCCCTCATTGCCTCCAACATTAGATCCAGGTTGGCATCAATGAAGCAAATGGCAGCTCTGCCCCAGTACCAGGCCTCCGACTCTTCTGACATCTCACTTACCTGTGCCAAAGCCTTCCTCAGCACCAAGCAGCCGATCTTTCCCACAGGACAAAAACAGTAGCTTCTGTGATTGGTACTGTGGGGAATCTAAATCAGTCTACATGTCATCTGATCCACCAACATGCTCGGGCCCATAATTTGACAGGGAATTTCTCTCCCTATCAATTAAGGGTTTAATGCTGTGAAGATAGAATTTTAAATTAATTTCCCACGAAGGCAGGTTTCTGACCCAAAAAACAAACTCAGCTCCTATTTCTTGCCCTGATGGTGAAAATTCAACCCAAGTCTGACAATTTTGAAAAGCGGCAACAACTTCAAAAATATATCTCATTAAATTGAACTACTCACAAATTGCCAAGAGCACAGAAGTGCAACCATTACCACTTCTGAAACAGTAGGAGAATATTTTCTGTATTTGTTCATTTCTTTTGTCAACAACTGTAAAATCATGCATTAACAGTTTGAGATGGGTTGGGTCGGTGGCCAGTTCAGGTTGGTAATTGGATCGGCGGGGGGGGGTAGAGAGAGAGAGAGATGGCAGTAGGGTCAGTTGTGAAGTTACCCAGATGCTAAACAGATCTTTTTCTGTCCAACATTTCCTGGGTAACTATTCACTAAGTGCCACAGAACTGTCCCAAGTCTCCAACTCTAACTCAGAGTGGGAGACATTTGCAGAGAGTCCTGGGGCTTTGCCATAAGAAGTTGAAACTTCCCAGGTAATTGCCACAAACGTCCAAACGTCAAGACTACCACAGGGCCCGAACTTGCATCTTCAGCAGTACGTCTCCCGTTGATCAGGAGACCCAAAAATTTGGCTCTATTTATTATTTCATTATAAGCTTTAAACTGCAATTGCAGATGACTTCTTTTTTAAAGCGTTCCGGACATTTTGTGCCATATTCTGATTTATCAAAACTGAACAAAAATCCAGGAGATTTTTGAATTTGACAATTAAAGCAAATAAAGTTTATTCCATTTTACTTCCACGAGTTGCTCTCTGTTAGCACTGCATATGGAGTTGCAACCAAGTCTCGAGGCAAAGGGGATTAGAGGAGAGGAATCATTAGAACAGCTATAGTTTTGAAGTCGTGCATTCTTATTTTTAAATATGTGAATTTGATAATACCTTTTACAGCATACAGTAAACCTACTTGTCAGTTTGGTCAGCAGTGAAGTAGGCTTGGGGGGGGGGGAAGAAGGGACTTGCTTTGCAGACCGACGAGTTTACACGTAGATAGTTTCCAGATATAAATGTGGTCTTAAAAATTTAATGGAATTGAATGTATGCATGCAAGTGTTTAATGTATTTTATACATGGTATTCTTTTCAGTGTTGATTTGGAAAGGAAAACAATGATTATTTATGTTGTATTTCCCAAGAATCATCTGTCAATGCAATTAAAATTAAATATTACCAGAAATGTGACGGCATGAAATATTATTATTATTTTTGTTCATCAAGGACCCGGGTTCGATCCCGGCTCCAGGTCACTATCTGTGTGGGGTTTGCAAATTCTCCCCGTGTCTGCGTGGGTCTCAATTCCACAGCCCAAAGATGTGCAGGGCAGGTGGATTGGGAATGTTAAATTGCCCCTTAATTGGAAAAAATATATAATTGGGTATCCTAAATTTAAAACAAAAATTATTGTTGTTTAAACTCTATATGTTCTTCCTCTATTTCCCCATCCTCAGTTCTAGCCATTTTTTGCATCACACTTAAACGTTGCTACTTCATCTGAAGCGATTTACTCGGATCCTACTTCTGCAGTGAGGGCCGGGGAGAAAGTTAGGGGTGAAGGAGGAGGGGGGGGGGGGGGGGGGGGGGGGAGAAGAAGGTTGCAGACGATGCTAAACACCAGGGCCTGGGCTCATGTCCTCATTTACTATATGAAATGTCCATTCAGAAGTGAACTCGTATTTCTTCCGTCAGTGATCAAGCGCCGCACAGGTGTGGGGCTACGCTTGATTGATGTGTTGATTCAGTTTTCCATTGGTACTTGGCACTGTGATTCACTAAAACACTCATGCAGGATTGGCTGAAGCAGTTATATTAACATGCACGTGGCAGGTGCAAGTGTCAGGACACTAAATGCACAACACGAGGCGCTGCAAAGCAAAATATAACCATGAGACTCCAAAATCTGGTTAGTTCCTTTGGACTTTAAATTAACTTCTTTGTGTATGCCAGGAATTCAAGCAGACTGTGGAATTTAAAAAGGGATAATGGATATTTTTCCTCAAATTCCTCACCTACTTCAGCCTATATAATGTAATTTGCTTTTACATTCTTACAACATATTCCAAGTAATTGAAATGTCAATTGGACAACACTGTAGAGTACATTTTAAATGATCCTGTGTACCCAACCCTTGAGGGTAACCACTGATTATGACTGTATGGACTTAAATTAAAAACCTGCAACTATGAAAGCCCTCACGGGGCAATTCCCAAAGCTAAGTAAAAACAGCCCTGTTGGGAAGCAAATAACTGATCGCTACTCTTCGTCTATACATGCAGACGGTTTGTGCTATGAAAGCATGTGATAGAATCCAAGCAGCTGAACCTAGAGATTGTTTAATGAATAAAAGTACACTGCATTCCCATTTGAAGTTGTTACAGTTAGTCAGAAAATTCATAACGTTAATTTATCCAATTAGGCACTTGCAATGGAAAGCCTAGCTCAGGGTTGAATAGGACATAGATTGCAATTGGTTCAGCTCGCGAAAGCGAATAGGGAGTCAGATGGAATGGTGCTGTTTTAATATGCTTGGAGGATGTTGCAATTCATTTAAGACAGTATCTCAGATGAGGAGTCTGACAATACAAAGGAGTTGGTGGTGTAGTGAGAGTTGCTAGAGAGAGTAGAGCTGGGTGAACTCAGATCAACATTCGTGTGAAAGCTGCTGTGTACAAGGATGGGAAGAAACCCCACTATTGGAGAAGTTCTGGCTATGATCAAATATGTAAGACTGGGATCAACTGAGGGAAATCTCACTGAGCTGGAGGGCAGCGAAAATAAATCAGAGACAGGGTGTAATATATATATATATATATGTGAGACGCCAAAAGCTGCAGGAAAATCAAGGCCACATATTCATCTCAGTCACAGTCAGAGAATGTCTTTGCTACTTGGCTCGGAATTGTTTCAGTGTTGTGCCAGTCGTGGAAGTCTGATGGGAGATATTCATAATGGATTTGCAGAAAGGATGAGCCTGGAGACACCATGTTCAGAGGAAAAGGACATTAGAATTCAATAATTTGCAAGGGAAAGGATTGAGAGTCATTTTTTTAGGGGAGAAGTTTTTAAGGTGAAACAAATGGTACCTGAGGATAGTGAACTTTCTGTGCCACCAGCTAGGAGGAGGACCAGGAAAGGAACATAGAACATAACAGCACAGAACATGCCCTTCGGCCCTCGATGTTGTGCCGAGCATTGTCTGAAACCAAGATCAAGCTATCCCACTCCCTGTCATTCTGATGTGCTCCATGTGCCTATCCAATAACCGCTTGAAAGTTCTAAAAGTGCCCGACTCCACTATCACAGCAGGCAGTCCATTCCACACCCTAACCACTCTCTGAGTAAAGAACCTACCTTGGACATCCCTCCTATATCTCCCAACCTGAATCTTACAGTTATGCCTCCTTGTAACAGCTACATCCACCCGAGGAAATATTCTCTGAACGTCCACTCTATCTATCCCCCTCATTATCTTATAAACCTCTATTAAGTCGCCTCGCATCCTCCTCCGCTTCAAAGAGAAAAGCCCTAGCTCACTCAACCTATCCTGCAAACCAGGCAGCATCTTGGTAATCTCTTTTGCACCCTTTCCAATGCTTCCACATCTTTCCTATAATGAGGTGACCAGAACTGGACACAATACTCCAAATGCGGTCTCACCAGGGTCATGTATAGTTGCAGCATAACCCTGGCGGCTCTTAAACTCAGGCCCCCTGTTAATAAACGCTAAAACACTATAAGCCTTCTTCAAGGCTCTATCCACTTGAGTGGCAACCTTCAGAGATCTGTGGACATGAACCCCAAGATCTCTCTGTTCCTTCACATTCCTCAGAACCCTGCCGTTGACCCTGTAATCCGCATTCAAATTTTTTCTACCAAAATAAATCACCTCGCACTTATCACGATTAAACTCCATCTGCCATTTTTCGGTCAAGCTCTGCATCCTATCAATGTCTCTTTGCAGCCTACAACAGCCCTCCACCTCATCCACTACTCCACCAATCTTGATGTCATCAGCAAATTTACTGACCCACCCTTCAGCCCCCTCCTCCAAGTCATTGATAAAAATCACAAATAGAAGGTTATTCTAACTCTCGATAAAATATAGTTCACCTCACCTGGAGGATTGTGTTCAGTTCTGGGCACTACACTTTAGGAAGGACGTGAAGATTTTAGAGATGCTGTTGTGGAGATGGCCTGGAAAGGTTCCAGGGCTAAGGGATTACAGCCACAAAGCTGAAGTTATTCTCCTTGGAGCAGAAAAGGCTAAAGGAAGATTTGGTAAATGCATTTAAAGTCAGTAAGGGTTTTGATGGAGAAAAAAAGAGAAACTGTTTCGAATAGCTGAAGGGTCGAGAACACGAGGTCACAAATTTAAATTTAACACAATTCACTGAAGAACAAAGACGTTACGAGGGGAAACATTTTTTGCAATGAATAGTTGGAATGCTCTGCTTGACAAAGTGGTGGAAAAGGGTTCAATATAAGTTTTTAAAATGTAATTGGATAAGTATTGTGGGCAGCACGGTAGCATTGTGGATAGCACAATTGCTTCACAGCTCCAGGGTCTCAGGTTCGATTCCGGCTTGGGTCACTGTGCGGAGTCTGCACATCCTCCCCGTGTCTGCGTGGGTTTCCTCCGGGTGCTCCGGAGTTTCCTCCCACAGTCCAAAGATGTGCAGGTTAGGTGGATTGGCCGTGATAAATTGCCCTTAGTGACCAAAATTGCCCTTGGTGTTGGGTGGGGTTACTGGGTTATGGGGATAGGGTGGAGGTGTTGACCTTGGGTGGGGTGCTCTTTCCAAGAGCCGGTGCAGACTCGATGGGCCGAATGGCCTCCTTCTGCGCTGTAAATTCTATGATCTATTTGGAAGAAGACATTTTACAGGAATATGAGGAAGAGTTGGACTAACTGGACTGCTCTTTGAGAGAGCCTGTCCAGACTCAATGGGTCAGATGGCCTCCTTCTGTGCTATACTATTCTATCCATTTGATAGGTTCTGTGGTGTTTTGCTCTGTGTGGAAGGATGGTCCATGACTCCAAATTACAACAGTTAAATATTCAAATGGCAGATGAACTGCCATTCACTGCCTTCTGAATCAGGGGATATGAAATGAAAGATCAACTGATTTCCAGAAAGACTTGCACAGGGGATGAAAATGAATATGGTACAGTGTTTTTAGAAGAACGGATTGTTCAATTGTTGCCATTTAATTCGCCTGTATAGTTTAACATAGCATATTCACTTCCATTACAATTGGTATTGTGAGCAGAGAAATTGAAATTTCAGAACAGAATTGTCAAACTTATTTAAATTCAATAATGTAAAATTGTTACATAATGTGATCAGTGAGCCCAGAAACAGCATAAGTACCAGAGCCCATGATTTCTCTCACTCGCCCTGCCCGCAGTGAATCAACACTCCCTCTCCTGGTCTGTTCAGATCATCACTGCCTGATTTGTTTTGAGAGTTCCTATGATTTCTAAACTTAGAATCTGCTTCCTACAACCAGGGCAAACCTCACATCAAATTCATTGGCCAGTAACGGTTACACTCTCTGCCAGGTCAGTGCTTATGTCCATCACTTGAATCCCAAAACTGGGCTATTGCTTAAAATTCAGAGATTAATCTTATTGAATGAATTGAAAACCAAGACACATTAATGTAAATGATCTGAACAAAGTGCCACAGTAGAAAATCACTATGATCCAAAAATGAATAACTTCAGTTATGAAAAAAGGCTCAAGGAATCAATGCTCTTTTCAGTCAGAATGGTTGAGAGAATATCTGATAGAGATGTTCATTATTAAGGATTTTAATAAAATAAGCAGGGGAAAACTAGTTTCAATCCTCGCACGTCCATAATTGAATATAAATTCAGGATCACCAGCAAATAACGCAAGGGAAGTTGGGAGAAACCTTTTTTTAAAATTAAGACATAGATAAGCAATGCCATAGGGAATCCACAAATTCAAATTTTAAGATACAGCTTGAAATATTTCTTCAAAAGGGAGCAGGTATTAAGTGGACGAGGCTCATTTGAGAGCGGCATGTCCCAGTCTGGAACTGAGCCGAAGTGCTAACAGTCCCTGTTTCTATTTGTGTTGAATTAATTGATCTATGAGAAAGCAGTAACAGAGGTGCGGTGATGAGCTTCAGCACATGGAGAAAAAAGTTAGCAATTCCATGTCTGATTGCTATTGAGTGGCCATTACTTAAAATGCATGCGTGGAAAAAAATGGGTTTCTAAGCTAATTCTCCACTAGGTTCAAACTGAATTCTTATAAATGATCCAATGACAAAAGGAATTGGTATACATTAAACTTAACCCATCTAAACTGGCCGATTGAGTCTGAATTTTAAAAGGACCAGTTTATAACCTTTCCAAACACTAAGCATAATTTATACACATACAATTAATGAAATTTTACAGTTTATTTTTGTTCAGTCTTTTTTTTATTGAGATGTTATATTTTAGAGATTAACACAACAAAGTTACAAAATAATACATCGCCATAAGCAGGGAGAGAAATACCAAAACAGCTGAACCCACATGAGTATAGAATAGAACAGGAGAACGATACCACAACTGGTTCAATACAATCATTAGACAGAACTAGAAACTCATATAGGTCCACCAGAGATTGGAGGCGAAACAGGATAGGATTATGAAAATCTAACAAAATGGCAAACACCCTCCCATACTGCACAAATTTGCAAACAATACGAGCAATCAGGAAAAACGTCCTGCTCCATGATTGGCTGTGCACCAACGTACATCCCCTTGACTCCAGCAGTGCCAACAGCACCAATAGGCCACCAAAGCCTCCACTTTCTGGCTAATAGACACATTAGCACTCAAGTAGAAGCCCAAAGTGGATTTGAGATACAAAATCAAAAGAAAATAAATGGAACCTCCAGATCTAAGGGAGTTACATACGTGTGTGACTGAGTGAGAGTGTGACTGAGAGTGAGTGAGTGAGAGTGAGAGAGTGATTTAGAGTGTGATTGTGAGTGAGAGAGTGTGATTGAGAGTGTGATTGAGAGTGAGTGAGTGAGTGAATGAGAGTGAGTGAGAGAGCGACTGAGAGTGTGACTGAGTGAGTGAGTGTGTGAGTGAGTGTGAGTGAGTGAGTGAGTGAGTGAGTGAGAGAGATTGAGAGTGAGAGCGAGAGAGTGATTGAGAGTGTGATTGAGAGAGAGTGAGTGAATGAGAGAGAGAGAGTGATTGAGAGTGAGTGAATGAGTGTGAGAGTGAGTGAGTGAGTGAGTGAGTGAGTGAGAGAGCGACTGAGTGAGTGAGTGAGTGAGTGAGTGAGTGAGTGAGTGAGAGCGAGTGAGTGTGTGAGTGAGTGAGTGAGTGAGAGAGATTGAGAGTGAGAGCGAGAGAGTGATTGAGAGTGTGATTGAGAGAGAGTGAGTGAATGAGAGAGAGAGAGTGATTGAGAGTGAGTGAATGAGTGTGAGAGTGAGTGAGAGTGAGAGTGATTGAGAGTGTGATTGAGAGTGTGAGTGAGAGTGTGTGTGAGAGTGTGAGTGAGAGTGTGAGTGAGTGAGTGAGAGAGTGAATAAGAGTGAGTGAGAGTGAGTGACAGAGATTGAGAGTGAGAGAGAAAGAGTGATTGAGAGTGTGAGTGAGAGTGAGTGAGAGAGAGTGATTGAGAGTGTGAGTGAGAGTGTGATTGAGAGTGAGTGAGAGAGTGTGAGAGCGAGTGAGTGAGAGAGGAGAGTGAGTGAGTGAGAGAGATTGAGAGTGAGAGAGTGATTGAGAGTGTGATTGAGAGTGAGTGAATGAGAGAGAGTAAGAGAGTGATTAGAGCGAGTGAGTGAATGAGTGTGAGAGTGAGTGAGTGAGTGATTGAGAGTGTGATTGAGAGTGAGTGAGTGAGAGTGTGAGTGAGAGAGTGAGTGAGTGTGAGTGAGTGACAGAGATTGAGAGAGTGAGAGAGAGTGAGAGAGTGTGATTGAAAGTGTGATTGAGTGAGTGAGTGAGAGTGTGAGTCATTGAGAGAGTGAGTGAGAGTGAGTGAGTGAGAGTGAATGAGAGTGTGAGAGTGAGTGAGTGAGTGAGATTGAGGGAGAGTAAGTGAGAGAGTGAGGAATGAGTGAGAGTGAGTGAGTGTGAGAGTGAGTGAGTGAGTGAGTGAGCGAGCGTGAATGAGTGTGAGAGAGATTGAGAGAGTGAGAGTGAGTGAGTGACAGTGAGTGAGAGAGAGTGAGAGAGTGAGTGAGTGAGAGTGAGATTGAGAGAGATTGAGAGTGAGAGGGAGTGATTGAGAGTGTGATTAAGAGAGTGAGTGAATGAGAGAGAGAGTGTGAGCGAGAGTGAGAGAGAGAGTGATTAGAGTGAGTGAGAGTGTGAGTGAGAGAGTGAGTGAGTGAGAGAGTGAGAGAGTGAGTGAGTGAGTGAGTGAGTGAGTGAGTGAGTGAGTGAGTGAGTGTGAGTGAGAGTGACAGAGATTGAGAGAGTGTGAGAGAGTGAGTGAGTGAGAGTGATTGAGAGTGTGATTGAGAGTGTGATTGAGTGAGAGTGAGTGAGAGTGAATGAGAGTGTGAGAGTGAGTGAGTGAGTGAGTGAGAGTGAGTGAGATTGCGAGATTGAGAGAGAGTAAGTGTGAGAGTGAGGAATGAGTGAGAGTGAGTGAGTGAGTGTGTGTGAGTGTGAGTGAGTGAGTGAGCGTGAGTGAGTGGGTGTGAGAGAGATTGAGAGAGTGAGTGAGTGACAGTGAGTGAGAGAGAGTGAGAGAGTGAGTGAGTGAGTGAGATTGAGAGTGATTGTGAGTGAGTGAGTGAGAGAGAGTGAGTGAAAGTGTGAGAGAGAGTGATTAGAGTGAGTGAGTGAATGAGTGAGAGAGTGATTGAGAGTGATTGAGAGAGTGATTGAGAGTGTGATTGAGAGTGAGTGAGAGTGTGAGTGGGAGAGTGAGTGAGTGTGAGTGAGTGACAGAGATTGAGAGAGTGTGAGAGAGTGAGTGAGTGAGTGTGAGTGAGTGAGTGAGAGAGTGTGAGTCATTGAGAGAGTGAGTGAGAGTGAGTGAGTGAGTGAATGAGAGTGTGAGAGTGAGTGAGTGAGTGAGTGAGAGTGAGTGAGATTGAGAGATTGAGAGAGAGTAAGTGTGAGAGTGAGGAATGAGTGAGAGTGAGTGAATGAGAGTGTGAGAGAGATTGAGAGAGTGAGTGAGTGACAGTGAGTGAGAGAGTGAGTGAGTGAGAGAGTGATTGAGAGTGTGATTGAGAGTGTGATTGAGAGTGTGATTGAGAGTGAGTGAGTGTGAGTGAGTGTGAGTGTGAGTGAGCATGAGAGTGAGTGAGAGTGAGTGTGAGTGAGAGTGAACGAGAGTGAGTGAGAGTGAGTGAGTGTGAGTGAGCGAGAGTGAGAGAGATTGAAAGAGATTGAGAGTGAGAGAGTGAGTGAGTGTGAGTGAGTGTGAGTGAACGAGAGTGAGAGTGAGAGTGAGTGTGCGTGCGTGAGTGAAAGTGAGTGAAAGTGAGTGAGTGTGTGAGTGAGAGTGAGTGAGTGAGTGAGTGAGTGAGAGAGATTGAGAGAGATTGAGAGAGTGAGTGTGAGTGAATGAGTGAGTGACAGTGAGTGAGAGAGTGAGTGAGATAGAGTGATTGAGTGTGATTGAGAGAGTGAGTGTGAGAGTGAGTGAGTTTGAGAGTGAGTGAGTATGAGTGAGTGTGAGAGAGTGAGTGAGTGTGAGTGAGTGAGTGTGAGAGCGAGCGAGTGAGAGTGAGTGAGCATGAGAGTGAGTGAGTGAGAGTGAGTGTGAGAGTGTGAGTGAGAGTGAGTGAGTGAGTGTGAGTGAGTGAGAGAGTGAGTGTGAGTGGGTGAGAGTGAGAGTGGGTGAGTGAGCGTGAGTGAGTGAGTGAGTGTGAGAGAGAGAGAGCCAACCCCATATAACATGGATTGAGAATAGGGTGGACCGTGCTGACCCCTGGCTTCAAAGATGGGAAACGCTATGCCCCATCAAATCTGATGCACCCAGTCCCCAAATCAAGATTACCAAAGCATGGCAGCCACTTCCAAAACTCGAACAGGAACTCACTTCCAACCTCTCGCCAGGGACCGGGCTCATGGAGACACGCCGGCCGGCCCCCAAACCCAGACGCATCAGGATAAGCACTATACCATGCAGCAGGATTTTAACTACACAAAGCTGGCCCCTAACCAGGTGCAGTGTTCTTTGAGTGCAGGAACACGCTCAGGCACTTCCAATTCTTCTAAAGATACCCTGCAGTTCCTAGTGACTCTGACTCCATCACCTCTGCTGGCAGTGCATTCCACGCACACACCACTTTCTGTGGAAAGAACCAACCTCTGACATCGCTCCATACTTTCCTCCAATCACGTTGGAATGATGTCCCCATGTGACAGCCATTTCCGCCCTGGGGGAAAGTCCCTGGCTATCCACTCTATCCAGCCTCTCATTACCTTGTACACCTCCATCAAGTCACCTCTCTTCCTTCTTCGCTCCAGTGAGAAAAACCCTAGCTCCCTCAACCTTTCTTCATAAGACATGCTGTCAATTTCCTCTGCACCCTCTCCAAAGCATCCAAATCCTTCCTATAATGAGGCGACCAGAACTGGACACAATATTCCAAGTGTGGTCTAACCAGGGTTTTATAAAGCTGAATCAAAACCTCGCGGCTCTTAAACTCAATCCCCCTGTAATGAAAGCCAACACACCATACGCCTTCCTAACAATCCTATCAACCTGGGTGGCAACTTTGAGGGATCTATGCACATGGACCCCAAGATCCCTCTGTTCCTCCACACTTCCAAGAATCCTGCCTTTAACCCTGTATTCAGCATTCAAACTCAACCTTCCAAAATGAATCACTTCACATTTATCCAGGTTGAACTCCATCTCTAACTTATCAACCCAACTCTGCATCCTGTTAATGTCCTGTTGCAACCTGCAACAGTCCTCGACACTATCTACAACTCCACCAACCTTTGTGTCATCGGCAAACTTATTAACCCACCCTTCCACTTCCTCATCCAAGTCATTTATAAAAACCACAAAGAGCAGAGGTCCCAGAACAGATCCCTGCGGGACACCATTGGTCACCGACCTCCAGGTGGAATACTTTCCATCCACTACCACTCGCTGTCTTCTTTCGACCAGCCAATTCTGTATCCAGCCATCCAAATGTCCCTGTATCCCACGACCCCTAACTTTCTAAATAAGCGTACCATGGGGAACCTTATCAAATGCCTTACTGAAATCAATATACACCACATCCACTACCCGACCTTCATCAATGTGTCTTGACACATTTGTCTTCATCAAAGAATTCAATGAGGCTTGTGAGGCATGACCTGCCCTCACTATGTTTTTCTAAATAATCATAAATCCTATCTCTCAGAATCCTTTCTAATATTTTGCTCACCACAGACGCAAGACTGACTGGTCTGTAATTCTCAGGAATTTCCCTATTCCCTTTCTTGAACAGGGGAACAACATTCGCCTCCCTCCAATCATCCGGTACTACTCCAGTGGAGTGAGGATGCAAAGATCATCGCCAATGGCGATAACATATAACCTTACATGCTTTTCATTATTTTACACTAAGACAGACATACATCAGCACAGGATACATTTGCAGTATTCATTTGGAGGTTTATTTTAATTTCAGCTTATATATAATTTCTGTTCTTATCCACAATAGTGCCTACCTTAAAGGCTGTTGAAGCTGCATCCTGAAACTATGTAACTAATTACGGGTTGTCCTTCCATTTCAAAAGTGCCTTTTGTTAGCCCTGACTCATCAATTTTCATCTATCTTGATGTTGCATTGAAGGTGTAAAAATTACCGGAAAGGAAGCAAGTTTTAAAATTGCCAATAAGAAACATACTTCACTAATGCATAGCTGTCTTGAGTTGTATGGCACGAGCAATTTGATAAACTTAAAACGGATCTTGTAACTCAAGACTGGGCATCCATGAGGTGCTGTAGACCACAATCTGTAACCTAATAGCAAGGCATATCCCCCACTCTACCATGACCACCAAGCCAGAGGATCAAACCTGCTTTAATGAAGAGTATCAGAGGGCATGCCTGGAGCAACACCAGGCATACCTAAAAATGAGATGTCAGCCTGGTGAAGCGACAACAACAGAGATACTTTTGTGCTCAGCAGCACAAGTAAGTACAAGTAACAGATAGGGCTAAGCGATCCCACAACCAACAGATCATATCTAAGCTCTGCAGTTCTGCCACATCCAGCTGTGAATAGTAGTGGACAATTAAACAACCCACTGTATGAAGAGGTTCCATAAATATCCCCATCCTCAAAGATGTAGGAGCCCAGTACATCAATTGTCAGCCAAAGGTGCCAAGTAAATGATCTATCATGGCCACCTTTGGAGGTCCCCAGCATCACAGATATCAGTCTTCAGCTAATTCGATTCAGCCCACATGACATCAAAAAACGGCTGAAGGCACTGGATGCTGCAAACACTATGGCCCTAACAATATTCCGGCAATGATCTGATGACTTGTGCTCCAGAACATGCCGCGTCCTGGCCAGGTTGTTCCAATACATCTACAACACTGGCATCTACCTGGCAGTTTGGAAAACTGTACACAAGAAACAGGACAAATCAAACCCGGCCAATTACTGCCACATTAGGCCACTCTCAACCATCAGCAAAGTGATGGAAGGGGTCATCAATAATGCTATCAAGCGGCACTTACTCAGCAATAACCTGCTCACTGACGCTCAGTTTGGGTTCACAGCCTTGGTTCAAACATGGACAAAAGAGCTCAATGCCAGAGGTGGGAAAAACTCCCCTTGACGAAAAGGCAACATTTGACCAAGCATGGCATCAAAGAGACTGAGCAAAACTGGAGTCAATGGGAATCAGGAGGAAAACTCTCCACTGGTTGGGATCTGTGGTAACTGGACCACAAAAAGATCTTTAATATGTAAAAATAACAAAGTTTAAAGTACAGCATGGACTCAAAAACAGGAGCACCCAGCTGAACATCGAGATAACAGTAATGGAAATGAATAAGACTTAACAGTAGTTATATACGAATATACACAGGTAACATCAACAACTCATGACATCACCGCACCTACTGATGACATCAGCGATGGATTCAAATAAAAAGATGCATAATAATAACACTCTATAACAGGTCATACTTGGCACAAAGGAAGATCGATGTGGTTGTTGGGAGGGCCGTCATCTCAGTCCTGGGACATCACTGCAGGAGTTTCTCAGGTAGTGTCCTAGGTCCAACCAATTTCACTGATGATTGCATAACGTTCAGTACTATTCGACTCCTCAGATACCGAGGCATTCCATGTCAAAATACAGCAAGACCTGAACAATATCCAGGCTTGTGCTGACAAGTGGCAAGTAACATTCACACTACAGAAGTGCCAGTCAATGACCATCTTCAATAAGAGAGGATCTAACTATCGCCCCATGACATTCAATGGCATTGCATGGATTGACATAGAATTTACAGTGTAGAGGGAGGCCATTCGGCCCATCAGGTCTGCATCGGCTCATGGAAAGAGCTCACTTAAGCCCACACCTCCACCCTATCCCCGTAACCCAGTAACCCCACCTAACCTTTTTGAACACTAAGGACAATTTAGCATGGCCAATCCACCTAACCTGCACATCTTTGGACTGCGGGAGGAAACCGGAGAACCCGGAGGAAACCCACGCAGACACGGGGAGAACATGCTGACTCCCCGCAGACAATGACCCAAGCAGGGAATCGAACTCGAAACCCTGGAGCTGTGAAGCACCAGTGCTAGCCACTGTGCTACCGAGCCGTACCATAACGGAATCCCCCACTATCGACATCCTGGTGGTTATTATTGAACTGGGCCAGCCATATTACTGTGGCTATCAGGGCAGGTCAAAGGCTCGGAATCCTGCGGTGAGTAACTCACCTGCTAACTCCCCAAAACCTGTCCACTATCGACAAGGTGCAAATCAGGAGTGTAATGGAATACTCTGCATATGCCTGGATGAGTGCAGCTCCAACAACACTCAAGAAACTTGATACCATCTAGGACAAAGTAGCCTACTTGATTACTACCCCTTGCACAAACATTCAATCCTTCCACCACTAACTAACAGTGACAAATGTGTGAACCACTTACAAAATGCACTGTGGAATTCACCAACAATCCTTAGGAAACACCTTCCAAACCCATGACCACTATCATCTAGAAGCACAAGAGCAGAACAACCTGGAGGTTCTCCAAGTCACTCACCATCTGGGCTGGGAAATATATCACCATTCCTTCACTGTCGCAGGGACAAAATCCTGGAATTCTCTCCCTAACAGCACTGTAAGTGTACCTACACCTTGGGGACTGCCACGGTTCAAGAAGGCAGCACACCACCACCTGAAGGGCAACTAGGGATGGGCAGTAAATGTTGGTCGAGCCAATGAAACCTGTATCCCGCAAATGAACAAACACTGCAAAATACCTAATGTGTTACAAAAAAAGCACAATTGTAGACTTGTGTTTGAGAGTATTTTGCAGGTGAATGATGTAATAGTCTATTATTCTAGGTGGCAATGTCACAAGTCAGATATGGGGCTGCATTCTATGGTTATCGGCAGGATGAATGACGCGGATCGGAAAGCGAGTGGTCTGCTTGCTTCCGCCCCACTGTTCAATTGGATCAAGCATGTATTACCAATTAGCTATCCAACCGGAAATTAGTTAATTATCAGGATGAAGGGCCGTTCGACAACCCAGCCGGAGTTTAAACCAGGATTTCATGTGGCAGAAGGGTTCATTTAAAGGCCACCTGCTCTCAATCCCTTTAAAAAAAAATTTGGGTCAGGTTACAAATAGTTAATAAAGTCAAAATACATACAGACTGCCACTTTTATCATCAGCAGAATCTGCTGCTACATGCAATCATGGTCCCAGAGATAGGCCCTTTCATCCATCATTGTGCCACCTCATCATACCTACCATAAAGCACGCTCAAACGTGTTTGCATCCAACACCCAAAAAATGCAACAGACAGAAAATTTAACAAGAGCCCAATAGCTTGTTAATTGATTATCTCAAAATGGTGGCCGGGCTTCAGATTTCAGCACCCGCCCGCCTTCTTAATATCCAAGTCAGACATGATGATGTAATTTTGCTGGCCTGACATCATCACACTGTATTTTATGTTCGCAAAGCCGACCCAATTTGCAGCTGTGAAATTTATCCCATGCAGTCTGAACAAAGAAGAAAGAAATGTACAGCACAGGAACAGGCCCTTCGGCCCTCCAAGCCCGTGCCGACCATGCTGTCCGACTAAACTACAATCTTCTACACTTCCTGGGTCCGTATCCCTCTATTCCCATCCTATTCATGTATTTGTCAAGATGCCCCTTAAATGTCACTATCGTCCCTGCTTCCACCACCTCCTCCGGCAGCGAGTTCCAGGCACCCACTACCCTCTGCGTAAAAAACTTGCCTCGTACATCTACTCTAAACCTTGCCCCTCTCGCCTTAAACCTATGCCCCCTAGTAATTGACCCCTCTACCCTGGGGAAAAGCCTCTGACTATCCAATCTGTCTATGCCCCTCATAATTTTGTAGACCTCTATCAGGTCGCCCCTCAACCTCCGTCGTTCCAGTGAGAACAAATCGAGTTTATTCAACCGCTCCTCATAGCTAATGCCCTCCATACCAGGCAACATTCTGGTAAATCTCTTCTGCACCCTCTCTAAAGCCTCCACATCCTTCTGGTAGTGTGGCGACCAGAATTGAACACTATACTCCAAGTGTGGCCTAACTAAGGTTCTATACAGCTGCAACATGACTTGCCAATTCTTAAGACTCAATGCCCTGGCCAATGAAGGCAAGCATGCCGTATGCCTTCTTGACTACCTTCTCCACCTGTGTTGCCCCTTTCAGTGACCTGTGGACCTGTACTCCTAGATCTCTCTGATTTTCAATACTCTTGAGGGTTCTACCATTCACTGTATCTTCCCTACCTGCATTAGACCTTCCAAAATGCATTACCTCACATTTGTCCGGATTAAACTTCATCTGCCATCTCTCCGCCCAAGTCTCCAAACAATCTAAATCCTGCTGTATCCTCTGACAGTCCTCATCGCTATCCGCAATTCCACTAAACTTTGTGTCGTCTGCAAACTTACTAATCAGACCAGTTACATTTTCCTCCAAATCATTTATATATACTACAAACAGCAAAGGTCCCAGCACTGATTCCTGCAGAACACCACTGGTCACAGCCCTTCAATTAGAAAAGCATCCTTCCATTGCTACTCTATGCCTTCTATGACCTAGCCAGTTCTGTATCCACCTTGCCAGCTCACCCCTGATCCCGTGTGACTTCACCTTTTGTACTAGTTTACCATGAGGGACCTTGTCAAAGGCCTTACTGAAGTCCATAGAGACAACATCCACTGCCCTACCTGCATCAATCATCTTTGTGACCTCCTCGAAAAACTCTATCAAGTTAGTGAGACACGACCTCCCCTTCACAAAACCATGCTGCCTCTCACTAATACGTCCATTTGCTTCCAAATGGGAGTAGATCCTGTCTCGAAGAATTCTCTCCAGTAATTTCCCTACCACTGAAGTAAGGCTCACCGGCCTGTAGTTCCCTGGATTATCCTTGCTACCCTTCTTAAACAGAGAACAACATTGGCTATTCTCCAGTCCTCCAGGACATCACCTGAAGACAGTGAGGATCCAAAGATTTCTGTCAAGGCCTCAGCAATTTCCTCTCCAGCCTCCTTCAGTATTCTGGGGTAGATCCCATCAGGCCCTGGGGACTTATCTACCTTAATATTTTTTAAGACGCCCAACACCTCGTCTTTTTGGATCTCAATGTGACCCAGGCTATCTACACACCCTTCTCCAGACTCACATCTACCAATCCCTTCTCTTTGGTGAATACTGATGCAAAGTATTTATTTAGTACCTCGCCCATTTCCTCTGGCTCCACACATAGATTCCCTTGCCTATCCTTCAGTGGGCCAATCCTTTCCCTGGCTACCCTCTTGCTTTTTATGTACGTGTAAAAAGCCTTGAGATTTTCCTTAACCCTATTTGCCAATGACTTTTTGTGAACCCTTCTAGCCCTCCTGACTCCTTGCTTAAGTTCCTTCCTACTTTCCTTATATTCCACGCAGGCTTCGTCTGTTCCCAGCCTTTTAGCCCTGACAAATGCCTCCTTTTTCTTTTTGACGAGGCCTACAATATCTCTCGTTATCCAAGGTTCCCGAAAATTGCCGTATTTATCCTTCTTCCTCGCAGGAACATGCCGGTCCTGAATTCCTTTCAATTGACACTTGAAAGCCTCCCACATGTCAGATGTTGATTTGCCCTCAAACATCCGCCCCCCAATCTAGGTTCTTCAGTTCCCGCCTAATACTGTTATAATTAGCCTTTCCCCAATTTAGCACATTCACCCGTGGACCACTCTTATCCTTGTCCACCAGCACTTTAAAACTTACTGAATTGTGGTCACTGTTCCTGAAATGCTCCCCTACTGAAACTTCTACCACCTGGCCGGGCTCATTCCCCAATACCAGGTCCAGTACCGCCCCTTCCCGAGTTGGACTATCTACATATTCTTTTAAGAAGCCCTCCTGGATGCTCCTTACAATCTCTGCCCCATCTAAGCCCCTGGCACTAAGTGAGTCCCAGTCAATATTGGGGAAGTTGAAGTCTCCCATCACCACAACCCTATTGTTTTACTCTTTTCCAAAATCTGTCTACCTATCTGCTCCTCTATCTCCCGCTGCTGTTGGGAGGCCTGTAGTAAACCCCCAACATTGTGACTGCACCCTTCTTATTCCTGATCTCTACCCATATAGCCTCAGTGCCCTCTGAGGTGTCCTCCCGTAGTACAGCTGTGATATCCTCCCTAACCAGTAGCGCAACTCCGCCACCCCTTTTACATCCCCCTCTATCCCGCCTGAAACATCTAAATCCTGAAACGTTTAGCTGCCAATCCTGCCCTTCCCTCAACCAGGTCTCTGTAATGGCAACAACATCATAGTTCCAAGTACTAATCCAAGCTCTAAGTTCATCTGCCTTACCCGTAATACTTCTTGCATTAAAACATATGAACTTCAGGCCACCAGACCCGCTGTGTTCAGCAACTTCTCCCTGTCTGCTCTGCCTCAGAGCCACACTGTCCCTATTCCCTAGTTCTCCCTCAATACTCTCACCTTCTGACCTATTGCTCCCATGCCGGCCCCCAGCCATACTAGTTTAAACCCTCCCGTGTGACACTAGCAAACCTCGCGGCCAGGATATTTATGCCTCTCCAGTTTAGATGCAATCCGTCTTTCTTATATAGGTCACACCTGACCCGGAAGAGCTCCCAGTGGTCCAGATAACGGAAACTCTCCCTCCTACACCAGCTGTTTAGCCACGTGTTTAGCTGCTCTATCTTCCTATTTCTAGCCTCACCGGCACGTGGCACAGGGAGTAATCCCGAGATTACAACCCTTGTTTTATGGTCTAGTTTCAGCTTAAATTGACAAGTTGAAATGTCAATCTAAAAAATCTTTATTGATTATTCTCTAATATGCTCAGTGTAAAGTAGAAAGCAGGAAGTAGTTCGGAGTTTGGGTGTTTTTCTATGAAAGAATTACAGCGTATAAAATCTATTAAAGTAAATTGGATTTTTTTTCTTTGAACACTGTTTGCATCAGTCAGTTATCCATCCTTAAACTGTGAATACTGAGCCGGTTTTAAGTATGCCTATATCCGATAAAAGTATCAGTATTCAAAGATTAAATGATATTCAGCTCAGCGGGAGGAAATTAATCACTCATGCTATGTGCAGGCAATAGGTTTTACTTATAAAATCCATCTCATACAAAAAAAACAACCAATGTGCTTTGTTTTCTACTTATGGCATCTTGCATTGTTCTGCATCCAACATCTCAATGGATACATTATTGTACTCTCTTTCGTTACAACATCCTGTATCAGCTTGTATACGAATCAGAGCTCTCCACAGTAAACCAATTCTTCCCGGTTTAATTTTTCTTCCTCTATATCCAGTGCCACCATCCCTTTCTTTTTGTCAATTCTGTTCAGAGCCATACAATGAAACTATTGTATTGCTGCATGGCATTTAAGATTAAATTTTATCTTTAGTTTCTTGATTATCAAGTGTTGTATACCAATTTGAATGACTTAACTTTTTCATCCAAGCCTGAACCCTTCCCAATTCACCTTTCCTCTCCCGATAATGTACATTTTCTATCACTACATTAGCTTAACAAAATTAATTCTACTTGAGCAACTTTTTACTTAACTCCCATGGCAAAACACATTTACAAATAATGTAAGTAAAGTCGCCATTGACCCAGAAGACCATAGGCTGCTTTCTCTTTCTCAGGCGAGGGGCAAGGTTCAGAATGTGGGCCTTCATGATTAACCTTCGCCAGTATGGGAAATGGATTGGATTGGATTTGTTCATTGTCACATTTACCGAGATACAGTGAAAGGATTGTACTGCGTACAGTCCAGGCAGATCAGTAGATCCTTCTATACATGAACAAAAACAAGAGGGCATACATAAATACACAATGTAAATACATAGACACAGGCATCGGGTGTAGCTTACAGGAGTGCAGTACTACTCAGGAAAGAAGGCGTGTGAAGAGATCAGATCAGTCCATTTAGGAGTCTAGTTAACAGCAGGGAAGAAGCTGTTTTTGAATCTGTTTGTGGGTGTTCTCAGACTTCTGTATCTCCTGCCTGATGGAAGAAGTTGGAAGAGTGAGTAAGCCAGGTGGGAGGGGTCTTTCCAAGGTAGCAGGAGGTGTAGACAGAGTTAATGGATAGGAGGCGGGATTGCGTGATGGACAGGGCTGTGTTCACGACTCTCTGTAGTTTCTTACGATGTTGGGTCGAGCAGTTGCCATACCAGATTGTGATGCAGCCAGATAGGATGCTATGGTGCACTTGTAAAAGTTGGTAAGACCCAATGTGGACATGCCAAATTTCCTTAGTTTCCTGAGAAAGTATAGGCGCTGTTGTGCTTTCTTGGTCGTCGGATCGACGTGGGTGGACCAGGACAGATTATTAGTGATGTGCACACCTAGGAATTTGAAGCTATCAACCACGGTAACACAGTGGTTGGCACAGTTGCTTCCCAGCTCCAGGGTCCTAGGTTCGAGGCCCGGCTTGGGTTACTGTCTGTGCGCGTCTGCACACTCTCCCAGTGTCTGTGTGGGTTTCCTCCGGGTGTTCCGGTTTCCTCCCACTGTCCAAAGATGGGTAGGTTTGGTCGATTGGTCATACTAAATTGCCTTAGTGTCTAAAAAAGGTTAGATGGGATTACTGGATTACAGGGATAGGGTGGGTTTATGGGCTGATGCAGACTCAATGGGCCATATGGCCTCCTTCTGCACTGTAAATTCTATGATTCTATCTCCACCTCGGCACATTGATTCAGACATGGGTGTGTACAATACTTTTTTTCCTGAAGTCAATGACCAGCTCTTTAGTTTTGCTGACATTGAGGGAGAGATGTTGTCGTTACACCATTCCACTAGGTTCTCCATCTCCCTCCAGTACTCTGAATCATCGTTGTTCGAGATTCAACCCATTATGGTTGTGTCATCAGCAAATCTGTGGATGGAGTTGGAGCCACATGTTGCCACACAGTCGTGTGTATATAGGGAGTACAGTAGGGGGCTAAGAACTCAGCCTTACGGGGCCCTGATATTGAGGACTATAGTGGAGATGGTGTTGTTGTTTATCTTTACTGATTGCAGTCTATGGGTCAGGAAGTCGAGGATCCAGTGCCGAGGGAGGAGCCAAGTCCTAGGTTTTGGAGCTTTGATATGGGCTTGGCTGGGATTATGGTGTTGAAGGCAGAACTGTAGTCAATGAGTAAGAGTCTGACTTAGGAGTCGTTGCTGTCGAGATGCTCCCGGAATGTGTCCAGGGCCAGGGAGATGGCGACTGCTGTGGACCAGTTGTGGCGGTATGGCTCTAGGCATTCTGGGAGTATGGAATTGTTGTGTCTCATGACCAACCTATCGAAGCACTTCATAATGATCGATGTCAAGGCCACCGGATGGTAGTGGTTGAAGAACGTTGCCTGATTCTTCTTTCGTACCGGTATGATGGCGGTCTTCTTGGAGTCGGGAGAGGTTGAAGATATCCGCAAACACATCCGCCACCTGGTCCGCGCAGGATCTGAGTGCACAACCAGGGACACCATCAGGACCCATCACTTTCCAAGGGTTCACTTTCAAGAAGGCCAATCTGAATTCGGAAGCTGTGACGGTAGATATGTGTCCGAGGCTGCTGGGGCAGTTGACAACAGTTTCACGGTTTCCTTCTCAAACCGACCATAGAATGCATTGAGTTCATTGGGGAGCGGTGCGGTGCTGCCGGAGATTCTACTTGGCTTTGCTTTGTAGCCTGTTATGCTGTTTAAGCTTTGTCACAACTGATGAGAGTCCGTGACGTTAGCCTGTGACTTTAGCTCAGACTGATATTGTCTCTTGGCATCCCTGATGACTTTGCGGAGATCGTACCTGGATTTCTTGTGTAGGTCAGGGTCGCCTGTTTTGAATGCCTCAGACCTGGCCTTCAGTAGGGAGTCAATCACCCGATTAAACCATGGTTTCTGGTTGTGGAACATGCGTACTATCTTCTTTGGCACGCAGTCTTCTGCACACTTGCTGATAAAGTCTGTGATGGTGGTGGCATACTCGTTTAGGTTGGTCGCTGAGTTCTTCAATATGGACGAGTCCACTGTCTCCAAGCATGAATAAGGCCTCTTTGGACTGACTCCTTGGGCCAGCACTGCTTGACCTTCTTAGCTGGATTCTCCTGCTTAAGTTTCTGCTTGTATACTGGGAGAAGGAGCACTGTCTTATGATCTGATTTTCCAAAGTGTGGTAGGGGGGTGGATAGGTAGGCGCCCTTGATTTTTGTGTTGCAGTAGCCGAGAACATTGGTGCCCCTGGTGGAATTTTAGCAGGACACTCGAGGTTGGCCTGGTTGCAGTCCCCGGCCACGATGAATTAGGCCTCCGGGTGTTCTGTTTCATTGTTCTTTATCACTGTTGGCCTTGCTCTGCGTTATGAACCATCTGTCCAGCCAACTGAGCTAAACCAGCTCAGGTTTATATCCAACTTCTACAGGCATTTAATAAAAATAGAAAATGTTGGAAATCCTACTACATGTCAGTCAGCCTCCCGAAAGAGGAAAAATAGATTATGACACCATACTTGCAGGGCAGCACGGTGGCGCAGTGGTTAGCACTGCTGCCTCACGGCGCCGAGGTCCCAGGTTCGATCCCGGCTCTGGGTCACTGCCCGTGTGGAGTTTGCACATTCTCCCAGTGTTTGCGTGGGTTTCGCCCCCACAACCCAAAGATATGCAGGGTAGGTGGATTGGCCTCACAAAATTGCCCTTAATTGAAAAAAAAATGAATTGGGTACTCAAAATGTTTTAAAAAGACACCATACTTGCATGGACTCTTCATCAGAACTTTGATGATGATAACTTCACACCCAATCTGTCTTTTCCCTTCAAAGAAAAGACTCATCTGCTGTCATTTCTAGCTTTTGCTGTTTTTCCATTTTATTTTATTATTCCATTAGCTTTGAAGCAACAATACCTTGATGCTTGGTGAACCAACATATCCAAAAGGTTTGCCCATTTCATGCTTTTTAAATTAAGTGCCTCTTATGTTGCAAGAATATTGGTTAGTTTAGCACCAATTTGCTTTAAAACTAATTTCTCCTCATTAAATGCAATTTCCCACTCATCTACCTTGGTATTAAGACTTTCTTCTCAGTGAAATTCAACTCCTCAGATCAATTTGCATTACACACATGCAAACACAATTGTTCTACTTATGACATTCCATCAGTGTCATAATTATTGACGATGATGTGGAGATGCCGGCGTTGGACTGGGGTGAGCACAGGAAGAAGTCTTACAACACCGGGTTAAAGTCCAACAGGTTTGTTTCGAATCATTAGCTTTCGGAGTGCTGCTCCTTCCTCAGGTGAATGAAGAGGAATGTTCCAGAAACATATATATATATAGACAAATTCAAAGATGCCAGACAATGCTTAGAATGCGGCCATTAGCAGGTAAATCTTTACAGATCCAGAGATGGGGTAACCCCAGGTTAAAGAGGTGTGAATTGTGTCAAGCCAGGACAGTTGGTAGGATTTCGCAGGCCAGGTGGTGGGGGATGAATGTAATGCGACATGAATCCCAGGTCCTGGTTGAGGCCGCACTCATGTGTGCGGAACTTGGCTATAAGCTTCTGCTCGGCGATTCTGCGTTGTCGCACTCCCTGAAGGCCGCCTTAGAGAACGCTTACCTGGAGATCAGAGGCTGAATGCCCTTGACTGCTGAAGTGTTCCCCGACTGGAAGAGAACATTCCTGCCTGCTGATTTTTGTGCGATGTCCGTTCATTCGTTGTCGCAGCGTCTGCATGGTCTCGCCAATGTACCACGCTCCAGGACATCCTTTCCTGCAGCGTATGAGGTAGACAACGTTGGCCGAGTCGCACGAGTATGTACCGCGTACCTGGTGGGTGGTGTTCTCACGTGTAATGGTGGCATCCAAGTCGATGATCTGGCACGTCTTGCAGAGATTGCCATGGCAGGGTTGTGTGGTGTCCTGGTTACTGTTCTGAAGGCTGGGTAGTTTGCTGCAAACAATGGCTTGTTTGAGGTTGCTCGGTTGTTTGAAGGCAAGTAGTGGGGGTGTGGGGATGACCTTGGCAAGATGTTCATCTTCATCGATGACGTGTTGAAGGTTGTGAAGAAGATGTCGTAGTTTCTCTGAATTTGTCTATATATATGTTTCTGGAACATACCTCTTCATTCACCGGAGGAAGGAGCAGCGCTCCAAAACCTAGTGATTCGAAACAAACCTGTTGGACTTTAACCTGGAGTTATAAGACTTCTTACTATTATTATTGACAACAGCAGCAAGTCCTAGGACAAGCATTTACAGAAGTTTTGACAGGACACAGCTAATGAACCAGGGCTGGTACAATGGGAAATTAGTCTCAGTGTACCCGAACAGGCGTCAGAGTGTGGTGACTAGGGGTTTTTCACAGTAACTTCATTGCAGTGTTAATGTAAGCCTACTTATGACAATAATAAAGATTATAATTATTATTACAGAAGTGAAGAGCTGCATGTCTAGAGTTGAAAGTCTGGCACTTTAGCATCTATTAGCAAGCCTAAACTGTTTGCATCTCATTTGCCCATCCCAGCAAAAGAATGTTGCATAACAATGGGCATCATCAGGAAATTCATAGTTTCGGAAATAAATTTATGGTTCTCATATGAATCTTATCTGTATACCATTAAAGAAAATCACAAATGTCAGATGGATGAATCGGGTTATGAGTCACTAATTGATTTTAAAAGCACACCAATAAAGTTCCAATAATTGATGAGGAAATTGGTAAGTATAAACATTTGTCACATGGTTATCAAAATTCAACACCAAGATAAATTATGGGTGAATTCCTATGTGAGAGGAACTTGGGACACTGTAACCTAACACATAGTGGCACAGTGGTGAGCATGAGCATTGGTGCCTCACAGTGTCAGCGATCCGGGTTCAATTCTGGCCATAGGTGACACTGTCCATCAGTGGTTGTGTAATATCTTAAGGTACTGATTGACATTAGAAATTGCAATCTTCTAAATACGAGATTGGTTTTCAGCTTGAAGTAGAATATTAAATTTCACACAAACTAATCCACAAAACAAAATTACAGATCAGCAGAATTGCAAGTCAACAACACAAGAGGACAAAGCAGTAATTTGCGGGGGGAAAAATGAATCTCAAAGATGTTAAATAACTTTGGTATTTTTCCTGAATTAAAATACAAACATTTTTACTTTCAAGATACACCTGTTGCCTCTCAAGTTTCAGCCCGTCAGTAAACCATGGGGAACAACCCACTTAGAAATGCCAAAAGTAAAATGGCATACATGTAAATATAAAAATAAATAAATAGCCCATCAACATTTTACGTCCCATTTTCATTAAATTTCTCATGTGATACATAATTTCCTAAATCAAATAGCAAGGCAGAAAAATCAACTTCTAGCCTCCTGTCAATGCCACACCAGGCACTCATTTTCAAGAATATAAGATGAGCCCAATGGGTTACCCTATGATTTTTGCTCCCTGTAGGAGAGAACACCAGGGCTCCTTTTTATCCCTTCTTCCAATAGCTTAACTGTTCATTGTGGAAAAATTGGAGCTACAATACTGCAACCCCAGCATTTCGGCACGGAATTAAGAATTAGTGCACTGATTATTTACAAAAATTTTGACGAGAGTACAACTTTAATACTTTGATGAATGGAAGTTAACCAAATTATTAATCTTCAAAAACTGGTGTTATAATTTCGAAATCACCAATTTGCTTGATTTTTGAGAAGTATTTTAAACTAGTCAAGTGCCTGACAATCATACCACCAGTGCTGCAAAAGCACCGTTTCACTGGTACTTCATACCTGGCAACCACTGTCAATATATAAGCAAGATCAAAAAACTGGCAGGATATTTACAAGTAGAACATCACAACTGACCTCACATACCTAATTTTCTATTTGGGATCACTGGATTGTGATCAAGTGCAGATTCCCTGACAAATCTTAACTTTCCTCACAAAAGGACAGTTCTAGCATCTCTAGAGCAATTCCAGCTGATATCAACTAGCTCATTACAAAGCAAGAACTGAAAGTGGAACCGTTGTAGTCAATCATGTCACATGCGAAGCATTTACCTGAAAGAGCTATCAGGAGAGAGCCACTTTAAAAAACTATTCACTACACTGAACTTTAAAACCAACTGATACAGAAATAACAACATTGCACAAACAAGCTACTTTCAATAACCAAGTAATTATTATTGAAGTTAAAATGGAAGATTGATTGAGCTAAGATCAACTAAAACTACGTCATTTCAATAATCGCTCAGTGGAATAAATTTTCTCAGTTCATAACATAATTTTTATACTCCACTGAACATTCAGAACCACAATAAATGTGATAACATGACAACTCTGGATTGGTGCTCCAATAGCCTGAGCAATGACATTGGGAGTATAATCTGAAATGTGAGGTAACGCATTTTGGAAGGACTAATTAATACAGGTAGGGCATTTACAGTGAATGGTAGAACCCTCAAGAGTATTGACAGTCAGAGAGATCTAGGTGTACAGGTCCACAGGTCACTGAAAGGGGCAACACAGGTGCAGAAGGTAGTCAAGAAGGCATACGGCATGTTTGCCTTCATTGGCCGGGGCATTGAGGAGAGGAATTGGCAAGCCATGTTGCAGCTGTATAGAACCTTAGTTAGGTCACATTTGGAGTATGGTATTCAATTCTGGTCGCCACACTACCAGAAGGATGTGGAGGCTTTAGAGAGGGTGCAGAAGAGATTTACCAGGATGTTGCCTGGTATGGAGGGCATTAGCTATGAGGAGCGGTTGAATAAACTCGGTCTGTTCTTACTGGAACGACGGAGGTTGAAGGGCGACCTGATAGAGGTCGACAAAATTATGAGGGGCATAGACAGATTGGATAGTCAGAGGCTTTTCCCCAGGGTAGAGGGGTCAATTACTAGGGGGCATAGGTTTAAGGTGCGAGGGGCAAGGTTTAGAGGAGATGTACGAGGCAAGTTTTTTTACACAGAGGGTAGTGGGTGCCTGGAACTCGTTGCCGGAGAAGGTGGTGGAAGCACGGACGATAGTGATATTTAAGGGGCATCTTGACAAATACATGAATAGGACGGGAATAGAGGGATACGGACCCAGGAAGTGTAGAAGATTTTAGTTTAGACGGGCAGCATGGTCGGCAGAGGCTTGGAGGGCCCAAGGCCCTGTTCCTGTGCTGTACTTTTCTTTGTTCTTCGACCATCTAACATTGAAATAATCATAGAATCATAGAATTTACAGTGCAGAAGGAGGCCATTCGGCCCATCGAGTCTACACCGGCTCTTGGAAAGAGCACCCTACCCAAGCCCACACTTCCACCCTATCCCTATAACCCAGTAACCCCACCCAACACCAAGGGCAATTTTGAACACTATGGGCAATTTATCATGGCCAATCCACCTAACCTGCACATCTTTGGACTGTGGGAGGAAACCGGAGCACCCGGAGGAAACCCACGCACACACGGGGAGGATGTGCAGACTCCACACAGACAGTGACCCAAGCCGGAATCGAACCTGGGACCCTGGAGCTGTGAAGCAATTGTGCTATCCACAATGCTACCGTGCTGCCCACTGCCCACTCATAATTGAATGCCTTGTGTTACTGATTCGTTTAACAACTTAATATCCAAAAAGTGCTGATACGTATGTAACATTTTGACCTGCACTTTGCAGTGAGAACAACTGTAGGACTATCAGCGCTCACCATTATTAAGGAGAAAACTGGAGAGCAACTATCAGTTAAATGCGGAAATCAAAACGTTTCAGTTAGTTATCCTGTACACTGGTACCTCAAGAGATACTCGCGATTTATGGCGAAGTTGGGGTATTTACCCACCAAATGTATCGTTAAAAGGGCAAATTAATTTTTAATTATGTGCTAAGTTTAAACTGCTGCCAATCAATAACTCTGGCACTTTAATATTACATTCAAAGGAGTGGGGTTTCATTTCTTCGGATATTAATTATTGTTGGAGATTTTAAAACTATATTTTTCTTTTTCTCTATTTTGCTTTCTGTACATTACTTCACATTAAACTAAATAATCTAATTTACATTTCCTGGGAGAGTTTATGGGGTGGCATTTTAACCTTCCAAAATGGGAAGGTTTAAGACGGGACGTAAAAATAGAAAACTCTCAATCCCAAGCCGCCTCAAACCAATACAATTTTGTTTTTCAGAGAGGTAGGAGTAGGGGGCAGGGTGACCATTGCTCAGATTATACACATTGCTTATTTATTAATATTCTATGGAGGAGGCACACCTCAAATTTTTACACTGTTCTAACCTTATTGCAGGTTGGTTGGCTTGCTCCGGTGTCTGGAATGTTGGCTGCTAAAGGAAAGCAAGGACTCTTTCACTGAACAGCTAAGTGCTTTTCTGGCACTGCTTCTGAGCGAGGAGAATTAAATGCAGCATGACCTTAGGGAAACCCTTTCTTTTGGGGTCCCTGCCTGCCATCTTTCTTTTTAATATCAAGGTCTGCATGTCTCAGTAAGGATTCTTCAATCCGAGTCCTGCGAGACCAACAAACGAAGAACCAAATTTACCAAATGACCCACCAAACAAAATCAATGGACAAGATTTATAATTTATATATAATTTATAACTTTTATAACTTTCACAAAACAATCAAATCTAAAATCAACATAAATTGAACATGAATTAACATGCAAATTGTAATCAATATAAACAACGCATGAAATAACAGATACAAATATAGTTTTCCTAGATTGTCCAGGCAGTCCACTTGGCATATATGTCACTAATTCCAGCCACAAAGTCCTTTGAAGCTCTGAACATCCTCAAGTAAAATTCCAACACAATTCTCTTCCAAAAGCAGTTTTACTCCACCCAAATTCCACAGGTACATAATTTTCCAGATCTTCCTCAGCTCGGCTTTCAGATCCAGGCTTCTTGGTCTTCTTTTACAACTGCACCGCAACCTCTTGTCCTACTTTTATTCAGCCGACCTGGTCACCTGATTCATTTACATTGCACTCTTGGTTCCGGGTTTTATAATAATAACAATAATAATCTTTTATTGTCACAAGTTTGAAGTTACTGTGAAAAACCCCTAGTTGCCACATTGTGCTGAGTTTAAATACTCCACCATGGGATTTGCTGCGTTTCAGCTGCTGCCTGGTTCACCTACTGCTCCATAGACCCCTCAACAACTGCTGACCACATCACAAGTCTGATTTGTTGAGGAAATACGTCAATGCTTGTCCTATGCATGCGTGTCACAAATCCCCTTCAAAGAGTGCTGCACTGTTTCAGCTTTCTAATTACCACAAATAAATGTTTAAAAGACTACATAGAAGTCTGCATGTACATGTATGTGCAACGAATGGTGAGCATCATTCATTCCCCACTGGCTACAAAATGCAGACCCTTGTTGAAAAATCCTCAATCTTTTCACACTTCTTTTGTTTAGACAATGCAAGAGTCAAAGCAATCAAAAACATGAAAAGTTAAATGAAAAACGTGTATGATGTAACTATTATTTAAACTACAGGAACCCATAACCTTTTATTACTGATTTTCTTTCCAGTGGAAATTGTTATGGGCCAGGGTTTAGAGAACCCCAAAGTGTATCATGGAGTTCACCTGACCCACAACTTTTAATAGATTATGGTTATGGGGATCACACGGCCCACTCTACAGGTGTGGTACAGCAGAAATAGAAAACGTATTTTTTAAAGCAAAACAATGTTCATTCTATTAACTCAAGTTAACCTTTTTAAAACATACAGTGAACATCTTAGCAACCATCAAGTCAAATACAACCCCCAAAGAATATAACACTGAGTAATCCTTAATAACTTCCCAAACAACATCCAAAAAACAAAAGAAACATCTTTTAACAGAAGCACATTAGGTTTACATTCACTACTGAGAACCATGATGTGGAGATGCCGGCGTTGGACTGGGGTGAGATCAGTAAGAAGTCTTACAACACCAGGCTAAAGTCCAACAGGTTTGTTTCAATGTCACTAGCTTTTGGAGCGCTGCTCCTTCCTCAGGTGAGCGCTGCTCTTTCTTCACCTGAGGAAGGAGCAGAGCTCCGAAAGCTAGTGACATCGAAACAAACCTGTTGGACTTTAACCTGGTGTTGTAAGGCTTCTTACTACTGAGAACATTTATAATTCTGAATTCACCAAATGATCAAGAGATAGTCTTTTCATGGCAGAGAGATCAACAGTACACCTGCTCTGTCTGGCTTCCGCCCCAACACTGAAAATAAAACTAAAACACACCCTGCTGCAAACAGCCTAAAACGAAAGTAAAAAGCTGACAGACAGCCCAGCTCCACCCACTCTCTGATCATTGCAGTAATAAACACCCATTTCTTAAAGGTATTCTCACTACAGATATTTATATGCACACCCATTTATAAACACCCATGTCTTAAAGGTACTCTCACATGACAAAATTGCAACAAATAAAAATTGGAGACCAGAAACATTTCCTGAACTTTGTTTTAATAAGGACATAGGAAGTCCACATCGCGTAAAATAAAGAAACGTTTTTTAAAAAATATATATTTTATTAAAGTTTTCAAACACAATTTTACCCCCTTACAAATCAACAAAAACGGTAACATGATAACTGATATATAACATTGTTTAAATAATATAGAAAACTAACCAAATAACACAAAATAATTCTCCCCCCGCCCCCTCACCCCATCCAGAACACAAACAATTTGCCCCCCGCCCCCCCCAACTCTCCCCCTGGGCTGCTGCTGCTGGCTATCTATTTTCCTCCTAACGTTCCGCTAGATAGTCGAGGAACGGTTGCCACCGCCTGGTGAACCCTCGATCCGATCCTCTCAGCGCAAACTTCATCCGCTCCAGTTTTATGAACCCTGCCATATCGTTTATCCAGGCCTCCACGCCGGGGGGGGGTTCGCTTCCTTCCACATGAGTAAAATCCTACGCCGGGATACTAGGGACGCAAAGGCCACAATATCGGCCTCTTTCGCCTCCTGCACTCCCGGCTCATCCGCTACCCCAAATATAGCTAACCCCCAGCTTGGCTTGACACCCCTCTGTCGCCTCCACTACCCCCAGATACTTAATGTTGCCGCCAGCACTGGGTTTGTGGTAAACTTTTTCGGGGAGAGCGGTAGTGGCGCCGTCACCAGCGCTTTTAAGCTTGTTCCTTTGCAGGACGCCATCTCCAGCCTTTTCCACGCCACCCCCTCTCCCTCTATCATCCACTTGCGAATCATTGCCACGTTGGCAGCCCAGTAGTAGTCGCCCAAATTCGGCAACGCCAGTCCCCCTCTGTCTCTGCTACGCTGCAGGAACCCCCTCCTTACCCTCGGGGCCTTCCCTGCCCACACGAAGCTCATGATGCTCATTTCTATTTTTTTGAAAAAGGCCTCAGTGATCAATATAGGGAGACATTGGAACACAAATAGGAACCTCGGGAGGACCATCATCTTAATCGCCTGCACTCTGCCCGCCAGTGACAGGAGCTGCATATCCCACCTTTTGAAATCTTCTTTCATTTGTTCCACCAGCCGAGTCAGATTGAGTCTGTGTAAGGTTCCCCAGCTCCTGGCTATCTGAATCCCCAGGTATCGGAAGTTTCTTTCCACTCTCCTTAGCGGCAGGCCATCTATCCCTCTACTCTGGTTCCCAGGGTGTATCACGAAAAGTTCACTCTGTCCCATGTTAAGCCTATATCCCGAGAAATCTCCAAACTCCCTCAATATCTGCATGACCTCTGTCATCCCCCCCCCCCACTGGATCCGCCACATACAGCAGTAGGTCATCCGCGTAGAGTGACACTCAGTGTTCCTCTCCCCCTCTAACCACCCCTCTCCATTTCCAGGAGTGTCTCAGCGCTATGGCCAGTGGTTCAATTGCCAGCGTGAACAGTAATGGGGACAGAGGGCACCCCTGTCTTGTTCCTCTATGTAGTCGAAAATACTCCGACCTTTGCCGATTTGTGACTACACTTGCCATTGGGGCCCCATAGAGGAGTTTAACCCAGCTGACAAACCCCTCCCCGAACCCGAACCTCCTCAGCACCTCCCATTGATTCTCCCACTCTCCCCTATCAAATGCCTTCTCTGCATCCATTGCCACCACTATCTCTGCCGCCCCCTCTGCTGGGGGCATCATTATCACCCCAATAGCCGTCGCACGTTGACATTCAATTGTCTCCCCTTTACGAACCCTGTCTGATCTTCGTGCACCACCCCCGGGACACGATCCTCTATCCTCATTGCCAGCACTTTTGCCAGCAACTTGGCGTCCACATTTAGGAGTGAGATAGGCCTATAAGACCCACATTGCAGCGGGTCTTTATCTCGCTTCAAGATTAGTGATATCGTCGCCTCCGACATTGTCGAGGGTAGGGTCCCCCCTTCTCTGGCCTCGTTAAAGGTTCTTACCAGCAGCGGGGCCACCAAGTCCACATATTTTCTATAAAATTCCACCGGGAACCCGTCAGGTCCCGGGGCCTTCCCTGCCTGCATGTTCCCCAGCCCTTTGGTCACCTCGTCCACCCCAATTGGCGCCCCCAGGCCTGCCACCTCCTGCTCCTCCACCCTCGGGAACCTTAGTTGGTCCAGAAACTGCTGCATCCCCTCTTTTCCCTCCGGGGGTTGGGACCTATATAACCTCTCATAAAAGGTCTTAAACACCTCATTTATCTTCTCTGCTCTCCGCACCGTGGTTCCCGTTTCATCCCTAACCCCCCTATTTCCCTCGCCGCTGTCCTCTTTCGAAGCTGGTGGGCCAACAGGAGACTCGCCTTTTCCCCATATTCATATCTCATCCCCTGTGCCTTCCTCCGCTGTGCCTCTGCCCTCCCTGTGGTCAGCAGGTCGAACTCTGTCTGGAGTCGTTGCCTCTCCCTGTATAGTCCTTCGTCCGGTGCCTCCGCATATTTTTTATCCACACTCAAAATCTCCCCCAGTAATCTTTCCCTTTCTTTGGCCTCTGTTTTCCCCTTGTGAGCCCTGATGGAGATCAACTCTCCCCTGACCACCGCCTTCAGCGTTTCCCATACTACCCCCACTCGGACCTCCCCATCATCGTTGGCCTCCAGGTACCTTTCAATACATCCCCGCACTCTTCCGCAGACTCCCTCATCCGCCAATAATCCCACATCCAGTCGACAGAGTGGACGCTGCTCCCTCTCCTAGTTCCAGATCCACCCAATGTGGGGCATGGTCTGAAACAGCTATGGCCGAGTACTCAGTTCCTTCCACCTTCGAAATCAGTGACCTTCCCAAAACGAAGAAATCTATCCGGGAGTATACCTTATGGACATGGGAGAAAAAGGAGAACTCTTTGGCCAGCAGCCTAGCAAATCTCCACGGATCTACTCCCCCCATTTGGTCCATAAACCCCCTAAGCACCTTGGCCGCTGCTCTAAGTCTATCTAACCCTGGGTCTAGCACAGTGTTAAAGCCCCCCCCCCCCCCCCATTACCAGGTTTCCTACCTCCAGGTCCGGGATGCGTCCCAGCATCCGCTTCAGAAATCCCGCATCATCCCAGTTCGGGGCATACATGTTGACCAGCACGACCTCCATTCCCTGCAGTCTGCCACTCACCATCACATATCTGCCCCCACTGTCCGCTACAATGTTCCTAGCCTCGAACGACACCCGTTTCCCCACCAATATGACCACCCCTCTATTCTTTGCGTCCAGCCGAGTGGAACAGCTGTCCCACCCAGCCTTTCCTTAACCTAACCTGGTCCGCCACCTTCAGATGCGACTCTTGAAGCATGGCCACGTCTGCCTTCAGTCCCTTTAAGTGCGCGAGCACTCGGGCCCTGTCAATCGGCCCATTTAGGCCTCTCACGTTCCACGTGATCAGCCGGACTGGGGGGCTGCCCGCCCCCCTCCCCTGTCGACTAGCCATCACCCTCTCTGGGCCAGTCCCACGTCCCGGTTCCGCGCACCCACCCGTCCCCCAGGCGGCGCATTCCCGCCCCGACCACCTTTTCTCTTACCAGCTCCCTGTCGATCTCCGCAGCAGCAACCCAGTTGTGTTCCCCCCCGCCCCGCTAGATCCCCATCTAGCATGGTTACTCCCCCCATATTGCTTCCGAAAGTCAGCTGACTTCAACTGACCCCGGCTTCCCCCGCTCTCTCCTTGAACCCCCCATGTGAGGAACTCCCATCCTTCTTGCGCCTATCTTCCCGCCATCATCTCTCTGACGCGTGGAAAAGTAAAAGAAATGCCGCGCTCTCTAGAACAATCCCGCCCCTCATGGCGCAGCTCCCCCTACCGCCCCATTCCCATTCCCCATCCCCCGCCTGTGTCTCTTCTTCCCCCCCACCGGCGCCCACATTTCTCAGTGTGTCCCCCTTCCCAATTTACATCTCTACATACATCAGCATTGTCGTTTCCCCTCCAACATCAGTCCCTCAGTTCTGGTCCAGTTTCTCGTTTTGAATGAAGGTCCATGTTTCTTCTGCCGTTTCGAAATAGTAATGTCTATCCTGGTGCGTGACCCACAATCGCACCGGCTGCAACATCCCGAACTTCACTTTCTTCTTGTGCAGCACCTCCTTGGCTCGATTGAAACTCGCCCTCCTTCTCGCCACCTCCGCACTCCAATCCTGATACACTCGTATCACCGCATTCTCCCATCTACTACTTCGTACCTTCTTGGCCCATCTCAGAACCACCTCTCTGTCATTGAAGCGGTGAAATCGCATGATCATCGCCCTAGGTGGTTCTCCAGCCTTTGGTCTCCTCGCAGGGACCCGGTGGGCCTCTTCCACTTCCACGGGGCCCGAGGGGGCCTCAGCTCCCATTAGCGAGCGTAGCATTGTGCTCGCGTAAGCCCCGCCGTCAGCTCCTTCCACTTCCTCGGGGAGACCCAGGATCCGGAGGTTCTTTCTCCGTGATCTGTTTTCCAGGACTTCAATCCTTTCGATGCACTTCTTATGGAGCGCCTCGTGCATCTGCACTTTGACCGCTAGGCCCAGGATCTCGTCCTCATTGTCTGTTACCTTCTGCTCCACCACACGGAGCTCTATCTCCTGGGCCTTTTGTGTCTCTTTAAGCCCCTCGGTTGCCTGTAGCATCGGGGCCAGCACCTCTTTTTTTAAAAGCTGCACACACCGTCTTAGAAACTCATCCTGGTCCGGTCCCCATGTCGCCTGGGCTCCCTCCGCCGCCATTTTGCTCCTTTCTTCCTTCTGCCGCTGCCCTCGAGGGTTCTCCGAGATCTGGCCGCCGCCGCCGATATTTTTCTTTTCCGCTGGGGGGACTCCCTGTTGCCTCACCCCACACCGGGTTTCATCCCAAAAATATTTCCCGTTGGGGCTCTTAAAAGAGCCCGAAGGTCCGTTCGAGCTGGAGCCGCCGAAACGTGCGGCTTAGCTGGTCATCGCCGCAACCCGAAGTCAAGAAACAAAGTTTTACTTACAACATGATATATATACGGTAGATCCCTCCTGGATTCCTCGCTCGTCAGTGTCTTTCTAGTCGGCCTCTTATACAGAGGTAATAGAGATCCCCCCCCCCGCCCCTAGCAGGGGAGCTGAACTCGCAAGGACCACAGGGAAGATAATCATTCCCACCTCGTCGGTCCCTGTATGGGCTACTGCATTTATAATTACAAATTTTACTGACAATCTTTCCCCCTGAAAGAGTTATAAGTCTTTGAATTAAAACTTTGATTGGTATTGAGTAGAATAGCGGGGGAGCCCCGAAATGGGTTTTGTGCTGGGTTGACTGCGCATGAAGCAACCTCGCATATTTAAATGACTTTTGGAAACTCATTCAAATAGGCTCAGCCCAAGGGCGGCACGGTGGCGCAGTGGTTAGCAGTGCTGCCTCACACCGCTGGGAACCAAGGTTCGATCCCGGCCCCAGGTCATTGTCCATGTGGAGTTTGCACATTCTCCCCCTTGTCGATATGGGTCTCACCCCCACACCCCAAAGATGTGCAGCATAGGTAGATTGGCCACGTTAAATTGCCCTTTAATTGGAAAAAAATAAATGGGTACTCTAAAATTATTGATAAAAATATATGCTCAGCCCATTCAAGGCCCGGATCGCCTAGTTTCCGGGTTTCAATGCCTTCATCTGTGCAGGGCGAGGCCGGCGCAAATCATTACTGGTTTCCAAAAACGTAAACCTGGCGTGATGACCACTCTGGGGGACTTAGAGACCATTGGTGCCCCCAAGTGCAGGGCCTTGCCAAGGAGCAGGTTGCTGCCAAGGGGCAGAGACAGAGAGGGGTCATGGCCATGAAAATGGGGTGGGGGAAAGAGAGAGAATTGAGGGGGTGGGCTTGAAAAAGGGTGGGGGGGAAGGGGGTAAACGGTCTTAATTTGGGTGGGGCCTCGGCAATCCCTTAGCGGGTTATCGCTCACTTGGGGGTGTTGCTCTCATGTTTGTGTGGTGTGGGAGTGTTGACACAGCCATTTATTGGGGGCTGCGGGGACCTCCAACTTAACTTTGGAGGAGCTCGTCTTGCCAGTGTCTTTCACTCCCCCACTCCAGAAAAAAATTCTAATGTGGTTGAATTCAGTGAAACCTCCCCAACCTCCAAAAAAAAGACTCAAGTGTGGGTGAATTGCGATAGAAATTGCACCAGGTTGCCAACGGGATTCTCACCACTTTTCCTGTCCAAAATGTCACTTAGTCATGTTTCAACTTATATATGTTTATTGACAAGTAAACAATTAAAAATTGAAGCCATTGGAACCAAGAATGGGAAATGCTTAACTAAAAATGCAGTATGCATTCTACCAGGAAAAAAATTTCCCTCCATCATTTATTTCTATTTAACTGCAATCTTCACTTTTTGTTAAGGCAAATAATTAAATATGTTGCAATATGCTGAAATCTTCAAATTAAAGCAGAGGTTCCACATGAGCTTCTCCTGTAATCAACACTTTCGTTTTAACTGGCAAGATGTTTTAAAATACCATCTTGCATCTCTCACTGTTCACCTAAAAGCCAAAGGATGCGATCATCGATTAATGTAACCACCTCACTGGCATTATTTAATATGAGAGTTTACATTGTGTTAACAGTGAGTTGAGCATTTGTTACTATAAAACAGTTGTTAACAAAAAGTAACTAGTCTATCGACTTTCTTTTTCCCGTTTTATAAATTTAATGGTACCCAATTATTTTTTTTCCCCAATTAAGGGGCAATTTAGCATGGCTAATCCACCTAACCTGCACATCTTTGGGTTGTGAGGGTGAAACCCCCATGCAGACACGGGGAGAATGTGCAAACTCCACACGGACAGTGACCCAGGGTTGGGATTCGAATCTGGGTCCTCAGCGCTGTAGTCCCAGTGCTACCCACTGCGGCACCGTGCTGCCTCGTCTATAGACTTGACGTGCCTTTTCTGCAATTAGCTTTTGAATCTTAAGAAACATTTCAAACCTGGAAAAAGGCTCCAAGAGTCAACTAGAAAGAACCTCTTGATTACAATTTCTCCTAGTTTGATGTATATCTGTGTCTTATGGACCAAAACTGTTTGGAAAGAAACTTGTGGTTCACTGATATATCAGAGTGCAGTGATTCAAGAAGGGAGCTCATCACCACCTTCTCAGGGGCAATTAGGGATGCAATTAGATACTTGTTTAGTCAGTGATGCCTACAGCCTGTAAATGAATAACAAAAACATCCAAAAATATTTAAAATCAGCCAACTCTTCTCAAGGACATACCAGATAGACTCATATCCTTGTCGATGGTCAAAGATCTAGGAGAAAGCAAACGTTTCCTCAAATGGAGGAAAATTCCATTCAATTTCTCAAACTTGTTCTTTTAGAGGACTAATAAGTCCAACATTCCATTTAAGGGCAACTTCCTGAAATTGGTCAGAAATTGACTGGAGCACAGTGGCATGTTCCATTCAGTTTTTCTGGTTGAGCTCAGTGGACTAGACAGCTGGTTTGTAATGCAGAACAAGGCCAGCAGCGCGGGTTCAATTCCCGTACCAGCTGAGAATTCTGAATTCTCCCTCTGTGTACCCGAACAGGCGCCAGAATGTGGCGACTGGGTGCTTTTCACAGTAACTTCATTGCAGTGTTAATGTAAGACTACTTGTGACAATAAAAAGATTATTATTAACATGTTCCAAGATGCTTCACAGGAACATTGCCAAACAAAATCTGACATTGAGTCACATAGGGAGATGTTGAGGCAGATGATCAAAAGATTGGCTAAGGATGAAATATTTAAAAGCATCTCTAAGGAGCAACCGGAGACAGAGACGCAGAGAACTTTAGGGAGGGAATTTCTGATCATGGGGCCTTCACAGCTGAAGGAACAGCCATCAATGGTGGAATGATTAAAATCAGGGATCAAAAAACGACAATTTGAGGAGCACAGATATCAGTGGATTATGGGCAATAGTCTCTCTCATTTTTCTTTGCTACGCACATCCTCTTTTGTCCCCTGTATGCACTGGACTGCTGAGCAGCCATATGCCAATACAGCTTCGAGGAGACATTAATTGTGGAGCTGGAGAATATTACAGAGATGTAGCAGGGTATGGCCACATCAGTAAAATGGAGGTGTTATTTAACAGAGAATCAATGTCAATCAACAAATACAAGGGTGATAAATAAATGGTACTTGGTGCAAGTTCGGACACGGACATCAGAGTTTTAAATTATCTCAAGTTTATGAAGTTCAGAACATGGGAAACCAGCAGAGGAGTGTATTGGAATCATCAAGTTTAGAGGAAACAAAGGAATGGATGAAGGTTACAGCAGCAGATAAGGCAGCAGTGGAGTAGGATGATGATATGGAGTCAGAAATAGGACAACTTAATATTGGTGCAGATGAGAGGTCAGAAGTTTATTTTGGGGTCAAATATAAAACAAAGGTTGTTAACAGCCTCGCTCAGCCTAAGACATTTTCCAGGGAAAGTGGCTAGAGAACAGAATTTGTGTTAGAGATTAGAAACAATGGCTTGCGGTGGCGGGTATGAAGCAGTAAGTCGCACATTTGGTGGCTCCCGCTCTGGTCGGACTTTTGGACCTTTCCCCCGTTTTTCTACCGGACTTGAATTGGAAAACGGATGTTAGTGGCAATTGTTTACTGAATTCCCACTTCGGTGCATGGAGATGAGGACTAGAAGTGTTAAGGGCAGCACGTTAGCATTGTGGATAGCACAATTGCTTTACAGCTCCAGGGTCCCAGGTTCGATTCCGGCTTGGGCCACTGTCTGTGCGGAGTCTGCACATCCTCCCCGTGTGTGCGTGGGTTTCCTCCGGTTTGCTCCCACAGTCCAAAGATGTGCAGGTTAGGTGGATTGGCCATGATAAATTGCCCTTAGTGTCCAAAATTGCCCTTAGTGTTGGGTGGGGTTACTGGGTTATGGGGATAGGGTGGCGATGTTGACCTTGGGTAGGGTGCTCTTTCCAAGAGCCGGTGCAGACTCGATGGGCTGAATGGCCTCCTTCTGCTCTGTAAATTCTATGATAAGGGCAGAAACAGAAAGATAGAGAAGACTTGGGCTGTAGCTGCAACAGAAGACAGCATGGCGGAGGTTCGGTCCTCTGGCTTGTCGACCCAGCAGTCTATGGAGCAGCTGATGCAAGTCATTCAGGAAGGCTTTGCTACGTCGAAACGGGACTGCTTGGACCCGATAAAAGAGTCGAATGAGTAGTTGGAGCATAGATTGGACGCCCAGGATTGGGAAATCCAGAAGGTGGAGAAGGCGCTGGCTGAGCAGGAGGAGCATCAGACTGCAGTGGAGCTGGAGGTGGGGATGCTGAGGGACCAGCAGAAGAAGCTCCTAGAGAAGGTGGAGGACCTACAGAATAGGTCCCGCCGGCAGAACTTAAGAATCGTCGGGCTCCCGGAGGGGTCCGAAGGAACAGACGCTGGGGCATACATCGCAGACATGTTTGAGAAGCTGCTGGGGGATGGGGCATTCTCCCGGCCCTTGGAGGTGGACAGGGCTCACAGAGCACTCGCGAGGAAGCCGCAAATGGGAGACCCCCCCCCCGCACTCCGAGGGCAATGGTGGTGAGATTCCACAGGTTCTCGGATAAGGAGCGCATTTTATAGCAGACAGGGAGCTGCAAATGGGACAATAGCATCCTGCAGGTTTACCAGGACCTGAGTGTAGAGGTGGCCAGAAGGAGAGCAGGCTTCAACCAGTTCTGGTCGATCCTTTTTAAGAAAAATGTGAAGTTTGGACTGTTATACCCAGCCTGTTTCTGGGTCACGCATGAGGATCAGCACTTCTACTTTGAGTCGCCCGAGGATGCGTCGGACTTGGCGAAAAAGAAAGGGCTGGTGATGGATTGAGAACTTTTGGACTTGGCTGCAGCGTTCATGTTTTTATTTTTTATTTTTGTTTCTCTGTTTTCGTAAATAAGTTTCTCGTTTTGGGTTTCATGGAAGATGTTTGTGGTGCCATTTGCATTGATTTGGAACCAGCGGTAGAGCTGAGTGCGTTAAGATTTTCAGTTGCACTGTTGGGGGATGAAGGTGTGCTTGTTTTGATCTTGTTGTTTTTCTGTTGGGCAATTGTGTGGGGATTGTTTGATGTTGGTGTTTGTTTGTATGAGTGGGGGTGGGGGGGGGGGGAGGAGAGGGTGGGGAGGGAACAATAGGTGGGAGACTATCTGGTGCCGGGGATGGGGGCCACCAAGCTAGCTGGGCGAGCTAGCTCTCAGAAGTGCAGTGGGGGGTGTGCATATGTTTGGTTTAGTAAAGGGGTTGGGTTACAGGGTGTTGTTACTAGGGGTGGGGGGGGGGGTGAATGTTCTGTTGATGAGGGAGGGACTTGGGCTGAGGGACAGAGAGGAAGTTGGGGCGGGGGCTGCCTGGGGATGGACCGGTGGTGGCGCGCAGCATGGGCCGGAGGCGGGCCTAAAAAAGATTATGGATAATCGGCGTGGGGGGCAATGAGCCCCCTGACTAGGCTGATCACCTGGAATGTTCAAGGGTTAAATGGGCCGGTCAGAAGGGCACGTGTGTTCGCGCATCTTGGGGGATTGAAGGCGGACGTGGTAATGTTGCAGGAGATGCACCTTAGAGTAACGGACCAGGTTAGATTGAGGAAAGGCTGGATCAGTCAAGTCTTTCAGTCGGGACTAGATTCAAAGACTAGAGGTGTCGCGATCCTGATCAATAAGCGGGTGGTGTTTGAGGCGGGTAGAATAGTCTCGGACGTGGGAGGTCGGTACATTATGGTCAGTGGGAAGCTAGAGGGGGGCAGGTGGTATTAGTAAATGTGTATGTGCTAAATTGGGATGATGTGGAGTTTATAAAGTGGATGCTGGGGAAGATACTGGACCTGGACTCGCATAGGTTAGTCATGGGAGGGGACTTCAACACAAGTTATGGACCCTGGCTTGGACCGGTCAAGCTCGAAAATAGGCAGGGTGCCAGCAATGGCAAAGGAACTAAGAGGGCTCATGGAGCTGATGGGGGGTGGATGGATCCATGGAGATTTGGGCATATGGGGCCGGAGGGAATGAGGGACTTCTTGGAGGGGCTGAATTTCCTAAAGGTGGACGGGGAGCGGGTAGAAGGGCTGGGGGCCCCCAATCGGGCTGGAAGAGATAGTGGAGGGCTTGAAGGCCATGCAGGCGGGTAAGGCCCCGGGTTCGGACGGGTACCCAGTGTAGTTTTATAAAACGTTCTCGGGGATATTGGGGCCGGTGTTGATGGGAATGTTCAATGAAGCAAGGGAAAGAGGGGTGTTGCCCCCGCGATGTCGCAAGCAACAATTTTGCTGATTCTTAAGCGGGACAAGAACCCGGAGCTGTGTGGGTCCTACAGGCCGATCTCCCTGTTGAATGTAGATGCCAAGTTGCTGGCCAAAATCTTGTCTTCCAGGATCGAGGATTGTGTTCCGGACGTTGTTGGGGAGGACCAGACAGGGTTTGTTAGGGGCAGGCAGTTGGTGGCCAATTTAAGAAGGCTGTTAAATGTGATCATGATACCCCTGGAAGGTAGGGAGGTGGAGGTAGCGATCGCAATGGATGCAGAAAAGGCTTTTGATCAGTTAGAATGAGACTATCTGTGGGAGATACTGGGACGGTTCGGATTCGGGCGGGGCTTTATTGACTGGGTCAGGTTACTGTGTCAGGCTCCAAAGGCAAGTGTACAGACGAATAGGGTAACGTCGGACTATTTTAGACTGCACCGGGGGACGAGACAGGGATGCCCCCTCTCCCCACTGTTGTTTGCGCTGGCTTTAGAGCCGTTGGCAATTGCTCAGAGAGCCCCGAGGGGCTGGAGAGGACTGGTCCGGGGTGGTGGTGGTGGTGGTGGTCGTGGTAGTGGTGGAGCACAGAGCTTCGCTCTATGCGGATGACCTGCTTCTGTACGTTTCGGACCCAATAGAGGGGATGGAAGAAACCATGAGGACTCTAGGGGAATTTGGCCGGTTTTCGGGGTATAAGCTTAATATGGGAAAGGGTGAGATATTTGTGGTCCAGGCGAGGAGCAGGAGAGGCGACTGGGAGAGCTGCCGTATAGGTTAATTGAGGGAAGCTTTAGGTACCTAGGCATCCAGGTGGCACGGGAATGGGACCGGCCGCAAAAATTGAATTTGGCCCGGCTGGTGGACCAAATGAAGCATGATTTTCGGAGGTGGGACTCGCTTCCGTTGTCTCTGGCTGGCAGGGTGCAAAACGGTGAAGATGACGGTCCTCCCCAGATTCCAATAGGTATTTCAATGTCTACCCATCTTTATTCCGCGGTCCTTTTTTAAGCGGGTCAAAAGAGTGATCACGGGCTTCGTCTGGGCGGGCAAGACCCCGCGAGCAAGGAAGGTAATGCTTGAGCAGAGTCGGGGAGAGGGCGGGCTGGCGCTGCCAAATGTTAGCAACTATTACTGGGTGGCTAATATAGTGGCTGATATAATCAGGAAGTGGGAGGTGGGAGAGGGGTCGGCATGGGTGCATATGGAGGCGGTTTGATGTAAGGGCACCAGTTTGGGGGTGTTGGTAACTGCGCCTCTGCCGTTCCTGCCGGCACGGTACTCCGCCAGTCCAGTGGTGGTGGTGGCCCTGAGAGTTTGGGGCAGTGGATGCAGCATGTGGGAGCATCAGTCTGGACCCCAATCTGTGATAATCGGGGAGTATGGACGGGGTTTCCGGTTATGGCGGAGTGAGGGGATTGAAAGGATGGGGGATATGTTCATAGAGGAGAGCTTTCCGAGTATGAGGGCGTTGGAGAAAAAGTTTGGGTTGGCGAGGGGAAACCAATACAGGTATCTGCAGGTGCGGGACTTCATTCGTAAACAGGTGGCAACCTTCAACTCCTATCGCTAAGGGGGATTCAGGACAGGGTAGTTTCCAGAGAGTGGGTAGGAGAAGGGAGCATCTCGGACGTTTAGAAGAAACTTATGGGGTCGGAGGAGACGCAGACCGAGGAGCTGAAGCGCGTGGGAGGAGGAGCTGGGAGGTGAGATAGAGGATGGTCTATGGGCAGACGCGTTGAGTAGAATCAACACGTCCGCAACATGTGCCAGGCTCAGCCTGATACAATTTAAGGTTGTTAGGCTCACATGACAGTGGTCCAGATGAGCAGATTCTTTGGGGTGGAGGACAGGTGCACAAAATGTGCGGGAGGACCGGCGAACCATGTCCACATGTTTTGGACATGTCCAAAGCTTAGGGGATTTTGGCAGGGGTTTGCGGACGTCATGTCCACAGTGTTAAAAACAAGGGTGGTGCTGAGTCCAGAGGTGGCGATTTTCGGGGTGTCAGAAGACCCGAGAATCCAGGAGGAGAAAGAGGCAAACATTCTGGCCTTTGATTCCTGGTAGCCCGGAGACAGATACTATTAGCATGGAGGGACTCAAAGACCCCCGAAGCAAGAGACCTGGCTATCGGACATGGCTAGCTTTCTCTGTTTGGAGAAAATCAAGTTCGCCTTGAGAGGGTCACTGTTAGGGTTCATCCGGAGGTGGCAATCGTTCGTCGACTTCTTTGCGGGAAATTAACTGTCAGCAGGGGGGGGGGGGGGGGGGGGGGGGTATATAGATTAGATTAGAGTAGGGGGTCAATAAGGGTGGGACCTGTACGAGAGGTAAATGGCTTTTGCACTATGTTTATGGTTTTGTGTATATTGTTTATTCTGTTGTTACTACTATACCAAAAATACCTCAATAAAATGTTTATTTTTTAAAAAAGATTAGAAACAACGGCTTTAGTCACCTTACCAATATTTTAGTTTGAGAAAATTCTGCTCATCCAGGATTGAATGTCGGAAAAGTGGTCTGAATTTAGACACAATGAAAGAGACGAAAGAAGTTGCAGTAAGATGGAGCTGAATATTGGCAGTTTATATGGGGGTTCTGTTCTCAATGGCTAAACCAGTTCTTTGCCCTATTTATTCAAATCTGTATCCCTTGGCTTAAGGGAGCAGAGATGAGAGGGCATATCAGTATGAAAGAGTGTAATGTTTGATATGGGGAAGAGTTCTTCAAAGCAAGGGAGACATTGTGGTTGAGCAGATTGTTAGCTGGAAAAATGTGCTGAATGGAGGGCCAATGGTTAGACAGCTGGGATATCAAAAACACAGCAGCAAGTGAACTAAATTGTCTTTGCGCTGATGGTATCCTGCAGTCCCACCGCTGCATTTTCTTATTCATTTAACGTGGAGACAGGAGGAGCAGGAATGTTCCTGACTTAATAGTAGGTCACTGCTGGGCTGCCCTTGCCCACATCCTGTCCCATTTCCCAGAACATACACAGGGGCTGTTGCTGACATCATAGCTGGCTCAAATTGGTCCAGAGGAAACCAGGGAGCTGTCTTCGGAGAGCAAACACACACTGAAATTATTCACATGAGGCCCAGTTTCAAACCAGCCTCAGGCCTCCAGGGTCTGTTGCATGCCGACACTGCATGGATCATTTTCGGCCAATCAACAAATGTAAACAAATTTCTCCGCCATTTTTATTTTCATCAATGGCATGCACAAGTACTTCAGTCATGTACCATTCACAATATAATTCACAATATACATTAAACCTAACAAATAATGATCAAGAAAATAAACACAGAAAATGCTGGAAATATTGAGGACTTCCGGCATTGTTTTCATGCCAAATTTCCAGCATCTGCAATATTTTGTTTCTGTATTAATAATAAAGAAAAAGTGATTTGTTGGGTTTTCAAAGAGCAAATTAATTTGAACTCATGAATTTATGTTCAGCCTCACCATTTTCTGTCCAAGTGGGTATGGCAGGAAAACTGGCCTAAACACAGAAAATTTCAAATCATCATTGACTTAACAGTGTTGTGGAGATATAATGATCATCTTTGCAGAGCTTCACCATGGATATGGGCATAGTGGTCCAAAAGTCTTTTGGCTTTCCAGTCAATATTCAGTCAATTAATGACTGAAATTATGGTCAGTCATACCGTGAAGTGTGACGGTGTGACTGACCATAATTTCTTAAAACCTATGGTGTAAAATGACTGAAACTGCAGAGGAAATTCTGTGCTAATTAGTTGTGCATCATGGCATAATTGTAACAATGTTTCACAGCATTATCATTATAATAATAATTGCTTATTGTCACAAGTAGGCTTCAATGAAGTTACTTGTGAAAAGCCCCTAGTCACCACATTCCGATGCCTGTTCAGGTACACAGATGGAGAATTCAGAATTCTCAGCTTGGATGGGAATTGAACCCGCGCTGCTGGCATTGTTCTGCATTACAAGCCAGTGGTTTAGCCCACTGTGCTAAACCAGCCCCTGTGACATTACTATGTAAAACAAAACATTTAAAAATAATTCACTGAACTTGGATTTAACTATTTCATATAGCATGAAACAAGTCAATCAGAAACTTCAAAACGTAATTTAGTTCAAACATACTGCAAATATACGAGTGGAAAATAAATCAAGAAACACTAGCTAAACCAACCTATAGTAATGCATTCACATGAAAAATAAACCCTCTTATTATGACCAATAACTTCATCCAAGTGAAAAACCATGAGTGCAACCCTCGGTTCTTACAAGAATGTTACTTTACCAAGGTGACAGCATTTTCTGTCACCTTGTGTCATTGCAGTCAAGACTTCTGGCAATCAATAAAGGATGGAGACTAACATCCCTGCAAGCTCTGAAGATTTAGCACCATCAGCAACAAGAAACAGCATCGGACCCCTTCTTTATAAAGAGCAAGGAGATAAAATGTCTGCCTCTTTTCTCCCAGAATACACCAGAAGCACATATGACAAAAATGCACATCAACCCTTGTACAACACAAGAAAAAAGGCTACATAATTCAATGTAATTAATTCATACTTAACTTTTTTTATGGGTGATCAACAATAAGCTGCAGCCTTCACCAGTCTACAATTACGGTTGAATTATTTAGGTATGAGGCTGTAATGTAATTCACTTATCACGCCTGTTCTGAGGCTGTATTTTATTCCAATTTAAAATGATTATACTGCAGTAGTTTTATAACAGTACAACTTTGCAAAGACTTGTTTTCCCAATTGCAACAATGAAGATAGACTGCCCAATTTTTGTTCTGCTCATCTATATTCAAATAAAATATTTCACTCCATCTCAATCAAGATCAAAATCGTTTAGATAACCATCAAAAGAACATATATTCAGTTTTGACTTTTTGCTTTACTTTTAAAAGCTCCACAACAACAATGCATGTTGTTACTGTTGTAAAGCCCCTTATTATTTTAAAAATCTGGATAATGTCTCCTCTTTATCTTTTTCTCCAATGAAAACAATACATTTTATCAATCTCGTTATGTTAGTTTGCAATCACACAGCATTTGGTATGACCTCAAGCTAATGAGATAGCTCCCATAGATGCATAACCAAACAGCTTTGATTCAATGCAAAAGTGAAACTCCAATCCTAAAATTATATTATTTTCTGAATCTGTTTCAATCTACAGAATACTGAGTACTGCAGAGAATATTTCACATTTGGTTGTACCAATGATCTTGGCAAGGTTAGGGTAATGATTTTCAACTCATAATCAACTCCACTTGAAATATATCCCAGTACATATTGGGCAAAAGCAGATAACAACATCTGATCATGTGTGGCTTGTCTGTAGCAATTCATATATTTTATACCAAACCAGGAACTATTGTAGAATTACAGCAAAAACATCAACATAAGGGAAGATGGTGGCATGCGATAATGTAATTCAGGGGCCCAGGCTAATGCTCAGGGGATGTGGGTTCCCACCATGGCAGCTGGTGAAATTTAAATTCATTTAATAAAATCTGGAATTGAAAGCTAGTCTCAGTAATGAAAACCATGAAACCATTGTAAAGATCTATGTGGTTCACCAATGTCCTTGAGAAAAGGAAATCTGCCATCCTTACCTGGCCTGGCCTAGATATTGCAGTTGACTCCTAATGACTCCTTGCAACAAATGCTGGCATTGCCAGCGACACCCACATTCCATGCAAGAATAAGAAAAAAAATGAGCCACTATACATTTGTCCAAGTAGATCAAGCATCCTTCTAAATTATGTTCACCTCCCACACAAAACCAGTGCAGTTCCCAATGATGTGTATTACATATATCAGCATCATCTTTTACGCAGTATATGCCTCATGCCCCTCATATTTGTCATAGCATAACTCTCTAAATCCAAGCACAGCAACCAGAAATTCTAAACAAAAGAAAATGCAAGTGTCAACATTAATTAACTAAAATTAACTGATGTCTTTGAGTCACATCGACACAAAATCTGTCCCTATTAATTGTGCAAAAGCCTATACTTGAAAATATTTCATTTAAGAGTTTTGGCTGACACAGTACCATTATCCACTAAAAGATCACAACAAAGGATGCCATCTCTGAGAAAAATAGGCCAGCGAAGACACAGCCTTGCTAGTATAATTAACAATGTCCAAAATTCAATGACAATCACCAGAGCAACAATCATGACTGCTGTTAAGGTGACCCGAGCATAAAAAAGCTTTTATCATTTACCTTGCAATAAAAAGAAACATCACACATACCCTCGGTCTTTTCAGGATGCATTTCACTTCAGAATCACTGGCAGTTGTAACCAATGTTAATTTTTGTATGCTTCTCCAGACGTACTTCAGTATATTTTCCTTTTCAAAGCACCAGCTTCCACTGTGAATATTTCACATGCACAGCTAGCACAATAGGTGCAGAGATAAAAATAAATACAACACAGACACAGCCTAGATGTATTAAATCAGCTCCAAACTACTGTAGGCAGCACTCCATTTTTTCGCCTTGCACTGAACTGCTAGTATATTACATGTTACTAAATCCTGTCACTGACACATAAAGGAAAGAAAAATCAAATCTGTGCAGATAGATAGCTATAAAACCCACCAGGATCCCTGCAGCTCTTCAGCACATCATGCTACTCGCAGTATGATGCAGAGTGTCTGAAAATACCATTCTCCTCTCTTCTTGCTATCACTGCCACTGAATACTGATAGACACCAAGGACAAAAGGAGGAACCGGCATGAACATTAAGAACAAATATTTAATGGAACACTGGCTTTCCTATCATCTAGCTTCATGTAACCAGGCACTGGGTGTTGCTCTCCCCTGAGAGTCTCTGGGCAATTTCTGAGACAGAATGAAAACCTGGCATGGAGGTGAAAGGAAAATGGCAAAAAATGTAATTCAATTCAATATTAACATTTTTTTAAAAACTTCTCCTTCCCCAAAAAAATCTCCAAGCATTATTAGATACACAGAATTAATTCTATCAGTTAATTTAACACATGCGCAGCAAAACATGTGACAAAATGGATTTTTCTCTCCAAGCATCAGATTCCACCACAGCTATACCTCCTAAAGAGAGTCGAGATGGAAGTGGAACACACTAATCTACCCCCACTAATCTGTATTTTCATTTAATTATTGTACATCAGGGCCACAAGCAAAACCTAAATTTAACAAATTGAATCCACAGCAAAGTAGCTTTCACTAACAGAAAAATATAATTTTAAAGTATGAAACCTTGATTCTATTTTCATAATCTGACACATGCTTTCTGGTGTTAATTTTAGAATAATTCAAAAAACAAGCCAGGTATCAGTTTTTGATACATCCATTAAATCCCAGAGTCTAGTACTATATCGTATATTTTTGTTGTTTATGCAAAGATTGTGTTTCTGCATAAAAAGTAAAATGTTCACATAAGAATGATTTTTAAACAACGCCTTTGTTCTAGGAATGCTCAGAATAAAAAACTTTTGAATTAGAATATTTTATACTGCCTTAACAGTGACAGATTTCAAAAATTAAGGCTGAACCCCTAATAAAATAACCCTGCAGACCAGTCTGGTTTGATAACAATTAAAATGTTATTTTTTTAAAAACATGGCATTAAATGCCATTCGAAAAAGCAAACTGACAGCAAAAATAGAACCTCAAGTGCCAATTTGGAACAATTATTGGAAAACAACTATTTGTTAGTGACTGCATCATTTGTAAACCATGTCTCCCAAATTTAATACATCAATAATTTCATGCATTTGTCTTTTCAAAGATTACATCAATATTAACTATCTCCCATAAAATCAGAAATTATACATTTTTAAAAATCATACTACCTTTCCAGCTTCTTACTGTAAATAGCAAACCAGAGGCCTAGCATGCACATTAATCAACAGCCAGTCTCATGAGGCTAGAATGGAGCAGTGAAAACTCTTTTGCAGTCTCTCATTTTTCCATCATTTTCTTTGCTGTCAGTATCATTGCAACACAAGTCTTGTAATTTTTAATCAGACAGTGAACCCGGTGTCTCAGTCACAAGAAAGAGAAAATAGACAATTTATTACCTGCTAAAATCAGTAGCAAGAGAAGCTTACATGGCACATCTTCTGCCAGGCTCACAAAATGATAGGAGCATTATCCAACAGCCTGCTAAATTGCATCTTCCAGCACTTGGACAGAGGCTGCACAATTTTTACATGGAAATAAAGGGACTTGCACTTTTTATTATACTGTCAAGCAACATTTAAAAATAGTACACACACTGTGCCGAAGGAACATGCGTCTTACTAAGCACCATGCAGTACCATAGTCATACTGCCACGACTGACCCCAATCATTGAAATCAAGAATTGACTGAGTTGGCTTGATTCAGTGATATTCGTTGCATTTAAGTTAAACATTAATGCAGTTGCTTGGTTCTTTGATGCACTTTTCACACAACAAATATGTTAACCAGCATATATTAAATTGATGAAATTAGCATTTTTTAAAAGGTGACAAAATGAAAAATATACTCGAATGTTTATTTTAACCCTTAAATTACTGAACTCTCTAAATGCATGCAGCATTCAAAAACCAATTGATGTGTTACGTAAACCAAAATTAAAGATTTTAATTTAATGCTCTCCAGCTTAGAAAATACGGTGGCGCAGTGATAAGCACTGCTGTCTCACGGCGTCGAGGACCCAGGTACGATCCCGGCCCCGGGTCACTGTCTATGTGGAGTTTGCGCATTCTCCCAGTGTCTGAAAGGGTCTCACTCCCACAACCCAAAGATGTGCAGGGTAGGTGGATTGGCCACGCTAAATTGCCCCTTACTTGGAAAAAAATAATCGGGTGCTCTAAATTTATTAAAAAGTAAATAAATAAATAAAAAGAAAATATTCCTTTATCTGCTACTTTTCGCCACTGTTACAAATGGATAACTTTATAGGATGGTTATGTTTTAAACTGTTTCCTTTAACTTATTGAAGCGGAGCGCCATGAAATTGGGCCAATGATCACACTAAACTATGCATGATCGTTAACTGAAACCTTTAGAAAGTCAAGTTGGGCCAGCAGGGTGGTGCAGTGGTTAGCACTGCTGCCACACAGTGCCGAGGAATGGAGTTTGCAGATTCTCCCAGTGTCTGGGTGGGTCTCACCCCCACAACCCAAAAAGATGTGCAGGGTAGGTGAATTGGCCATGTTAAATTGTACCTTGATTGGAATAAAGAATTGAGTGCTCAAAATGTATATCAAAAAAAGAAAATCAAGCACCAGTTTTCACATCTTAACTAGAAGGACTGCTGGTTTTCTGGATACAGAGACAAGTAAACAAAAATAGCTGCTGCTGCTGGAAGAAGCAGAAGAAAACTTTATGTTAACCATCAAGCAGGTTGGTGCTGATGAGATTTTGTTCCCTGTTCAAAGAGATGGGACTTGGAGATTTAAGGGCCAAGGAGTCACCAGAGTGCACATTCCTGCTGGAAGTCGTTTCAGAGGTACTCAGAAGGTTGAACGGAACAACTTTCAAAGGACACTAGAAGACTCACCTAGTGTGGCAGGGAGTAGGGAGGTTTAGGAAAAGCCAGGAGTTCAGAATTCAGTTTCAAAGCTAACTATTTGCTGGGAGCGACGCAAAATAACAATATGTCATAAAATATGTCCATTGTGATAGTAAATGGGGTATTAACTTGAGTGTATTAGTTGCATGTCAAATAATAATTTTGTCTATGTTGATTTGAGCTCATTTGTTACAGTACAAGTCTTAAAAGATAAAATCTTGTTCTGTGTTTCTTTTTAGCGGCTGCTGGGAAATTCACTGCTCTTTTTAAAAGCTTTTGGTCTCAATGGGGATTCTAACAACATTCTTCTGGGATCCGCCTCACATACCTTACGCTATTCCGCCAATCAAGAACAGAATGAATAGGTGTGTGCAAGCAAGCGTTTCCTTTTTCAAAAAAAAAAATTCTAATGAAGGGGCAATGTAGGGTGGCAAATCCACCTGGGTTGTGGGGATGAGACACACGCAGACATGGGGAGAATGTGCAAAAAGTGAGTGACCCGGGCCAGGATTGAATCCAGGTCCTTGGCGCCATGAGGCAGGAGTGCTAATCACTGGACCAGCATGCCATCCCAAGTTTCCAAGCAACTTACAATAGATTGCATTTATATACTACCTTTAACATTGAAGAACGTTCCACAGTTTTATAAATGCCTGATGTTATTCCTTTGTAACCATGAAGCAGCCATAGTGACTTCCTAATTCAGAGTCGTCATTGCAAATTGCTTATGTCATGAGAATGTCTCTTTAAGAAATGTGTGTTTATCAAATAGCATCAGTGATGTTATTGTGTGGGTGGAACTGGGCAGTGATTCTGGCTTTTACTTTTGTTTGGGAGCTGCTTGTGGCTCTGAGTTTTACTTTTGGTTTAGACAGTTGGGAGTTACATTCAGACAAAGAAGGTTTATATTGGTGTTAGAGGGCATTTTGTGATACTGGACTATGATATAAATTACAGATGGCCCTGTAACTACATTTGTGCTCCAAAATTACTTTTGAATAGTTCTGATGAAACAAAAAGGTTCTCATTGGCTTAGATGCTTGTTTAGAAGAGGCAATTTGTAGAAATAGATAGTGTATACACAATGCTGTTAATATCAGAAAAGACACAAAATGGCGGTTAGCTATTTTGTGATATTAAAGACACAAAATGGCTGGACAAGCCACATTCCATGTAAACTGTCTCATGAGAACCAACTGTGGGTATGTTTAGGGAGTATCCCAACAGCCGCTGATAACAGCTTCACAGACAAGACATGCAATGTATTCTTGATAAAGCTCAAGGTATACAGCTGTAGACAGGACACATCATTATGTTAGTTTTGAATGACTTCTGTATGAAGTTAGGGGCGGGTAAGACAACACCCACTTTAACCATATAGGTGATTACTGGGATGCTAGGAAAATTGATTGACTGCATGTAATACGTGTGACGTGAATATAGTTGATTGATTGTATGTAAATGAGAATACAACTAATTCCGCCCCTTGAATCTGTATATTAACCCGTGTGAGCCTTAGCTCAAGTGAGAAAAGGTGCTGTCAAAGGCTGCAAAGTCTCAGACCTTATCTCCCAGAATTCTGACATAATAAATTGCTTTTTTACTTATACTCAGGCCTTAGTGTGAATATTTTCACCTCCAACATTGGTCTCTCTCTCTCTCTATATGTTAAACGGTGTCCTGATCACTTGATAATTTAAAAGTGATACCTGTTTTCTGTAAAGAATTCAAACCTACCATTTTGTGGAAAAAGGGATTGTCTGATTTATGGATGTTGTTACTTGAGTGAATCAGTAAAGGGGAAGTTATTAAGGGTTAAATATAGAGTACTGTAGCTGTGTGGGGGATGTATGTTTGTAGTTGATAAAAATGCTTATTGTGTGTGATTAGAAAATTTGTAGAATGAACGGTGATTTTGATTTAAAATGCTTAAGGCCTGTGTTGCATAACACCTGCAGAGTAGGCCCTTGCGCTCCTCATAACCAAAATCTGTAAACAGTTGTAGGTCAGGTGAACTCCATGATATATTTTGGTGTTCTCTAAACCCGGGCCAATAACACTTACTCAGAATCACGTTCTCGGCAGCATGGTGGCGCAGTGGATAGTACTGCTGCCTCAAGGCGCCAAGATCCCAGGTTCGAACCCGGCTCTGGGTCAATGTCCTTGTGGAGTTTGCACATTCTCTCCGTGTTTGCGTGGGTTTCGCCCCCACAATCCAAAGATGTGCAGGGTAGGTGGATTGGCCACGCTAAATTGCTGCTTAATTGGAAAACAAAAATTGGGTACTCTAAATTTATAAACAAAAAGAATCACGTTCTATCCCTCCATGCCTAGCACTTCAAGAGTAGTTAAGAATCATGGAAATAAACTCAAATCTTCCCACTGTGCGATAGTGTTGATTTATCAACATAATGCAGCATGACATTCAATGTCATTACCATCACTGAATTCCCCCACTATCAAGATCCTGGGGATTACCATTGAACAGAAACAGAACTGGACTAGCCATATAAATACTGTGGCTACAACAGGTCAAAGGCTAGGAATTTTGTGGCGAGTAACTCGCCTCCTGACTCCCCAAAACCTGTCCACCGTGTACAATGCACAAGTTAGGAACGTAATGGAATACTCTCCACTTGCGTGGATGAGTCCAGCTCCTACAACTCTGAAGAATTTCAACATCAACCAGGATAAAGCAGCCCGCTTGATTGGTACCTTTTCCACAAAGATTCACTCCCTCCACCACCGACCAATACTGGCAGCCATCTGTACAATCTACAAGATTCACTGCTGGAATTCACCACGGTCCTAAGGCAGCACATTCCAAACACACTATCACTCCCATATAGAAGGACAAGAGCAGCATATACCTGGGAACGCTACCACCTGGAGGTTCCCATTTAAGTCACTCACCATCCTGACTTGGATACATATCGTTGTTCTGTCGCTGAGTCAAAATCCTGGAATTTCATCCCTAATAGCACTGTGGGTGTACTTACACCTCAGGGACTGCAGCAGTTCAAGGCAGCAGCTCACCATCACCTTCTCAAGGACAACTACAAATAGGAAATAATGCAGGCCAAGCCAGTGACAGCCACATCCCATAAACAATTTTTTAAAAAACTGCAGCCCAAACTGAAATGATGCGTTTCAAAGAAAAGGCAAATTAAAACAAAACAAATAGTATTTTCTATTAGTTAATGACTAGGTATTTATTTTGTTTTAATTATTCTTTCCATTAAAACACATTTCAATATATGGTACAACGTGCTACATTGCAGCTTCTGCTGTAGAGAAATTTAGCTAACAGTGTTATTGTGTACTAACTTTCTTGTCCATCATGTCAGTCCCAACGGGTTTTGGTTGTATAGTATATTTAAATGACAATGTTCTGCACTAGTATCATAAGATACAGACTCACTCAATAACCCCTGCCTCAGCACACCACAATATAATGCACAGAACAATGATTTGGAGCCTATTGCAGAGGGAATGCAATAATATTCCACTACATTTATTCAACCAACTGGAGCACTGACAAAAGATCTTGGGCTTTTCAGCTTCCCTACAAAAGTTGTATGGTTTGATAGGTCATTATAGTAAGCAAGAGAAAAAGAAAAAATGGAAATTAGACAGATGCGAGACGAATAAATACCTCAAAGTAAGGCTTAACCTAATCTACGTAAATGTTAATATCCCACTGTAGGTTAAGAATAGAAGAAAAAAGAAGCTGGTCATATTTATCATGAAAATAGCCACCGTAGGAAAAAGGGTGATGGCCATGTAACAAAACCCAGGGTTGAATGGGAAGTGAGGAGAAACATGCATTCTTCACTACAATGCAAATAACTCAACTGCTGTGCAGATGCAAGGACAACAGCATTTTAAAAATGTTTTAAAGAAATAAGATAAAAGCAGCTCTCACGAGCCCGCATACCTACTGCATGCTTTAAGAAAGAAACTTATTTTCCATAAATTATGCATTGGAATAAAACTGCCTACCTTATTTGCCCTAACAATTAGTTAGATGTTATTGAGAAAATGGTTTTACTTTGGATTTTTCCCTAGACATTATCATCTTATTGCACAAAGAAAATACACGTCAGCGTTTCAAGTATTTTCTATTAGTTAATAACTAGGTATTTATTTTGTTGTAATTATTCTTTCCATTTGTAACACATTTCAATATATGGTACATCATGCTACATTGCAGCTTCTGCTGTAGAGAAATTTAGCGAACAGTGTTATTGTGTACTAACTTTCTTGTCCATCATGTCAGTCCCAACGGGTTTTGGTTGTAACACTAGCCGACAATCCAGTCCAGCATATTCCCATCCGATATCCAAAACTCTTCCAACCCTAACCATCTCTTGTACATCATGGACATCTGATCTCTCTACACCTCCATCCACCACCAGAATGGTTTGAGAGCTCCCCATTTACAGAAGTCCATTCAGTCCTGATCCACCACCACCTTTCCCCTGCCTGGTTAAACTGGTGCTCACATTTTACAACTTTTCCTTTAACTCCACTCACTTCCTCCAAATAATAAGGCATGTTCTGGATTTCAGCACTGGGTCCTAACTATGCCTGACTTCTGTAGCACATGTGGTACACAAATGTGGCAATAAGAAGTATACTGATTAATAGGAACCAAAGCAGCAGGTCAGCATGCGAGGGGAAGGTAGAAGTTAATTGGATGAACAGGCAGGGTCAGTCTAATGACGAAGGGGAAAGGAAACATAAAAAGTAAAATGTAAGGAGACTGTGAGAGTGAAAGTTGGGTTTGATGCTGAGTGGCATCAGACATTAATAAAGGAGGCCAGAATGTCTGAAAAGCATAGTGCACAAGAAAATTCTGTATGGAAAGACAAATCAGTAGGACTTTATAAAAACCTTGTACCTAAATGTATGCAGTATTCGGAATAAGTTCACTGAGCTGACAGCAGCTATTTTAGATTGTGTATTAACTAACGAAGGAGGTTTGATAAATAGTCTTGTCATTAAGGATCCTCTTGGAAGGCACTTTCACAGCATGCTAGAATTTCAAATTCAGATTGAGCGAGAGAAGACAGAGTGCCATATTTATTTTAGCGATGGGCAGAGGTAATTATACAGGCCTGAGGAAAGAATTGGCGACATTTCCTCACATCCTGCTTCCTGTAATAACTCTATTCCATTCTCCCAGTTTCTTCAGCTCCATTGCATCTGTTTCAATGATTCAACCTAACATACCAGCTGTGGCTTCCTTTTTCCTTAATCGAGGATTATCCACCCCATTTTGGTTGCAGAGCCCTCAACCATGTCCACTCAACATTTTTGATCTCATTTCTTCACTTCACTCACATAAGCAGGGTGGAGTTCCCTTGTTTGCACTTTCCGCACCATCCAGCCCCCATATCAAAGGGATCATCTTTTAATAATAATGTCTTTGGTGGTGGCATTTTTCCCTCCTCCCCTTTCAGCATCCTGAAGAAACTGTTGTTTCCGCAGGACTCTGGTCCAAGAGCAACAGTGGGAATCATTGTGTTTATGGTGAATATTGGTTAGTGGCCTGTTCCAGAAATAAAGACAGGGAAGCTCAATGCAAACTCAACGAACAACACCTCATCTTTTGAGTGGACACTGAATGATTAAACATACTCAGGCATATTTCTCAGCAAATACTTTCTGTATTTATGATTCAAACATGTTAATTTTTAAAATATTAAATAATCACAGATCAGAATTAAAATGTTACTCTTATCAACTACACTCTTGTTAAATATAACACTACATTCAAGAACCACTCCATCCAGACATAAATCATATTGTGCGATTCACAGACCAGTGGAAAATGAAGGTGCTTAGTAATGTAATGCCGGATTACTGTCACTAGAGAGCTCCAGAGCACACACGTAACTTAGTAACTGCTTCTAGAAGCAATCATCAAGGACGAAGGACTCCATCATTTATTTGTATATTTAACAAATGCAAAGTCCCTAAGTCAAGCAGTTTCTTATGGTCCGCTGTGTTGATCGCGGATAGGCCTCTGCTAAGTCTGTGGATTGGACATTCTTCTGTGATTTGGTGCATAGTTTGCCCTCTCCCACAGGCGCTTCGGGGGTTGACACTAATGCCGCGTCTGTGGCGGTTGGCGAAGCAGGGGCATGAACCTGTTAAAGGCGGACCACTCTTTCCTTGGAAGGTTGAAACCAGGCAGCTGTTGGATTGGGTTTGAGATCAGGTACGTGCTTGTCATGTCCAATAATTCCCATTCATTTGTCTGGGTGAATTTGTGCTGAAGTCTGTGATGATATGCATACAGGCATATGTACCCATAATTGTACATAGTTTTATCAATGTATATATTTGTATATAACAGTGCCACTGTATACACACAATGACCAACACATGTAGGGACAGCTATAACCTCCCGCCAGCAGGTGGAACCATAGCAGACACTTGCTGAAAAGATGTCCAGTGTTTAACAAGAACTGTTAGTGGTGTGGCAGGTAGGAGCACTTTGCTCGCTGCTGCACTGTTGATCGGGCAGTACAGAGGAACCCGAAACAGGACAAATGAGTTGATCACCGGCCTGCTGTGAACATGGTTTCAAAACATGACTCGAGCCTTTTGATCCGCTTCGGCCGAGAAGTGATGCACACCGTCTGTAGCCACAGTGAGTTGCAGGTGGGGACCAATGAGGACAGGTGGACAATCCCAGTAATGCTAAATGGAACGGTCATCATGCGTAAGCTTGATACAGGAGCGAGGGCCAACCTTATTCCGCATTCGGTGATGCGGCAGCTTAAGACAGTACCCCACATTTATCTGGCAGGCATTATCAAGGATTATAATGAGTGCTAGATTGCGACTATGGGAGAATGCGAGCTGGATGTCACCATAAGAAGGTAACCCACAGATTACGGTTCTCCGTAATAACGGCGGAGCGTGAATCACTCATTGGCGTGCAGGCCTGAGCGCACCACGGACGAGTCAAAAGGGTATGCGCTGCAGTTTGTTTGGAGTCTTCCCAACACGCCTCGGTGGAGGCCATATCCGAGGCACATCCGGAGGTATTTCAGGGGTTTGGCACCCTACCATTCACCTACAGTATACAATTGAAGGAAGACGCGAGACCAGTGGTGCATGCGCCCAGACGGGAGGGAGACTCAGGGCCGAGGCGCAGTGGATGACAAACCTAGGTGTCATCAGGCGCATTGAAGAGCCCACGGACTGGGTGAACTCGATGGTATGTGTAAAAAAAAAAACGGACAGGGACCTGGGAATCTGCATGGACCCCAAAGACCTCAATACCAGCATCAAAAGGGAGCACTATCCCATCCCAAAAAGAGAGGAGGAAATTGTGTGTGAGATGGCTGGGGCGACATGCTTCAGCAAGCTGAATGCATCGCAAAGCTTCTGGAAGCTCAAGTTTGATGAGGCAAATACAAGACTGTGCACTTTCAATACGCTCTTTAGCCGATACAGTTTTCAGCGGATGCCTTTCGGAATCATTTCTGCTTCAGAAATATTTCATCGGGCCATTGATCATATAGTGTAAGGGCTACCGGGTGTGCGCCTATATGTGGATGACATAGTTATCTGGGGATCCTCGCGGGAGGAACATGATGTTCGGCCATTGCAAGTCCTCCAAAGGATCAAAAAAATGGCCTCAAACTTAATCGGGTGAAATACCAGTTAGGTGTGGATGCCATCATGTTTTTGGGCGACAGTTATCATCAAAGGAACAATGATAGAATCAATGCCACCATCAACATTCCGAGGCCCAGAGATGAAAAGGGAGTCTTGCGAATTCTGGGCATGATAAACTTCGTTGGAAAATTCATTCCAAACCTCGCCTCAAAACCCTCCCAGCTCAGGGAGTCCATTAAAAAGGATGTGATCTTCCAGTGGTCGCCAGAACCTGAGCAGGAATGGAGAGCGCTCTGTGTCTCCTTAACAACAACGCCCGTGCTGGCCTTGTTCGACACAGCTAGGGAGACAAAAATCTCCACGGACAGGTCTCAAGATGGTATTGGAGCAGTGTGAATGGAGACTGGCTGCCGGTAGCATATGCCTCAAGGGCCATGACGGACATAGAGCATCGTTATGCACAAATTGAAAAAGAACGCTTGGGACTGGTCATAGGACTGGAAACGTTCCACGATTACTTGTATGGGCTCCCCACATTCTTGGTTGAGATGGATCACAGGCCATTGGTCTCAATAGTCCACAAGAACCTGTGCCAGATGTCCCCACAGATACAACATCCCATGATGAAGCTTCAGCGATATGATTTTAAATTGATCTACAAACCTGGCATATTTCTGGCTGTCGCCGACACTCTCAAGAGCTACGCCCGTATGTTGAGTCTGTCAAGAGGTGGGGGGAGGGGATGAAGTTCAAATACATGCCAATATGGTGACCGCATCACTACCGGTATCGGATAAGAAATGAATGCTCAAAGCAGAAAAGGCCACGGATCCGGTGCTCCAAAAGGTGATTGGATGTCTGAAGGGTGGCTGGACAAATGGCTCTTGCCCCACCTACTACAACATTTGTGCTGAAGTCAGTGATATGGATGGCCTGCTTCTAAGACAGCCCAGAATTGTCATCCCCCTCTCACTACGGCCGCTCATGCTCACAGAACTGCACAAAGGATATTTAGGCATCGAGAAATGCAAGGGCAGAATACAGGAGACGGTATCCTGGCCTGGTGTCACCTAGGACATGGCTGGCATGGTGGAACAGTGTGACACCTGCCAGAAATTCCGCTGCAGGCAAAACAAGGAGCCCATGCAGGTCGCAGAAGTTGTTGCCAGCCAATGGTGCAATGTCGGGACAATGTTCCATTTTCGAGGGAGAGACTACCTAGTAGTCATTGAATACTTTTCCAACTACCCTGAGGTGGCGCAGCAAGTTGTGTGATCCCGCTTGTAAAGTCGATCTTCACACGCATAGCATATCATCAATTGTCATGTCGGACAATGGTCCCTGTTTTAGCAATTACGAATGGACTTCATTTGTTCGCCGGTATGACTTCAAGTACGTAACATCAAACCTGCTGTATCCACAGTCAAATGGGAAGGCGGAGAAGGGAGTTCACATAGTCAAACGGCTGCTCATGAAAGCATTAGACAGCGGGGAGGACATGTACCTTGCCCTGCTCAGCTACCGGTCAATCTCACCGGTAAATGGCCTGTCACCAGCACAGCTGTTGATGAACAGGCAGCTGCCGATAACCCTTCCCTCCATGGCAGTCCCCATAGTAGATCGAAACCTCCAGTCGAAGCTCATCTCACAGCACAAACAAAAGGACGCACATATATGACAAATCTGCACTCCAGCCTCTGCAAATACGTGACACAGTTAGAGTGAGTCGAGAATTCCAATGGCGGAGGGTGGATGAGGCTAGCAACGGTTGTCCAGCACGCAGGTCCACACTCATACAGAGTGCTCACTGAAGATGGCTCATTTCTGCTCCCAAATCAAAAGGCTCTACTCAAGGTACAATGACCCTTTGTCCTCAACCCGGCTGATGAGTCGAAGTACAATCCCAAGAGCGAAATGGATGCAGAAGATCCGACGCACCCTGGGGCAACTAATGCATCCGTGTTGGTGCTGGGGGAAGGAGCAGAGAGTGAATCAGATGAGGCATGCTCACCAGCCCAGATGATAGATACTCAGACGGTCGTCCAGAGTGCGGCGGAAGCCTGATAGACTAAACCTGTGACTGAAAATAAGGGTATTTAAAACATTTCTCCAAAGGAAGGGGGATGTGGTGATATGCATACAGGCATATCCATCTATAATTGTACATAGTTGTATCAATGTATATATTTGTATTTAATAGGGCCACAGTATATAGACAGTGACCAACACATGTCGGGACAGCTATAAGCTCCTGCCAGCAAGTGGAACCAGACTGGGGAGATGTATATACGTTAGAGGATGGACGAGAGCTAGATACTTGGTAGCAGGACGGACAAGACAACAGACATCAGTAATGGAGACGGAATCGTTTGTACATAATAATGCATGGTTACCACGAAGAATAAATACTTACAGCAACTACATTTTTGTGTTCTATGTGTACCTTCGTCATCAAGGAAGTAATCGAACACAACAAAGTCTTGTGTGGGAGGGTATCATTTTGTGGGGTTTTGCAAGTCGGCAGATATGTGGAGGATAGGAGCGTGGTGTTGAGTGTAGTGTTTCAGTAATGATACACATGGTAGCATTCAGCTGGGTGTCAACTTTGTACGTGTGTGATAACCTTGACCAAACAGAGCACAGTATTCTGCTACTGACTATGAGTGTGCAAGTGCTGAGGTTCGGAGGGTGGTGGTGGTAGCAGCACCCCATATTTTGGCAATCAAGTTGTTTCTGGACTTGACCTTGGCTGCAGTTGTTTTTAGGTGTTCCCTTAAGGTCAGTGTCCTATCTAAGGTCACTTCGAAGCATGTTGGAGTTGGGTAGTGCTTTAACTTTGGATATTTTAAAAAATAAATTGAGAGTACCCAATTCTTTTTTTTCCAATTAAGGGTCAATTTAGCATGGCCAATTCACCTACCCTGCATATCTTTTTGGTTGTTGTGGTGAGGTCCACGCAGACACGAGGGGAATGTACAAACTCCACACAGACAGTGACCTGGGGTTGGGATCGAACCCGGATCCTCAACACCATGCGGCAGCAGTGCTAACCACTGTGCCACCATGCCACCCTATTCATTTGGATGTTAAGCTCTTTATTGGCTTTTGTATTGTAAAGATGGAATATAGCTGGATATTGTTTTGCAGGGCTTGGCTCGAGTTGCCAGGTGTTGCAGTATTGTTCAATTTGTGACAAGTCCTCGTTTAGGTACTAAGCCTTGGGGGATTCCACTTGTTTATTTACCATGGACATTTTGTCTGTCCAAGGGGAATTCTGAACCTTCAACAGTGTTCTGATGCTTTTAGTTGCCCAGGGTCCATTGTCATTTTGTGCCATGCCTTGAACGTTGATATTGTTCTCTGATCTTAAGTGACTAAATTCTAAAATTACACATAATTGCCCCAGATTGAAAAGATTCCTACTAGCCACAACTATTGCATTGATTTGCTTTGAAACTTGTAATACAACTTCAAATTGGATTGACATCCTCAAATCAGGACCAAGTTTTGTTAATTATAAAAGAATCTACACAATTTAACTGTCATTAATTTAAGAGAACTGTAAAAGTTGGAAATACAGGGCATCCATAAGAAAAATTCCTTGATGATTCCAAATTGGAACTCCAATGTGCAAAGTCATGGAACACTTGTATGTGGCTGCATAACCTGAATCACTCATATAATCTGCTAAATTACTGATAAGCAATGGTTAAAAAAAGTGTTAATACAAATTATTTTTTGCTCAGGTTTACAGTGGCTTTAAAATAACATCAGAAAATCAGAGTTGAGATTTGTGATGTCAGTAGCTTCTTTTTGATTATCTGGCTAAGTTGAGGTAGGGAAGTATTAAGAAAGCAGTGACTAATGCAGGGGTGTTTTTTTTTAAATTTCCAATTACCTTGCCAATTTTCAGCTTTTCCATCCAAAGTACTCATCATTGTCATATTCATTTTTAATAACCATGCCACTTTAGAGGGAAAACTAAACCATTTGTTCATTTATGAGAACATATTTTTCTTGTCATCTTTCTCCTACCCAATGGCATTGATTAGATTATAGTTTCACAGTTGCCAATCTACATCCATACTTGCCTAAGTGGTCATTATTCAAAGGCAGAGAGATCATTTAATTCGGATTCTGCATTCCCACAACCTCCGTATATAACATATTACATATATGTATGTTTGAGCAGCAATCACAGAATGGCACCCATGTACCTAACTTCCTGTCTAAATGAGATCAACTGCATTATATCAATACCAGCCAAGCCAAAGTCAGTCTTCCGTTCCAATATTGAATGGGAGACCTTCATGATACACATGCCTCAGCTTGTGTAAATCTGCTGAGCCATCATCACAATTGTGCATCTTATGCAGCTACAGGTACGCACTGCAGCACAGTTTGAATATTATAAAGTTACACAGAACATACAGCATAGAAACAGGCCACTTGGCCCAACTAGTCTACTGTATGCTTCATGCCCACTCCTTTTCCTCCAATGTACTCAGCCAGTTTCCTTTTGAAAGCATCCAAGCTAGCCGCAACCACTTCTAGTAGCGCCAAGTTCCACATTTTAAAAACTCTTGAGTAATGCATTAATAACGACCTTGTATTTGTGGACCCAGGTTTTAAATTCTTCCACAAGTGGAAACACTCTCCACTTCTTCTATCTGCTTCTCCCATTTTATTTGGGGTCGGCTCATGCTGGTTGATAACCCATCTGCATCTCCTCCTGTCAGTCACCCATTCCTCTTCCTATCTTGCTATGTTTAAGTCTCTCACCACCACGTTTCCAACTGGTTTTAGGCCCAGGCCTTCCTCTTCCACTTGCTGGTAGGCCCCTCTTCATTACTCATTTCATCACATATCATTTCTCTCTGCAACAGATGACCACACCACCTCTACTTTCTTCAATGCTCCCACAATCTTTTCTGAGCCCTTAATTAGCTGGTTCCTGATTTTGTCTTCTCGTTACTCCACACATCCATCTCAGCATCCGCATCTCATTAGCATCCAGTCATTGTTCCTCCCATCATGATGTTTCTGCACTATACAAGACCAATCTCACAACTATCTTGTAGATTCTCCCATTCAGTTTCAGCGATTCTTTTCTATCGCATAACACTACATTCCAATTACTTCAACCAGAGTTAAACCGTTGTTTCATTTCTGTTTCTTTACTTCCATTTCTGTCACCAGGTATTTCAAACTATTCACTTTCTCCAAGTCTTCACCCGAATTCATTAAACCTCACACTGATTCTCTTCAAATTGAGAGAGCATAAATAGGACCTTTGGTCTACTGATCTTCATAACCTGTCTTTCAGTGCTTTTCTCCAGATATAAAGTAATTTTCAGCATTCCAACCACATAGCTCAATGACATCTGTAAACATCATTGACCAGGACACTTCCCGTCTCACTTGTTCAGTTACAACATCCATGGCGATCACGAAAGGGCTCAGTGCCAATCATTGGTATAATCCAAGTTTGGCTTAGAAACTCATACACCCCACAATGCACCTTACTCTAGTCTGGCACTCCTTGTACATGTCCTGTAATGTGTACTTCTCAGGAACTCCACAAATTCTAGAACATCTCCAGATTACTTCCCTAGGTTCCCTATGCCATTATCATAACACATTGAATGTCTTTAATAAGCCTTCCCTAAATTGATTAAGACAATCTTCACGTTGCATTAGCTTTCCCATATTTCTCCAACACTGGTCTCAAAATAAATGGCATCGGTGGTGCTACTTCCCAGCATGAATTCCAAATTACCTCCATGGATTTCCACTATTTCCTCAATCTCTGTCCCATAACTGTCTCCCATATCTTGAAGGAATGTGTAGCTTTTGCAATCTTGAATATCTCCCTTTACGTTGAATATTGGTACCAAAGGTTTTCTCTCCATGTCCTTATAATTTTCTCTCTCATCATAACACAATTGAGTAAATTGGTCAGGACCCCAGACCCAATATGCACCTCAGCAGGTACTTAAAAATTTTTTTTTCCGAGTATCCAATTCATTTTTTTCCAATTAAGGGGCAATTTAGCATGGCCAATCCACCTATCATGCACATCTTTGGGTTGAGGGGGCAAAGCCCACATAAACACGGGGAGAATGTGCAAATTCCACACAGACAGTGACCCAGAGCCGCGATCGAACCTGGGACCTCAGTGCCATGAGGCAGCAGTGCTAACCACTGCGCCACCATGCTGCCGGCCTCAGCAGGTATCTCAGCCAGTCATGCACTTCACCTTTTTTCATTCCTTTCAATGCTGTTCAGATTTTTTCCAGGTTAATGTTAGGTCATTCCTTGATTTGCAACTGCTACTTCTATATTTTTTGGTTTTCTTCATTCACCATCCATCTTGGCCCCACCTCTCTGATTTATCCTCTTTCACAGAGTTTACTCCATCTACATCTTTGATCATACATATTATCATGCCCGATACAGCCAGGAAGAAATTCATTACACATTTTAAAACTGTATATTTTGTAAATGGTCACAAGAGTTTTTAAGATGATTGACAACACATCATATGACTTGACAGAACTGAAACTCGAGCAAATACCTAATTAAAATACAAACAATCCCAGCCATTTATGAGACTCACAAATCCTTTTACAGATGAACTGTGAACAGAACAAGACCATCACATATCAGGTAACTCATCATCCTGGGCCACAATGCCATTATCATAACACATTGAACGCCTTTAATAAATAAGACAACAGGTAATTGGAATAGAGTAGGTCAGGGCTATCCCAAATGTCTCAACATGTAAAAGTCTAACAACACAGAATGTGAAGAAAGACAACCCACTTCCTCTCTTTTAAAAAAATTTTTTTTTAAATTCTCCTCCTTTTTCACATTTTCTCCCACATTTACATCCATCAACAATAAACAATAATCAGCAAGATATGTCAGTCCCCATAATAACAACGATCCCATCTACCCACCAACCCCCAAACTTCAACCCGCATGTTTACATAAACAAATGACAAAAAGGAATCAGGGATTACCCGTAGTCACCCTTAATCTTACACAGCTCCCCCCCCCCGCGCGCAGTGATACAAAAAAGAAGAAAATACAGTCATGAGGTTACATCGGCACATGGCCATTCCTCAATTTGTCAGTTCTGCCACAGTCCTTCTGCTTTCGCAAACTCCTCCGCTGCTTCCGCCGTTCCAAAATAAAAGTCCCTGAGCTTGTATGTCACCCTCAGCTTCGCTGGATATACAATGCTGCACCGCACCTTGCTGATGTACAGTGCCCTCTTCACCCGGTTGAAGGCAGCCCGCCTCCTTGCCAGCTCTACCGTAAAGTCCTGGTATACATGTATACCAGCTCCAGCCCACTGCACCACCCGCTTCTGCTTGGCCCAGCTCAGGACCTTCTCCTTCACACTGTACCTACGGAAGCACAGAGTCACTGCCCTTGGCGGCTCACTCGCCTTTGGTACAGACCTCCACGACCGATGAGCCCGATCCAGTTCATATCGGGAGAGATCCTCCCCCTCCCCCAATAGTTTTGCCAACATCGCGGCAAAATACTCAGTCGGCTTCGGTCCTTCAACTCCTTCGGGCAGCCCCACAATCCTCAAATTCTGTCGCCTGGATGTGTTTTCCAGGTCTTCCATTTTTCCTCACAGATCCTTGTTAGTATCCATCACCTTCAGCATCTCTTTCCCCATCGAGGCAAGTTGATCACCGTGCTGCAATAACGTCTCCTCCACTTCCTTCAGCACCTCCCCTTGCTCTCGCACCTCCGCCACTGCACCCGCCACCTCCGTCCTCACCGGGGAAACCGCCTCCTCCACCAGCACACTCAAAACCTCCCTCATCTCTTTCCTCACCGTCTCCATGCATTTCGCAATATGCGTCAACTGCTTTTCAAATTCATCAGCCATCACCTTAGTTATTTCTTCAGCCGTAAGCAGTGCGGCCTTCCCTGGTGCTCCAGCCTCCATTTTCCTTGGTGACCCTTCCACTCCCCGACTGACCTTCAGCTGTTTTTTTTCCGGCCGTTTTCTTGTTCACCCTCGACATTTTTCTTTGTTCTTTTTTTCCTCCTGTGTCTTCACTGTGCCTCCTCCGTACCTTCTCCCATCTTCTGCCGCCTCTGTGGACCATGGGACCGGGCTTAAAGCCCCGAAAATGCCGTTGCCGAACGGAAGCCTTCCATTGTGCAGCCGCCTCCCGCCCGCCGTCACCGGAAGTCCCACTTCCTCTCTTTTAGAAGACCGTGAACTTGCAATTGGTCATATGATTTAATGCAGCCATACTTGTTACTCGTTTTTTTCTAAATTACAGCAGAAACTGTTCAGATCACAATATTCAGAATCATCTGAAAAGCCATCAAACAAGCTGCAAGACAACACAGCCAAGGTAAAGCAACTAACTGGCTCAGACTTAGTGCACATGAGAACCAGCCTCCTGGAAACTAAACTACAAGAACTGCACTGTATGTTCTATGTAAGTACTGCAATTAACTGAGATTACTCTCCATTTCAGGATCTCCAACAAAGGATCAATTCAAATAAGAAACTAATGGCCTGCTACAAAAGAGGCTGAAAATGACAACTTATAATTGTATGGTTTTCTTCTTCGTCCGTCTCGAATTTGTGTGTGGTAGTGTGAAAAAGGCATCACATCAAAACCTCCAGGACAAGTGTGTGACAATAAATAATCATTCTTTTCTAATTCAGAAAAGCTTGTTGCTGGAAATTATTTAAATTGGGACAACCACTCTGTGGGGAAGGAAATACACATGGACTCTGACATTAAAACACGCTGATCATAGACAATAATGTACACCTATCTCTCGGGGCTGCTATTCTGAATCTACCTTTTTGTCCCGTTTTAGCATCCAGGCTTTCAAATATTTCTTCCATTCCCAGGGATCTTTCTCTAGCAAATACTTTCTTTATTTTCCCTTTTATACTGTTCTTTACCTTCTTTGAGCCTTTATTGTTTCTACTTCTTCAAAAGTTCCTTTTCTTTACTGTACTGCATTTTCATTCCACCACCATGTTTATTTTCCAGCCCTTCTCCTCCCTGATGATTTCTCATAAATATGGTTTGCTATTTTTCCTATTCAAATCTGCCACTTTCATCAGTCTTCCATGGTGTTTGTCATAACTTCTATTTGTCTTTGCTGTCTCGAACATGAGTGCTATTTTTATTTGTATCAACCATCATTTGGGTTTAGTGGGTGGTCATAGAGCTGGGTGCCCTCACTCACCCCATTTATCCATTTCTTGGGAACAGCACTGATACACGTTTTATTTCCCCTGCACCAGTGGCTAGGTTAACATTTTATTCACATCAGGTGACACGGTGGCTAGCACTGCTGCCTCACAGCATCGAGGACACGGATTCGATCCACGGCCTGGGTCACTGTCCGTGTGGAGTTTGCACATTCTTCCCATGTCTGTGTGGGTCGCACCCCCACAACCCAACGTTAAATTGGAAAAAAAGAATTGGGTACTTTAAATTTAGACATCTACTCTGTCTAATCCATTCATAATTTTTAAGACGTCCATGAAGTAAACTCCAAATCTTCTCGTTTCTAAATAAAAAAGTGCCATGTTCAAATCATTCCACAGAGCTGTAATTTTTCTGTCCTAATACCACCTTTGTAATTTTTTTAATATATTCATTCTCCATTAAATCCATACCTTTCTTATTGCATGGAGGCCAGAACGGCGCACGGTATTCAAGTCCAACCTGACCAGAGTCCAATACGTGTTTAACATAATATTGCTACGTTAGAATTCTATACACCTAGAATTAAACTCAGTGCTTTGCCAGCATTATTTTGTGCGAACATGCAATGTTGCTTTTAATGGTTTGTTCACCTGTATCCCCAAATTTGAGATTTGCATTTTCTAAGATGTTCATGATGTTTCTATTTTTCCACCAAAATGCATCACTTCACTTTAGCCATGTTAAAACATATTTGGCACTTAACTTCCTAGTGTGAAAACTTTCTAACGACTTCTTGTATTATGCAGCATTCTTCCTCAGTTTGGTTCCATTTACAAATTTTGATATTAACTTATTTCTTCCCAAATTCAAATCCATTAATGAAAACAACAGTGATCCTAACACTCCTCTGGCAGAATACAGCTTTCTACCTTCCTCCAACCTGAGTAACTACCCTTTACCTTGACTCTCCGCTTTCTATTTTATAAGCAGATTTCTATTCATTGATCAATTTGCACTCACCCACTCCTCCATACTCCATGTGCCCTAACATTTGTCATGAACCTATTACTCCTCCCTATTCCTCCTGGTACATCTTCAAAGAAATCATCAAGTTCATCATTCTATGATTTTAGTTTTGCTAATTTGTCAATTACCTTATCCCTTTCTTTCCCAACCGTATTTAGGTTATTTTTACGCTCTCCCTCTAGTTCAATTTTCTTAGCTTCTTAACTTAAAAATTGAAACAAAGTAGTTATTAGTCTGATATTTTCTGAGAGCTTCATCATGTTTGGTCTTTAGAGGTCCTATCCCAACATTAAATTTTGAATGTTTTTGAATTTGTGTCCATAGAAAACTTCATAACTTATTCTTAACTGTTGTTAAGAACCCGACTGATGTTACTTGCGAGAGTGTCTCAAAACCCCGCAGGGTAACTTGAGACACTGGTTCTTTTTTTTTTTATTCAGGGGCAATTTAGCCACCTACCCTGCACATCTTTGGGTTGTGGGAGTTAGACCACACAGACACAGGGAGAATGTGCAAACTCCACATGAATAGTGACCCAGGGCCGGGATCAAACCCGGGTCCAGCGGCATGAGGCAGCAGTACGAACCACTGCGCCACCAGGGCCCCCGAGACACTGGTTCTTGGCTGTGCATATTTGATTGGAATAATGCAAAGAATAACGTACGACCCAGTGAGGAACCAGACCAGTTGTGTGAACAATTAAAAAGGAATATTTATTTAAGAAAAAAAACACAACAAAAGACTAATATACACTGTGATCCTTAAGCATATTAATAACTAAACATACCATGTTACCTGAAGTTAACTCTTGTTCCCAAAATATACTCATATTCCCTGAATTCAAGTGACACCCCTTTTCCCAAGCAACATCCAAATTTAGTAACTATCAGTCAAATCCAGATAATTGTTACCACAAAAGAGCTTTGATGATCAAGTCTGGGAAAACATCTCTTCCTGGTTCAGCGAAGGCACAAAACTGTGTTTTTTTAAAGGGGAATATCTGCAATCGGCTGTGGCCCTAAATGTGATATGGAACAGACCTCCGTGGCTCGGATCTTGATGGAGCTGGTCTGTCTATTACTGTTGGACAGAGAACTAGCCTGCTTCCCCTTTGAGGGGGCTAGCAGTAATACTGTTCAGCCTCTTTGATGTCCCAACCTGTGGATTCGGCTGTCTACATCTCTCAAATTCCTTGCCTTTAGAAGTTATCATTTTTATAGTCCCATTGATCTCTGATAAACAAAGTTTCAGGTTTGGTCATTTGCACTTCAATGTATCTAGAGGCCTGCTAATCTTGTTACAGGCCAAATTGCATCTCATTATTTCTCTCGGCAACTGCTAATCTTGTAATTTGGCCGTTATTTTGTTTTCAAGTTCACTGTTAACCTTGTTAATTTCCCAAATTCTCAACACTTCAATATTACTCAGTCTTGTCTGTCCAGACTGTTTTCACTGTTAGTAAGGGACACATTGTTTGGTGTGTTAATTTGGTGGATGATGTCTGAGGCATACAGGGATACTTCAGGTGCACAGAAGACTGGAGCTCACGATGCACTTGCAACTGCAATGGTTAGCGACGATGGTGGGGTGAGTCATTTGGTGGAGAACAAAAACAGCTGAAGTTACCTTGGCTGGAGAGACTGTTTTTGTGAGGGATGGGATTGATGATGGAGAGGGATGACATTAGAGGGACTGCATGGGAAGGATAGAATGGCATAGGATGGAAAGAGTGGATGAGATGGTGGAATTGATCAAGTAGGGCAAAATGGCAGGATAACATTTTGATACAAATGATTCAAAATCTATCCTTTGCGCTTAAATTGAGGATTCACTAGATTTGAATGAAAAGCTTTTAGAAAAGCTGCCGAGTATATTAAAAAATACATCAGCACCGACTTTAGCAACGAAGATGATAAAAGTCTGTACCCTCCAAAGTTTGTACACCGTCTATCAGCACCAATTTTATGGATAATGATGATAAACGTATGTATACTCCAGAGTTTGTACACTGGCTAACTCTAACTCCAATGCTCATGCAACCACACAAATGTTGGCTCAAGGATGGAGCAATTATAATGCTATGCAACATGAATCCGAAAAAAAGACTTTGTCATAGGATAAGATTGGTGGTTAGGAAGTTGTTTACCTGGATGATAGATCATAGAATCCCTACAGTGCAGAAGGAGGCCATTCGGCCCATCAGGTCTGCACTGGCCCATCCCAGCCCCATCCCCGTAACCCCACCCAACCCGCATATCTTTTGGACACTAAGGGGCAATTTTAGCATGGCCAATCAACCAAACCTGCACATCTCTGGATTGTGGGAGGAAACCGGAGCAGCCGGAGGAAACACACGCAGACTCAAGGAGAAAACTCCACACAGTCACCTGAGGCCAGAATTGACCCTGGGCCCCTGGCGCTGAGGCAGCAGTACTAACCACTGTGCCACCATGCCGTTGAAATGTCAATGAAATTATATTTATTCCTTGAATAACATTGAGCCCATATGCCTTTTCAAATCAGGACAAACCGTTCCCAATTAAGACTTGGGAAACAGCCATAAAGATAAAATGAGAGAAAGAAAGTTTAATAGGAGATGGATTTTGAGGTAGTTTCCAAAAAACCCTGAGAGACCAGAAGTTTAGGAAGAGAGCTCTGCTCCCAAACATGAGAAGGCATGAGGATCCACAGAGGAATGGAGTATTTACAGGGAACTATAGGACTGAATGGGTTACAGAGATAGTTCGGACAAAACCACACCGATTTATGCATGATGATAATCTGAAGTTTAGAACTGATGAATAGCATGCCATACTAAATCAGCAAGGATGTGGGTAATGAATGAGCAGCACATTGTGCAGGATACTACACGTGCACAAGAGCTCTGGAGAACATGGAAGTTTGTGGAAGGGGGGCCAGCAAGGGCAATGGTGGGAGTCACCTGGATATGAAAACAGCAGGTATAAATAAGGGTTTGAGCAGCAGAATGGAGGAACTCAGTTAAAGGTGAGGAAGGGGGGGGGGTAAAAGGGGGTAAATAGTTAAAAGGAACAAAATCTGGGCTATACCAGGGGAATGACATATATGGGACACATTTGCTGCGAAGAAAGTATTGAAGGCAGAAGTGAAGAAGCATTTATCAGATTGACAGAACTATCATGGCAGGTCTAAAGCAAGGAGCTGGGAATTTGTAATCAGTTTGAGAACATACAGGAGAGCAATACTTGAGATCAATATTTGATGATGATTTGAAAAGGGAAAAATTAATCATCCTCTTAAGACTGTCCATGGCCAATAAAGAAAGACCCATGTACTCAAGACTGAAGCATTGAAAAAGCTTTCCTACCCCGGCTGTCATTGTCGCATTTTATTCGGAAGCCCTGTGAACAGCATCTCGAACACACTTTATTTTTGTACACAGCAATAACTTAATAATCTTTAATAATAATCTTTATTGTCACAAGTAGGTTACATTAACACTGCAATGAAGTTACTGTGAAAACCCCCTAGTCGCCACATTCTGGCGCCTGTTCGAGTGCAGAGGGAGAATTCAGAATGTCCAAATTACCTAACAAGCACGTCTTTCGGGACTTGTGGGAGGAAACCAGAGCGTCTGGAGGAAACCACGCAAACACAGGGAGAACGTGCAGACTCCGCACAGGCGGTGACCCAAGCCGGGAATCGAACCTGGGACCCTGGAGCTGTGAAGCAACAGTGCGAACCACTATGCTACCGTGCCGCCCAATTAGAGTAATTAACTTAATTAGAGTTAGTCATTCATAGTGTCAAAACATCACTTCCAACTGCATCGGCATGATATTTTCTGTCTGTCAAAGATTTGTCCGTGAAATCCCACTAAGTATCAATGAGGGTAAAGTTACACAAAGATTTGCACTGTATTCTTGCATGCATAAACTGGAGAAAGGTGACTCAAACCAATTCAACTTAGTTTACAGTTAGAAGGGTATGTTTAACCCCACAGTTTTTACGACAAATTTGAACCAATCTCCCAAAGGTGAAACAAATGGGTGACATACGTGAGGGCACATTGGCTTCCAGGTTTCTTTACACATTATTTAGACTGTTGGCCAAGCAAGCACAATGCAATATTAAACTGGTTGCCACAGCAAGATAAATCACTACATCATGGGCGGGATTCTCCCAACGGGAGTCTAAGTGCCGACGCCGGAATAAAAACCGGAGTGTTTTACTCCGGCGTCGGCCCCCCTTCCCAGACCCCTATTCTCCCCCCTCCGTGGGGCTAGCAGGGGCATCGCGCGATTTACGGGAGCGGGGCCTCGGCGTGGCGTCAGAGACCCGGCGCCGCATAAAAGACGCGGCGCCTTGGGTTCTGCACATCCGCAGTTGGGCCGACGCCAACTAGCGCATGCGCGGTAGCCGTCCTCCCACAGGCCAACCCGCACAAAAATGGCGCATGGACCCAGGCTTGCCGGCGGAAGAAAGGATGCCCGCCAACAGAGAGGCCGGCCCGCCGATCGGTGGGTCTCGATCGTGCACCAGGCCACTCCGGTGGGCCTCCCCGGGGTTGGAACCTCCCTCCCCACAGGCTGCTCCCGGCCCTTGAAGCCCCAGGTCCTGCCGGCCCGAGAGCAGGTTAGAACGGCGCCGGCGGGACTGTCATTCGATTCTCCGAGTGGCCCGGTGCGATTCGTGCGGCGCTGGTTTCGGTGGGGGGGGGGGGGGGGGGGGGGGGGGAGAATCGCGTGCGGGGGTCGAGGCGGCGTGGCATGATTCGCGCGGTGCCCCGGCAAATCTCCCATCAGGCAGGCGGGGGGGGGGATCCCGCCCCATGTACTTGTATTCAACATAGAACAAATATCGTTACTTTGAGCTCTTCTGCTTAAATGTTTATTTTGTGAACAGGCAAACATCAAGCTCTATGAGGTGCAAAATAGTATAGTAGACTTGCAATCCAGATGACACGAATACAAGTCACTAAATCTTCTTTAAAATCTGGAAACCATCAAAACTAAAGCTGTTGGATATTGTAAATAAAAAAACAACTGGTTCACTATTGTCCTTTAAGGAACGACCTTGTCCAGTTTGGCCTCTGACTCCCATCCAACACCACATGTTCAACTCTCAATTGCCCTCCAAGTTGGCCGAGCAAGTGAATAAATTATATCAAACAGTTGCAAAGAATTGCAGAGGTTCAAGAAGTGGTCCACCGCTACCTTCTCAATGGCAATAAATCCGGGCTGTGCCAACCATAGCCGCAGAGAGTATTAATTTTAAAAGGTCACCATATTTCACCAATTTTCCAATGAAACTGAGATTTAAAAAAATATACTTACTATTCTCTCCAGGGCAGGGCATGCCTGGTTTTTCAGGAATGCTGGGAAATACTGTGTAAATGAAAAAAGAACAAATTTTAAAAATAAGCATAAAGAAAACAATCCAACTGCAGCGGATTTTGTAAAATTAAAACTATTGTTCGCTTTCTCATTTAGTTTTGCCTGTGATTGGAAATTTGCCCTCATACTAATGGCAATTAAGTTTGTAATATTCTATGGATTGATTTTATAGCTGCAATCAATTCATGAACTTGCACTGTCCATTACACAAACCAGGTGAAACTGAAATGTATTATTTTATCGAATATCTGCATGCTGTCAGGTGTATATCATCAAAACCATTTGAGAACTGTTGGCAAATGCAATGTGATGGAGAAGCTACTCATTCATTTTAAAACCTTAAATAGATGAAGTATCTGTATAGTCATCTGATACAACTCAGAAAACAATGCATGTTTCCAAGTAAACAGTAAAACCAAACTAAAAATAGTGGACACACACTGCAAGTCAATCTGCATCTGTCGAAATCAGAAAATTAACATGGTGGCTACATAATGGAACTGAAAGAACAAGGTGGACAAATCTATCAATGTAGTCAGGAAGGATGCAGGAGGAAAACACAGACGTATTAGTATACCTTTCTATGTCTAAAGCTTTAACCCTGTGGATTCCACACTTCAAAAATTAATTGGTTTGTTATTTGTTACATGTTGGTTCACTTGGACTTCCGGTGGTGGCAAATAGGGGGAAGTCGCACGTTGGGTGGCTCCTGCTCAAGGCTTGTTTTTTTGAGTTTGATGCCCAATCCCAGGGGCAATCTTTTGATGGTTGAGTGTAGGAAGGTATAAGGAAGGAGAAAGATGTCGAAAAGTAAGAAGAAAGTGGCAAAATTTGAAGATACTGCGCCTACCCGAGGGGGTGGAGAGCCAGAGGCCGACGGAGTACTTTCCCAAGATGTTCTCTCGGTATGAACTGTACCGGGCTCATCGGTCGTTGAGGCCTAAACCGAAGGCGAATGAGCCGCCAAGAGCAGGCGAGGGGGTCTGGGCAGGGGCCCCCGCACTAGCAAGCTTAAGTTAGCTAGTGAATAGAGGTGTGGTGGGGGGAGGGGCTATGGACATTGGAGCCTGGTGAGTATGGGGAGAATGCGGGTGCATGTTGTGGGGCCAACTTCCGAGGGAGGCGGCGGCAAGGGAAATTGTGCAGGTGCGGGATAGGATGGGAAAATTGGTGGTGGCCCCGGACCTGATCAATAGGGTGTTTGAGGAGTTTTATGAGAATTTGTATAGATCGGAGCCAACGGGGGTGGACCGGGTGATGGGGGAATTCCTGGTTTGGGGGAGGAGGGTAGGGCCACATTGGAGGGGTTGGTAGGGGAACAGGAAATAAAGGAGGCAATTGGGAGGATGCAGTCAGGGAAGGTGCAGGGCCGGTTGGGTTCCCAGTGGAGTATAAGAAATTTAGGGAAAGGTTGGTGCCACCGATGGTGGGAATGTTCGAGGTGGTGATAGGGAAGGGGGTGCTGCCAGACATTGGGGCATGCCTCGAAAGCCTTGCTGCTGGAGAAGGATAAGGATCCAAAGAACAAAGAACAATACAGCACAGGAACAGGCCCTTTGACCCTCCAAGCCTGTGCCGATCACGTGTCCTATCTAGGCCAACCATCTGTATCCTTCTATACACCTCATGTGCCTATCCAGATAAATCTTAAAAGTCGCGAACATATCTGCCTTAACCACCTCACTTGGCAGTGCATTCCAGGCCACCACCACCCTCTGTGTAAAAAAGCTTTCCCCACACATCTCCACTGAACAGGCCGATATTGCTACTGAATGTGGATGCGAGGATATTGGCGAAGATACTGGCGGCTAGATTGGAGGTGTGCCTCCCGAAGGTGATGGGGGAGGACCAGACGGGGTTTGTGAAAGGGAGGCAGCTGTTCTCAAATATTATGAGGGTGTTAAATGCGGTTATGACACCGGCGGAGGGGAAGGAGACATAGGTGTTGGTTGCGCTGGTCGCAGAAAAGACATTTGATCGGTTAGAGCAGGGTTTTTGATTGCCGTGTTAGAGTGGTTTGGGATCCGGCTGAGGTTTTGGGGACTCAAGGCAAGTTACTCATTCCAGAAGCTGCAGCATTTATATAGCTGGTCCAGTTAATTTTCTGCTCAATGGTGACCTCCAGTCATTGTAGAGGGAGCCGAGGGCGAGTGTCCACACAAATAATATGAGTTTGGGGTATTTTGCTCTGCACGTTGCCCTGGAGCTCAGGAGTTGAAGCCCAATATATAGTAACCTGTCAAGGACTTCCCAGCCACATAATCGCCCCCTCACCAAATATTCCTCACCAAAGTCACATCATATTGATGAAGTTTCCAACAGCTATACAAGAAGGGAATCAGTCGAGGGAAATCTGGCAGGATCAAAAAGGTACATTTAGCCCATGGTACCCGAGGTGTTGGATGGAGTAGGCTATTCTATCTTGGATGGTATCAAGCTTCTAGAGTACTGGAGGAGTTGAATTCGTCTGGGATATGGTAAACTATTGTATCACATTCATCATGATGGGCAGGTTTTGGGGACTCAAGGCAAGTTACTCATTCCAGAAGCTGCAGCATTTATATAGCTGGTCCAGTTAATTTTCTGCTCAATGGTGACCTCCAGGATGATGATGGTGGGGGATTTGGTGACGGTAATGCTGTTGATTGTCCTGGGCAGTAGCTGGATCAGGTAGCAAATAAACATGTCTTTGTTTTCTTTCTTCCCTTTCTTCCCTCCTAGTCCCCATGTTAGCTGACGTTGTTCATGGTTTGCTCTCTTTTTAGGTGTTGATCCTCTCTCGTTGAAATCTGCCTCATCAAAGTCTGAACAAGAACAAAGAACAATACAGCACAGGAACAGGCCCTTCGGCCCTCCAAACCTGCGGCGATCACGTGTACTATCTAGACCAATCGCCTGTATCCTTCTATACACAGTCTGTTCATGTGCCTATCCAGATAAGTCTTAAAGGTCGCTAACGTATCTGCCTCAACCTCCTCACTTGGCAGTGTATTCCAGGCCACCACCACCCACTGTATAAAAAAACTTCCCCTGCACATCTCCACTGAACCTGTCCCCCCTCACTTTGAACGTGAGCCCCCTTGTAATTTTCAATTCCACCCTGGGAAAAAGCCTCCAACTGTTCACCCTATCTGTACCCCTAATAATTTTATAAATTTCTATCAGGTCGCCCCTCAGCCTCCGTCTCTCTCGGGAGAACAATCCCAGTTTATTCAATCTCTCCTCATAGCTAATATCCTCCATACAAGGCAACATCCTGGCAAACCTTTTCTCTACTCTCTCCAAAGCCTCCACGTCCTTCTGGTAGTGCGGTGACCAGAATTGGACACAGTATTCCAAATGTGGCCCAACCAACGTTCTATGTAACTGTAACATAATTTTTGAGCTTTTATACTCGATACCCTGTCCTATGAAGGCAAGCATGCCAAATGCTTTCTTTACCACAATTTCCACCTGTGCTGCCACTTTTAAAGATCTGTGGACATGCACTCCCAGATCTCTTGGTGTCTCTATGCTCCTGATGGTTCTGCCATTTATTTTATAGCTCCCACCTGAATTGGATCTGCCAAAATGCCTCACCTCGCATTTGTCCAGGTTAAATTCCATCTACCATTTCTCTGCCCAATTTTGCAGCCTATCTATATCCGGTTATATTCTCTGACAATCTTCATCACTATCCGCAACTCCTGCAATCTTAGTATCATCCACAAACTTGCTAATCAGACTCGCTACGTTTTCTTTTTTTTTTTAATTTTTAAAAATTCTCCTCCTTTTTCACATTTTCTCCCACATTTACACCCATCAACAATAAACAATAAGCAGCAAGGTATGTCAATCCCCATAATAACAACGATCCCATCCGCCCACCAACCCCCAAACCTCAACCCGCATGTTTACCCAAACAAATGACAAAAAGGAATCAGGGATTACCCATTGTCACCCTTAATCTACACAGCTCCCTCCCCCCGCCCACCCCCAACCCCCCCCCCCCCCCCCCACCAACGCCATCCAGCCTCTGAGAGAGTACCGTACATGATACCCCAGAGTTGTACACCCCCCCCCCCCACCCCAAGTCTCCAGCTCCTCCCATCCACTGCCTCTTGTAAAACTCCTCCTCCCAACCTCGGTTCCCTCACCCCAACTTTCCACCCCGGCTAGACCACTCGGACCTTGTTCTGCCAGGTTCCGATGGCCGCAGCCCCTCCCCCATCGCGGCAAAATACTCAGTCGGCTTCGGTCCTTCAACCCCTTCGGGCAGCCCCACAATCCTCAAATACTGTCATCTGGATCTGTTTTCCAGGACTTCCATTTTTCCTCGCAAATCCTTGTTAGTGTCCATCACCTTCCGCATCTCCTTCCCCATCGAGGCAAGTTGATCACCGTGCTGCAATAACGTCTCCTCCACTTCCTTCAGCGCCTCCCCATGCTCTCGCACCTCCGCCACTGCGCTCGCCACCGCCGTCATCACCGGGGAAACCGCCTCCTCCACCAGCGCACTCAAAACCTCCCTCATCTCCTTCCTCACCGTCTCCATGCATTTCGCAATCTGCGCCAACTGCTTTTCGAATTCCGCAGCCATCACCTTAGTTATTTCTTCAGCCGTAAGTAATGTGGCCTCCCCTGATGCTCCAGCCTCCATTTTCTTTGCTGACCCTGCGGTGACCTTTCCACTCCCCAACGGACTTCCAGCCGCTTTTTTCACGGCCGTTTTTTAACTGTTTTTTGACATCCTTCTTCTCTGTGCGCTGTCTCCCGACTTTTACTGCCGTCGCTGGCCCTAGGACCGTTACTCCCCGACAATGCCGTTCCCGAACGGGAGCCCTCCAACGCGCGGCTGCCTCCCGCCCGCCGTCACCGGACGTCGCCTCGCTACGTTTTCTTACAAGTCATTTATATATATTACAAAGAGTGGTCACGAACCGGCGGAGGACGGAGTATTTCCGGCTGTACCAAGGGACGAGGCAGGGGTGCCCCCTGACCCCTCTGCTGTTTGCATTAGCAATTGAACCTTTGGCCATGGCTTTAAGGGAGTCGGGGAAATGGAAGGGGGTAGTCCGAGGGGGAGAGGAACATCGAGTATCGCTGTACGCAGACGACTTGTTGCTGTATGTGGCGGATCCAGTAGAGGGGATGGTTGAGGTCATGCAGATCCTAAGGGAGTTTGGAGACTTCTCGGGCTATAAGCTCAATGTGGGAAAGAGTGAGCTCTTTGTGGTGCAGCCGGGGGATCAGGGACGAGGGATAGATGACCTACCGTTGAGGAGGGCGGAAAGGAGCTTTCGATACTTGGGGATTCAGGTAGCTAGATGCTGGGGGGCACTGCACAAACTTAATTTGGCGCGGCTGGTGGAACAGATGGAGGAGGACTTTAAAAGGTGGGACATGTTGCCACTCTCGCTGGCGGGCAGGGTACAGGCGATTAAAATGGTGGTTCTCCCGAGGTTTCTTTTTGTATTCCAATGCCTTCCAATTGTGATCACCAAGGCCTTCTTTAAGAGGGTAAGCAGGAGCATTATGGGATTTGTGTGGGCGAGCAAGACCCCGAGGGCAAGGAGGGGGTTCCTGGAGCGTAGCAGAGATAGAGGAGGGTTGGCGTTGCCGAATCTGGGTGGCTACTACTGGGCAGCCAACGTGGCGATGATCCGTGAGTGGGTGATGGAGGGAGAGGGGGCAGCGTGGAAGAGGTTGGAGATGGCGTCCTACAAAGGAACGAGCCTGGGGGCGCTGGTGACGGCACCGCTGCCGCTCTCGCCGACAAGGTACACCACGAGCCCGGTGGTGGCGGCAACGTTAAAGATCTGGGGGCAGTGGAGACGATATAAGGGAGCGATGGGAGCCTCGGTGTGGTCCCCGATCAGGGATAACCATCGGTTTGTCCCAGGAAGGATGGACGGGGGTTTCAGAGCTGGCATCGGGCAGGGATTAGAAGAATGGGGGACCTGTTCATCGACGGGACGTTTGTGAGCTTTGGACTACCTCCGGGAAATGCTTTCAGGTATATGCAACTGAGGGCGTTTGTAAGGCGGCAGGTGAGGGAATTCCCGCTGCTCCCGGCACAGGGGATTCAAGACAGGGTGATTTCGGGCGTATGGGTCGGGGAGGGCAAGGTGTCGGCGATATACCAGGAGATGAAAGAAGAGGGGGAGGCTTTGGTAGAGAAGCTAAAAGGTAAATGGGAAGAGAAGCTAGGGGAGGAGATTGAGGAGGGGCTGTGGGCTGATGCCCTAAGTAGGGTTAATTCCTCTTCCTCGTGTGCCAGGCTTAGCCTGATACAGTTTAAGGTAGTTCACAGAGCGCATATGACGGGGGCGAGGCTGAGTAGGTTCTTTGGGGTGGAGGACAGATGTGGGAGGTGCTCAGGAAGTCCGGCAAACCATGTCCATATGTTTTGGTCATGCCCGGCACTGGAGGGGAGTTGCGGGAACAGTATCTAAGGTGGTGAAAGTCCGGGTCAAGCCAAGCTGGGGGCTAGCACTATTTGGAGTAGTGGACGAGCTGGGAGTGCAGGAGGCGAAAGAAGCCGGCATTCTGGCCTTTGCGTCCCTAGTAGCCCGGCGTAGGATCTTGTTAATGGGGAAAGAGGCAAAGCCCCCCAGCGTGGAGGCCTGGATAAATGATATGGCAGGGTTTATCAAGTTGGAGAGGATAAAGTTTGCCTTGAGGGGGTCTGCGCAGGGGTTCTACAGGCGGTGGCAACCATTCCTAGACTATCTCGCGGAGCATTAGAGGAAGGTCGGACAGCAGCAGCAGCAACCCGGGGGGAGGGGGGGGGGAAGAGAAGGGGGGGGGACATCTTTCTTGGGGGCGGGGGGTGGGGGGGGGGGGGGTAGGAGGAGGGGGAGGGGGAAGGGGGGCCTTTCTGGGGGGGCATTTGAGCAAGAAAACACATGAATGATCCGGGAAACTGATATGTACGGGAGGAATCCAATGTACAAAGCTTTGTATCATATTGACTTGCCATGTTCATGTCTTGCTATGCGAGCTTTCTTTCGTTTGTGTTACGGGGGGGGGTTGTTTTGTATGGTTGAAAATTCTGTTAAAAATTCTTAATAAATATATATTTTAAAAAAAAATATATATATATATTACAAAGAGCGGAGATCCCAGTACGGATCCCTGCGGAACACCACTAGTTACAGACCTCCATTCAGAAAAACACCCTTCTACTGCTACCCTCTGTCTTCTATGGCCAAGCCAGTTCTGAATCCATCCAGCTAGTTCTCCCCTGACCTCATGTGATTTAATATTTTGCACCAGCCTGCCATTGGGCCCTTGTCAAATGCTTTACTAAAGTCCACAGCCTTCCCTCATCAATCATTTTTGTCACCTCCTCAAAAAACTCAATTAAATTAGTGAAACATAACCTCCCTCATACAAAACCATGCTGTCTGTCGCTAATAAGACCATTCACTTCCAAATGTGCATAGATCCTATCTCTGAAAATCTTTTCCAATAATTTCACAATCACTGCGTCAGGCTCACTGGCCGATAATTACCCAGGTTATCCTTGCAGCCCTTCTTAAATAACAGTACAACATCGGCTATCCTTCAATCATCTGGGATATCACCTGTGGCCAATGAGGACACAAAAATTTCTGTCAAGAGGCCAGCGATTTCATCTCATGTCTCCCTCAGTAATCTGGGACATATGCCATCTGGCCCTGGGGGTTTGTCCACCTTAATGCTTTTTAACCCACTTAACAGGTTAACCAATTTATCTCCCTCCAATAACTCTACACTGCTATACAGTTGGGTGGGATGACAGGATCCATTCTCATCTTTGTAATTGTAATCAAAATATCACACTCACTGCCTACTCCAATCCCTCCCAGAAAATGTTGACATCATCTGTGTTCAACAACATTAGAGCAACACGGTGGCACAGTGGTTAGCACTGCTGCCTCCCAGGGACCAGAGTTTAATTCCAGCCTTTGGTGACTGTGTGCAGTTTGCATATTCTCCCAGTATCTGCGTGTGTTTACTCCGGGTGCTCCGGTTTCCTCCCACTGTCCAAAGATCTGCAGGTTAGGTGGATTGACCATGATCAATGTTACGGGGAGAGCGTGGGGGAATGTGCCACGGTAGAGTGCTCTTTCGGAGATTGGTGCAGATGGTAGGCCAAATGGCCTCCTTCTGCACTGTAGAAATTCTATGGATTTGACATGAATTGTGCTCAAAAGCAATCATTTAGCTTTCATTTGACATCATTTCTGCTCAAAATCAATTTAGCTATCATTTGACATCATTTGCACTCAAAAAACTATAATTTAGTTATAATTTAGCATTGCAACTAGCAATCATCTGACATCGTAATCTATTGCCATCAAATCACAGCTCTCAGATTTTATCTTAAGCATTGACACCAAAAAGGTTTAGAGTTTATTCTCCAACTTCTGAATTTCAAAAGTCCTAGAACCAGTGTAGCCCATTCCCCCTGCTCCTCGGTGGAAAGGCCACGAGATTTGGAGGTGGGTTAGGAGAGGCAAGGAAAGCCATCAGGCACTGGGTTGCCAGGAGGATATGGGGTGGGGTGGTACAAGTAAGGGAACTGCCGGGGGATCACTGATAGGATTTTTGGTGGGAGGCACCAGGGACACTGGCATTCATGCAGATTGTTAAGTGTCCCTTAAGTTTTTTCCCCAGGACAGCAATTAATAAATTAATAAAGAACTGATGAGATCTGGTGGCACTCACAAGCATGTATGTGAGTTGTGGAAAGATTTGTGGACGAAATGAACAAAGTTACTAAATTCAGATACAATTTAAGTGATTAATCTCAATTGTTCAATGTAGTTTGATGATTGCACTTGGATATCTTTGAGCATCTTTTGCTTTTGATTGCATTTGATATCCCATTCAATCCCATAGAATCTCTCCAGTGCAGAAGGAGGCAATTCGGCCCATAAAGTCAGCACTTTATGGGCCGGAAATGAACCTGGGTCCCTGTGAGGGAGTAGTGCTAACCACTATGCCCGTGTCAAAGGTGGCAAGCCGCCACTGACTGCATGTAAAACTCATTCCAAATCAGAACATTTGATGTCAAATGATCGCTGATCATTTGAGTGCACTGGGCATATTTGAACAGAAAAACGTCAAACGATAGGGTTTGCTCCAGCACTGTTAAATCTGGTGTCCAAGGATCTATCGTTGGCCCCTCAAATTTCTCATCACTATACTTCCCCACAGCAACATCATTTAAAAGAGGTTTTGTTTTCACTTGGATATGGATGACACCCAGCTCCACCACTCTCAACACCCCCACTGTTGATCAATTACAGTATTTATCTGATATGAAGAACTGGATGAGCAGGAATTTCCTCCAATTGAATATTGGGATGTGTGAAGCGATCGTTTTCAATCCTCGCTACAAAATCCATTTCCTAGCTACTCACTACACGCCTCTCGCCAGCAACTATGAAACTAAAGCAGACTGCTCTAACACAGTATGTAGATTGTCCGACCAGAGGGGAGGCCATATTGGATTTGGTACTTGGTAATGAACCAGGGCAAGTGATAGATTTGGTAGTGGGGGAGCATTTTGGAGATAGTGACCACAATTCTGTGACTTTCACTTTAGTAATGGAGAGGGATAGGTGCGTGAAACAGGGCAAGGTTTACAATTGGGGGAAGGGTAAATACGATGTTGTCAGACAAGAATTGAAGTGCATAAATTGGGAACATATGCTGTCAGGGAAGGACACAAGTGAAATGTGGAACTCGTTCAAAGAACAGGTACTACGTGTCCTTGATATGTATGGCCCTATCAGGCAGGGAAGAGATGGTCGAGTGAGGGAACCATGGTTGACAAGAGAGGTTGAATGTCTTGTTAAGAGGAAGAAGGAGACTTATGTAAGGCTGAGGAAACAAGGTTCAGACAGGGCACTGGAGGGATACAAGATAGCCAGGAGGGAACTGAAGAAAGGGATTAGGAGAGCTAAGAGAGGGCATGAAGGATCAAGGAAAACCCCAAGGCCTTTTACACATAAGTGAGAAATATGAGAATGACTAGAGCGAGGGTAGGTCCGATCAAGGACAGTAGTGGAAGATTGTGTATTGAGTCTAAAGAGATAGGAGAGGTCTTGAACGAGTACTTTTCTTCAGTATTTACAAATGAGAGGGGCCATATTGTTGGAGAGGACAGTGTGAAACAGACTGGTAAGCTCGAGGAAATACTTGTTAGGAAGGTAGATGTGCTGGGCATTTTGAAAAACTTGAGGATAGACAAGTCTCCCGGGCCTGACTGGATCTATCCAAGGATTCTATGGGAAGCAAGAGATGAAATTGCAGAGCCGTTGGCAATGATCTTTTCATCCTCACTGTCAACAGGTGTGGTACCAGGGGATTGGAGAGTGGCGAATGTCGTGCTCCTGTTCAAAAAAGGGAAAAGGGATAACCCTGGGAATTACAGGCCAGTTAGTCTTACTTCGGTAGGGCAGCACAGTAGCACAAGTGGATAGTACTGTGGCTTCACAGTGCCAGGCTCCCAGGTTCGATTCCCTGCTGGGTCACTGTCTATGCGGAGTCTGCACGTTCTCCCCGTGTCTGCGTGGGTTTCCTCCGGGTGCTCCGGTTTCCTCCCACAGTCCAAAGACGTGCAGGTTAGGTGGATTGGCCATGCTAAATTGCCCTTAATGTCCAAAAAGGTTAGGAGGGGTTATTGGGTTACGGGGATAGGGTGGAAGTGAGGGCGTAAGTGGGTCGGTGCAGACTCGATGGGCTGAATGGCCTCCTTCTGCACTGTATGTTCTATGTTCCAGGCAAAGTAATGGAAAGGGTACTGAGGGATAGGATTTCAGAGCACCTGGAAAGACACTGCTTGATTAGGGATAGCCAGCGTGGATTTGTGAGGGGTGGGTCTTGCCTTACGAGTCTTATTGAATTCTTTGAGGAGGTGACCAAGCATGTGGATGAAGGTAAAGCAGTGGCTGTGGTGTACATGGATTTTAGTAAGGCATTTGATAAGGTTTCCCATGGTAGGCTTCTGCAGAAAGTAAGGAGGCATGGGATAGTGGGAAATTTGGCCAGTTGGATAACGAACTGGCTAACCGATAGAAGTCAGAGAGTGGTGGTGGATGGCAAATATTCAGCCTGGATCCCAGTTACCAGTGGCGTACCGCAGGGATCAGTTCTGGGTCCTCTGCTGTCTGTGATTTTCATTAATGACTTAGATGAGCGAGTTGAAGGGTGGGTCAGTAAATTTGCAGATGATACAAAGATTGGGGGAGTTGTGGATAGTGAGGAGGGCTGTTGTCGGCTGCAAAGAGACATAGATAGGATGCAAAGCTGGGCTGAGAAATGGCAGATGGAGTTTAACCCTGAAAAGTGTGAGGTTGCCCATTTTGGAAGGACAAATATGAATGCGGAATACAGGGTTAACGGTAGAGTTCTTGGCAATGTGGAGGAGCAGAGAGATCCTGGGGTCTATGTTCATACATCTTTGAAAATTGCCACTCAAGTGGATAGAGCTGTGAAGAAGGCCTATGGTGTGCTAGCGTTCATTAACAGAGGGATTGAATTTAAGAGCCGTGAGGTGATGATGAAGCTGTATAAAACCTTCGTACGGCCACATTTGGAGTACTGTGTACAGTTCTGGTCGCCTCATTTTAGGAAGGACGTGGAAGCTTTGGAAAAGGTGCAAAGGAGATTTACCACCAGGATGTTGCCTGGAATGAAGAGTAGGTCTTACAAGGAAAGGTTGAGGGTGCTAGGCCTTTTCTCATTAGAACGGAGAAGGATGAGGGGTGACTTGATAGAGGTTTATAAGATGATCAGGGGAATACATAGAGTAGACAGAGACTTTTTACCCGGGTGGAACAAACCATTACAAGGGGACATAACTTTAAGGTGAATGGTGGAAGATATAGTGGGGGATGTCAGAGGTAGGTTCTTTACCCAGAGAGTAGTGGGGGCATGGAATGCACTGCCTGTGGAAGTAATTGAGTCGGAAACATTAGGGACCTTCAAGCAGCTATTGGATAGGTACATGGATTATGGTAGAATGATATAGTGTAGATTAATTTGTTCTTAAGGGCAGCACGGTGGCATTGTGGATGGCACAATTGCTTCACAGCTCCAGGGTCCCAGGTTCGATTCCGGCTTGGGCCACTGTCTGTGCTGAGTCTGCACATCCTCCTTGTGTGTGCGTGGGTTTCCTCCGGGTGCTCCGGTTTCCTCCCACAGTCCAAAGATGTGCAGTTTAGGTGGATTGGCCATGATAAATTGCCCTTAGTGTCCAAAATTGCCCTTAGTGTTGGGTGGGGTTACTGGGTTATGGGGATAGGGTGGAGGTGTTGACCTTGGGTAGGGTGCTCTTTCCAAGAGCCAGTGCAGACTCTATGGGCCGAATGGCCTCCTTCTGCACTGTAAATTCTATGATAATCTATGATTAATCTAGGACAAAGGTTTGGCACCCATCGTGGGCCTAAGGGCCTGTTCTGTGCTGTATTTTTCTATGTTCTATGCTCACAACCTTGATAGCAAATTTGACTGCAAAATGAGCTACCAGCCAAGATCGCCTTTTTCCACCTCCCTAACTTTGTTCAACTTAGTCCCTGTTTCAGCTGATCTTTTGCTGAAATGTTTTCATGCATTTGGTATCTCCATACTTGAGTATTCAAAAGCACTCTTACTTGTTCTTGGACAGTCTTCTCGTGACAAATTTTACATCATTCATAACTCTGCTGCTTATGCCTTAACCTGCACCCACATTCTGTTCACCTACCACTCTTGTGCTCGCTGACCTTCATTGGCATTAGGTCACAAAACATTTTTATTTTAAAATTCTCATCTTTGTTCTCAGATTTCCCCATGACTTGGTCTCTACCAATCATCATAATCTCCTCCAGCCCACAACTCTGAGAAACTTCAAGCATCTACAATTTTAATCACTCCACCACTAGTAACCGTGTGGTAGCTTAGTTGCCTGAGCCCCAAACTCAGGAAGTCCCTTCTGACAACTCTTCACCTCTCTACCCAATTTTCTTCCTTCAAAACACTCTTTACAATCTAGCTCATTAGCCAAGCATTTGATCATCTGTCTCAATACCTCCTTCTGTGGTTTGGTGACATATTTTTTGTTTTTCCTGTGAAACATCTTGGGATATTTTATTACATTTATCTAGCACCTTTAATGTAAGTTGTTTTTGTTTCTTGTCAGCAGATTCCAGTAAAAGGTTTAAACCTTGCATTAAATTGATCTTCAAGAAATAATGATCTGTGCAATATTGCTCTGACAGCAGAGTCCAGAATATTTTGCATGTAAATTTAAAATATATTTTTCAGAGTATATCCATTAGAACTCCTGATGCTAGTTCTAAGCATGTTAAACTGAGGGTGAAGATCAAAGTGGATCAAAGCTTTCTTTAAAAATAGTTCATAAGGAAAAGCTTTCAAAAAAGTATTAAATTTTAATAGTATTAAGCAGCCATGCATGAAAAAAATGCCAGTTCTACCCAGTGTGTTAAAATACTGCCTTCTTCAATAACTTATTTTAAAATGAAGCCTTTTCTTGTCACTTTGCAGGGGTTGATAAAAATGAATGACGGTAAATGAAACGAAGGTGAACAAGAGTCAAAATTACACTTTCTCTGCCACTTCCGAGTGGCAGGACCCTCCAAGCCTCAAGATAATGATTCTTATTTGGATATGGATTCACAGTATGAGCAAGGCTCCAGGCCCTCCTGAAAATGTTAGGAATGAACCAAGCCAGTAGGCGTCAGCGGGTTATTTTATCACAGCTGCACCACAAACGAGCTGGCCCATCTCTCAGCTACATCACAAATGAGCTGGCCCATCACTCAAGAGTTCAGGGCGAGGGGATCAACTTAAGCATTCTTGGCTGAGATCAACTAATGCTGCAACAAACCAGGAATCAGACTTGGAACTTTCTAGCCAGAATGTTATGGCACATCAAGTAATGAATTGCCATTAAGCCACAAGGGGAAGCTTAAACACTGTTCAGGCACTAGAACAGTGTGAAGTTGGAACATATACCAAGAAAATGCTAATTGGGCTAAATACACAAGTCATTGCAAATTGGGTTTTAGAAATATAGAAAACTTAATAGGAATAGCCAAATTAATGCAGATTTAATGAAACAAAATTGTACTCTCGCAATCTGAATTGCGCCTTCAAAATCCAAGATGTTCCCAGAAAAGATAGGAATTGTATGGCCTTTAGAAAGGGTCTGGGCCCTAAAATATTTGTGCTCATAACAAATGATTATTACATTTATAATTAGAAATACATTTAGAATGGGAAGTCCTCGTCTTAAGTGATCTGGCTTGGTTTGTAAATTAATTTGTTAATGTTCCCTTATTAAAAGAAAAATGGAACAATCAAAAGTATACCAAAACACAAAACGAAATTTACAAATGGCGCACTTCACCAAAGAAAATTATCCAACTTAATTTGTCCAGTTGAGCGAAAGAAACCCATTATGTCACATTCGAAACTATTGTAGACTTCGTATCTTTCCATTCTCCTGGGCTAAGACATTAAATCCTGGGACACAGTGAAACACACCATCAGTGACTAAACTATATCGCTGTTTGGCTTGATTTTAGTGCGGGAAATCTCAGGAAGAGTGAAGTAATCAAAGCTGAAAGAATATTTTCCTTTTTCCATCAAGCCCCTAACTCGATCAATTTCTCTTTTCTAAGCTCCTTCTTATACTCAAAACTGCAGTCAAACACTTCAGGATGCGTGATTCGATTAGGTCACTAATCACAATAAAGCAGAATTAAACGTAAGCATAATCTTTTTTTTTTAATGTATCTGCAGCTTTAATATTCATTACAACAAAAAAAATCAAAATTTAATATTGTGATTTCAGATCCAATAATCCCAGGACTCTTGGCTGTCATTGAATGGCCGCCCAGCCAGAGAAAGCTGGCATCAGGTCAGATGAATGAGAGGCCAAGCAAGTTACTTTCTTATTTCAGTGCTCCTCCAGGCCCCACAATAAAAGGTTGTCAACCCTGCCGATGCCTCCAGCTTAACTGATTTAATAAATGGAAATGAGATTGTTGGATTAAATATAGTCCCACAACTGCTACACTCATTCCAGGGGCATTGATATTTTTGCTAAATTACCAAGTTGAATAAAGTTAAAATTTTAGTTCAATGTCATTGTGATGATAATGTGACATCTACATGTGTAATATTAATCTTTAATTTCATCGATTATCGAATATGTATTGAACTTCTTTTTAAAAGTTTTTTTTTAAAGCAAGCAAACACCGACTTAAGATGACTTCCACCGGTCACCTGACATATCTGGTATTACAAACTGGACAGTTTCTGGAAGTTTCCACATGAATTACAATTGGGACATGCTATGGCAACCTCCTTTGAATTTCACACCTGCTAATGTCAAGAATTACTTCAAAGATAACTGAAACGGTAACTCGTTTTCACTACTTGCATGTCTATAAAACTACCTTTCAATGTAGAGACAAAAAGTCTACCGGGACAATGGCTACATAAGCGTTGATATGTTCTTCCTAGCTCATCATAGGAAAGGATGGTCTGTTCAGAGGTAATGGCTGGGATATGTAATAAACTAATCACCGCCACACATTTGCCAAGGTCTGTTGAGCCATGAGCTAATCAATTACCTACTGTGGAATACCCAGCTCATCATGAGGAGAGTAATCTTGCAAGAATAACAATTTTGAAATATTTATTATTACAACACAAAGCTGCTAAAAGCAGTCTAGAAGAAACCAGCCAATGGAGCAGGAACACCATCTCGCTCTCTACTCTGCTTTCATGTTCGGAGCCCTATCTATGGTACATTGTGGAATACATCACAGTGATAAGAGAATTACAATCAAAAGGAACGTCAGGTGCAATATCACACAATTTTGGGAAAAACAGATTAAGTTTAAAAAGAAAACCACCATGGGAAAAAAATCTGCCTCAACACGAACACCAGCGAAGATCTCAAACAGTGGACTTGCGTTTTAAAAACATTGAAGATCTTTTTTATCATTGAAACTTCCATTTGGCCAAAAAAAGTAACCTCCTGCTGTATAGCATGTAATTTTGTGTCTATACATATACATGCATGTGTTGCGAACATTATCTCTGACCTGGGTGGGTTTTTGGCTCAATAAAAACTAACCACTTTGTGTGCAAACTCAAGAAGCCCTGTCTGACTTGAGATCTTAGCAATCAGCACATAAATGGTTAAGCACAGCCAATGCATTAATACTTTCATCCTTATAAATTACAAAAAGAAAACCCTGTTACAATCAATCAAGAAGGGGGAAAAAATGACAAGTCCTCACAGCGTTCTCAACTGTCTTAGTGCCTGCTCTCATCTGCATAATTTGTTGGTATTCCCAAGAAGCCTGGATGTAGAACATTATATTCCTCCATTCAAGTTATTGATTACATATCATGGAAAACTGTAGCCCCAGTACAGCTACTGAGGAACACCATTTGTCCCATTTTGCCAAGTACATCATTTAAGTTTCAGAGGTTTTTAAGAGATCCTTAATCAATACTGTAATAGACGACTAACCATGTAAATTGAGGCCCGATTCTCCATTCTGGTTATACAGACGAAAGGCTTCCTCCAGTTCCATGTGGGATGAAACAGTGCATGGGTCCCCTATAAACAAGAACAAAACCAATCAGTGGAACTCCTGCTACCCAAGAATTCAAAAACTTTGGTTTGTCAGAGAAATATTTTATTTACTACATTACCAATCCAAGGAACCTACATCACACCTTAACCCCAAAGTGTTCGCCATTCAATGGGTTTGTCAAACAACCCTGGATTTAATTTTTAAACTACTTCTACTGGAGCAGAAAAGCAAAATAATTTACCAGGTTCCTAAAATGAAGTTTTGATTGGTTGAAAAGGAAAGACCATTTCCTCTTGTCGACTAACAGAAATTACTGATTTACCAGAGATGTAACTCAGGTGACACTGTTTTAACGGCATTCACTTAATTTTAGTAGAAGACTCCTCAACATACACTATACAGGTAATGTACTTTATGTGTAGATTTACTTCAGAATCAGTTATGATCAGTGACAAATTTAGTCACACTTACAGAAGTCAAAGACAATTGTGCACTCTGCTTTTCATGCTTTTAATACTACATTTAGTACTCAAGATGTGGAAGGATGACAAGATATCAATTGCAGGCCCAATTATGCTCTCTATTAATCAGTTTTTATTTATCAGAAATGCATCAGTTACTGCTGTATTCCCAATTCGCCACATGTGGTTAGTTGCTAATGTACCAGCTTCCCCAAACAGGCGCTGGAATGTGGCGACTAGGGGCTTTTCACAGTAACTTCATTGAAGCCTACTCGTGACAATAAGCGATTTTTATTTAATTTCTTTTCATGTGTTAGGCAAAACTGCTCTAGTGGGAGAAAGTGATTATAAGTCACACATTTAAAATTGGTTATTGTCAAAGTAAGGTGATGAAAGCGAAAAACTTCTTTACTTAGTGTTCAGAGTACATATTGCCTGCCATGGTGAATAGTTGAACCTAAGAAGGGAAGACTAGTTAAACACCTGCAGAAGAGAAATTTATAGAAATATGGGGAAACCACAGGGTAATTGGACATGTTTTCAAATGCATGGACAAGGAAACTGCACAGATCTAGTTGGTCTTTCTCTGATAGATCTGTTAATATCAAGGGACTTCCATTTCAGTTAAGGAAAATGATCCCTTTTGACAACAACTCCAATATTTACGTGGCATCTGGACACAAATTAATTAAATCCTTCAGTTGCATCTCAGCGATGCCTCTTCTTTTCCCTTATTCTGGAGCTTAAGAACTCCATAGTGAACCTTGAAGCAGCAGAACCAAGCAACTGTTAACTGTATTGTTAACATCGCAACTCTATTTTGATACTCCCCCATATCCTCTGTCTAAAACCTGTTGCCCTTGCCTGGACACTGGTTCAAATTATTGATGTGTCAAATCATTGCAGTGCCCCAGACCCCAACCCCAAAAACTGCACTACCATTCAATGTCCAAAATCCTAAGAGTAGGGGAAAACAGCAGTCTTACACAGAGCTGATGAGTACTGTATTTTCCATATTTTCCTGACAGCTCGGAATTTCCCTTAATGGAATAGCTTGCTGTACAATTATTTTATAATGGCCTTTCATTGCAAACAAACATCATAAATGTGGACAAGGAGGGCTGCAGTTTAAATTATATCCTTGCTCTGTTATTGTTGACTTAATATTTAGTATTTCCTTTTCCCATCAAATAATTTGTTTCTTGTAGTTTCTCCAGCAAAATAAATATGACCTGCTCCTAGGCCTCAGTAATTGTTGCTGCATTGTCAACTCTGCAAAGCTCAAGAGAGACCAGGTGCCTGATTTCCCCTCCAATAGATGTATTTGTGTTCACCAATCCTATCAGTGGCATCTTTAAGATGAGAAGCCCATATCATACCACTCAACAACTGCATATAGCAGCTGCAGTGCATCTGGGCATCATTTCACTTGAGTGAACCATTACCACATTTTTGCAACTTAATTCAACTTTCAATTCAAAGAAAAACTGCAAGATTAAAATCCAAAATAAAACAAAATGCTGCAAATGAACAGCACATCTCTAGTTATCTAAAAATAAGTTAATATTTCACCTGGGAGCCTTGAGCTGAACTAGACAGTAGGGAAGGAGATATTTATAGCACTGATTAAAACAAACAGAAAACAAATTGGTGTAGAGTTTTTACAATGGAGCAGCTAGTAGATTCACGAGACTGATACTAAATTTCCAAATAAAAGCAAGGGATCTAAATGCTGGGTTATTCAAAACTAAAACGTTTGAAGGATTTTATTTCAAATAAAGCTTTACATGCAGTATCGTTTTTTTGATCTTGAGCATAAAATGATCATTCCAGCATGGAATTCAATTATGGTATACAGCAATTAACTTTCAACAGTCAAAACTACTTCAATAAAGATATTCATGACAGCCTTCGCATAAACTATAAAAAGGTTTTGAGTTAATAATGCATACACAGAAAAATAAAATACTAAGAAATAAGCATTTAACAAATTAAAAGTTGAATATTTGCTCATGGTTCTTTCTAACTACAGTTAGAAATTTGTAATAACATTAAATATTCATTTTTATCAAATACCAAATCACAGCCATAACAGAACATTACATTTTGATGACAGCGCATTCAAAATACTCATTAATTCTCTCATGAATTTCATTTTTGCTGTATATGAAGATTGCCGCTAGCATTTATTTTGTTCCTAACCCTAATTCACATTGCTTTGTTACACTATGGGGTTTCTGCACTTGGGTTCCCGCAACTGATTAGTCCAAATTTCATATGCATAGAATAGGTATAAAGCACAAACTGAAGAGGTACAAGAAATGCAAATCAAAGTGCAAGGAAAGCAACTAGATTTACAAAACATTTCAACAAAATCTACTAATTTAAAAATCTATTTCTTTACCACTGAACCTCAGTACTTACCACTAGAAAAGAGATCCATAACAGCGTGCAAAAAACAGAACTTACATTACAATTATTCAATTTCTCTAAATAATGTTATTACGTCTTTAAAAACCTTCACAATGGTTTCCACTGCCTTGAGCTCATGGTTCCCAGATCCACCCGTCAGCTCCAGCAATCAGCATGTATCCGTCCCTACAACTTCTGGATTTTGAGACGGGGGGGGGGGGGGGGAATTGGTAGAAAAACTAGCTAGACTGCGTGCCAGAACTTACTTTAAACTTGCCATGTTTCACCATCCCTGTGACAATGGAACATTAGAGAATGAAAACCCACAAAGTAATTTTTTGAAGCATCAAAAGAAATTTAAGTTAGTTTGAGTAAAGCATTAAAAAAAAAACTTTTCTTACCCTAAGGTAGTATGCCTAAAAAAACAATGTTGCTGTTTTCAGGAGATTGATTAAAACAGGTGACATATGACAAATGAAACTTCAAACAATATCACATTTATCATACACATATTGCAGCATACTCTAAATGGTTATAGCAACTGCCTTTTTATTTGTTCATACTGAATGCAAAATACATTCATTCATATTGTTACAATTCCAGTTGATGTTACTACTGGATTGAAGGTCCCAGTATGGGATACAGGCTCAAAAATCTGTAATTTTCTTTTCAGAACCCATGGATGAACAGTCACAGGGCTGCCAATAATCATTTAGTAACAGAAAGAAATATTAAGATGTTTGAGTATGATACCTCCTTAATTCCCACTGATGTATAGAGACTTTAAGGATAACATAGGTTACAAAATATATCTTTTGCCATAATGTTTGCAATAAATGCACAGTCCCTGTGTTGCTAACTTTGCTTGGCTCTTAATTTGTTGCCCGTTGGGTCTTTACTGAATTTGCTCTGTTTCTATAACCCTTGCTCTAGAGTCGCCAGGTATCTTTATACCGCCACGAGGTTCAAGTTCAAGTTCTGATTAATAACTCAACACACCAATTAGTAAGATTCAATTCAAAACACATTTATTATACACAGTAAATCACTACTCATGCATAAACTCTACTTTCTAGACTATTCTCTATCACTAAAAGGCCTATACTTAGCTTCGGAATTGGCCCACCAGGTCAGGGGAACAAATGGCCTTTCGTTCGGTTGAGTCTGCAGGATTCAAAAGCTGGTATGGACTGGTAGCTAGGAGCGCCTATCTCGTAGCGTGCTTTGACTGGAGACTTACTTGGTTGTTGCGGCAGCTTACGCAGTTCACTCTCAAGGGTTGATTTGAGTTGCTGAGTGATCCTGCCAAGAAGAACGATTGAACTTGGGGGACTCTATTTTATAGTCCCCAGGGGCTTCCCGCCCCTTTGGGTGGACCCAGTACCTGGTTTCAAGTGATTGGACTACATTTCGATCACTTGGATCGATTTCTCCAATACTGGAGTTGTTCCCTGATCGCTGGGCGGTCCCCGAGTGTCCGTTGGCCTTCCTTTGTCTTGGCTCCTGCTGGCGCCGAGGAGTCTGGCTTGGCCTCATTCACCTTAAATGTTTCCATTGTACCTGGGTATCGCTCATTAGTATGCAGATGGCTGTGAGTTTCAGTGCTGTCTGGGCTTTTGCAAGTTCTAATACACAGGATTTTTGCACTTGCTAGTTTTTGCCTGTGTTGGCTGAATTTCCCTGCAGCCTTTGTGGACCTCCATTTTAAGTCGGGGAGTGGCCAACCCAGGTGGCTACACTCCCTCCTTGTGATCCCTAACTCGAAGCGTGAAGGATCACATAACTGCATTGTCTTCTCTTCCTGAACCAGCGAGCACTCTTCCGTGGCCTCTACACTGACCGTAACTGCAATGAAAATTTTAACTTACATTCTAAGTGGCGCTATGTCAAAACAGGGACATGCATTACAACATGAAAAAAACAGTACCTCTAACTATCTCTTATAAACGACACTCACTCAAACATTCAATCATACTAACTTCCTAACAATACAAAAATAGCAGCATTCACATTTTTCCTCTGGCTTGGCAGTCAAGCCAAGGTATACAATATTTTCGTTGTGAACGAAACACATTTCTTTATTTACAAAAAGAACGCAAACGAATGTCCTCTATTGTAGATCAAGGGGTTCGGGGTCCTGGTGATAACCAAAAATAGGGGATCTTATCCTGTATACCGGGGTGCGAGAGCAGTAGGCTCTCCTTCGCCATTTCCTCATGCGCATGGTCTGCACGATGCTGCAGAGTATCGCCAATACTAGAAGGGATTCCATTACGTATGATAGTGAATACCAGGTTATGAACATATCACACCATGATGGTGTGTCGGTGACTATAGCGGGGGTAACTATTTCAGGGTGTAGTGTATGGTAGGGGTGGGAATCATTCACGGCCTGTGTGGTAGGGGTCGGGGGTTCGCATTCGCGCGGAACCGGATACAAATTACAATAACGACCAAAACCACGTATGACGTCTTCATTGTTGTCTTCTTTCCTTTTCGTCTCTTCCTTTCCGTTTCTTCTCTCTTCCTGGAGCTTCTGGAATTCTGTGGATCATGCATAGTTTCTGTTACTATCTTGGTTAATATCTCGTGCGTTAGCATGTCTGTCTTGTCGTGCCAATTTCCCTTTATAATTTGTCACCATGTGTGACTCCCTCATTTTTTTTTTCTTAAAACCGACAATTTGGACTAGACACACTTAAAAAAACTGAAACAGTGTGAGCCGTCTCGCAGGTTGTGTGATTTACCATCCAAATGTTTGAGGATGTAAACAGCATAGGGATGGCAACCTAAGGGTTGCCCGAAAACAAAACAAAACTTTTTGAACCAAGAGTGCAGAAAAGGGGTGCGTATGGGCTGCGACGGGTAAGATTTGGATGGAATCCCCGGGTAGGACGGTGGTCAATGCAGTATGTGCTCTACCTGAGCGTAGTTGACCAGAGGGGGGTCCTCAGGCAGGGCGGAGAAGAATGCCGTTTCTCCACTGCCTGAGCAACCGGCAAGAACGGGCAAAAAATGTAGTCATCGTGGGGGGTTGCTGTAAAGGTTCTACCGTCGAAGCAGAAGAGCAGTTATGAATGGGGGCTGGCAAGCTCTCAGCAGTTTCTGGTAGTTTTAAGGAGATTTCTTCTGGAGCGCGTCCCTGCGCGTCCTCGACATAGATGCCGCATCCTGTAATGCGCTTCCCGTCTAATACTGTGGAAGAACCATCCACATAAATCCATAAAGGTGCACACGTGTCTGTGTGCTGGGGGCTCTGGGGTGAACTACCTATCCTTTTGGGGGGTGTTTTTGCAATAAAAGGGCCTGTGTTGTGGTGTGGTGAGATGGTTTCACATTCGTGGGGGGTGACTGGGTACTGAAGGTTGTCGGCCAGGAAAGTGTGGGTCTTGGTCCTTTTTACAGTGATGTCCCGTCCCTGCAAGATAAGGGTCCATCTGGCTGCTCCGATTTGGCTCACTGTACCGTCCTTAAGTCGTCCGTCAAGTAAAAGTTGGGTGGGGGGGTGTTCCGTGAGGATTGTGATGGGGTTTAGTCCGGTTATGAAGGAAAAATACTGAACCGCCCAGAAAACTGCAAGCAGGTGCCTTTTACAGGCCGAAAATCCCTGCTCCACAGGATCTAAAACTCTTGAGGCGTAAGCCACGGGTCTTAACTGTTCGTGCCGTTCCTGGAGGAGCACGGCTAAAAGGGTACAATCTGTGCTAGCTATCTCTATAGCATAGGAGGAAAGCGGGTCTGTAACCTGTAGTGCGGGGGCTGCAATGAGGGCTCTTTTCAAAGCATCCACAGCATCCGTATGCTGCGGAAGCCATTCCCAAGGGCTCCTTTCTTTAGGAGTTCCGAGAGGGGTGCTGCTTTGGTGGCGAAATCGTCAATATGGTTTCGGCAGTAGCCAACCAGTCCTAAAAACGACCGGAGGGCTGAAACATTCTGGGGAAGGGGCAATTTGACAATCGAGTCAATTCTTTTATGCTCAATCTCACGTTTACCATGCGTGACAATTGTACCCAAATACATCACTTTGTTTTCCAAAATTTGGGCCTTTTTGGGGTTTACATTGCAACCAATCTGCTGTAGGAGTTCCAGGAGTTCGGACAGAAGCTCGATGTGCTCTGCCTTGGTGTCTGTCTGCAGTAATAAGTCGTTCACATACTGGACCAGATATTCGGGGCGAGAAAATTTTGATAAACCATTTGCCAGCTGTCGGTGGAAAATGGAGGGGGAGTTGTGGAATCCTTGTGGAAGGCATGTCCACATGTACTGTTGACCTTTAAAAGTGAAGGCAAATTTGTATTGGTACGCTTTTGCCAATGGAATGGACCAGAATCCGTTGCTGACGTCCAAAACCGTAAAATATCGTGAGTTGAGTCCCTGTTTGAGCATGGTCTCGGGACTTGTGGCTACCGTGGGTGCTGCTGCGGGGGTGACTTTGCTGAGTTCCCGGTAATCGATGTTCAGTCGCCATGATCCATCGGGCTTTCTCACTGGCCAAATCGGGGCATTATTAGTAGAGGCTACCGATCTAAGGATTCCCTGCTCTAATAAGCTATCGATAACTTTTGAGATTTCTCCCTCTGCCTCTTGGGGTCTAGGGTCAGGTCCTGTGATTTGAACGGAACCAGTCATCCGGCCACAGTCGTGTTTGTGGGTCGCGAATGCTGTCCTGTGCTTCTGCAGAAGTGCCCTAATCTGCTTGTCTTGCTAATCGTGGTCGGGTCAAACCAGAAATCGCCGACTGCACTAATCTTGTTTGCATACTCACCTGTGAGCGTTGCGGGGGCTCTTGCAGATTTTGCCATTTTCCAAACACATTGGTTTACTGGATCAAATAAAAGGTGGTAGGAGTTCATAAAATCAATGCCCAAAATGTGTTCTGCTGTGTGGGGTAGATCGACTGAAACTATGGGGTGTCTCGTCGTAATATTGCCAATTTGAATGGGTACAGGGGCTGTGATGTGTCCCTGTTGTGAGTGGCCTGGGAAGCCTCTGAGGGTGATTGTGGCTGTAGTGGGCTAGTGTCTTTTTGGAACATGGTGGAGGAATTAATTGTGGTGCGGGACCCTCCTGTGTCCCAGAGAAATTCGATGGGCTGTCCCCGTACTTTTGCTGCAACTACTGGTCGGCCGGACCTATCCCAAAGGGTGTCGCAGACCCAGGTGGGGAAGCCCGAACACCGTCAGTCTGTTCCGTTCAGGTCTGTCTGGTCTGAACGGGTGCTCACACTATGTATGGGCTCTGTCCTATTCTTATTCAGAGTGCCTGCCTGCTGGGCTCTCTGTGGCTTTCGTGGGACATTGCACTCTCGTGAAATGAAATGAAAAATGAAAATCGCTTATTGTCACGAGTAGGCTTCAATGAAGTTACTGTGAAAAGCCCCTAGTCGCCACATTACGGCGCCTGTTCGGGGAGGCTGGTACGGGAAAGTCGTGCAAAGTGACCTAATTGTCTACAGTTGTAACACTCCTGTGGTTTCTGTGGGGGGCTGTTCCTGCCTTCGTTTACCCATGCGGGGTTCTGGTGCGTCTTAACTGTGTGGATATCTGCCTCTGCCTGCTGTTCTTCGGGTTTCTTAATTACGGGTTTGTTTTGGACAGATTGCTCCCAGGTGCGGGACAATCTTTTTAAAACCCACTTTTCATTGTGCGCTTCCTCTGAGGGGTCATAGTTGGCGCAAGCTTTTTGTCCTGCCTCTGTGGCATGGGAGATAAGGGTGCGGGTCCATTTGGCCATACCATCTTGGGACAAATGGGCGCGTTCCAAATTGCCGAAAACGGCTGTAAAAAGAATCCACAGGCGTCCAGCAAACGCTGTGGGGTGTTCTGTCTTTTTCTGCCTGCACTTATTCAGGCCTTCTACTGGGTCACCTCGATTGTAACCGATCGCGTCTAGGATCGCCGTGTGCATCTCTGCAAGGGTGCCTCCTCCTACATTCTGTGGGTCGGGAAGGGCTGCTACGACTGAAGGGTCGACACTCAAAACTGTGAGCTTCACGTGCTCATGCTCATCCAGGCCGTACATGGTCGCCTGCTGCTTTACTCTAGCAAAGAAGTGGTGGGGGTCTGAGGTGGAGAGGAACGGTGTGATCTTTTTGCACGCGTCCCGTAATTGGGTCACGGTTAAGGGGGTGGTGTAAAGAAATTCTGCGTCTCCTTCCGATGTGACTGTGCGGTGGGTAGTGACTGGATTCATGGGTGCCTGATCTATCTGCTCTGTGGGGGTTGGGATGCTTTTCTCTTTTGGGGCTTTCCTTGCGCACATGTTCCCTGAACATATCTATGCGCGGTTTCATTTAACTCTTGCCAATCAGGGCCGTCTTCCTCATCTAATTTGAATTCAAAGGTGCTCTGGAACCCATTTTGCACCGAAAGCAAAGACTGCAGCTCCGCAAACTGCTTCCTGCATTTCGCATGATCTAATGAGCTTTGTCTGTGCTCTGTGGTAGCAGCATGGCGTGCTCTTAACGCTGCTTTTAAATCGCTGCACTGCCTTTGCAATGCCTCTACCTGTTTCTCTGTCTCTTCTCTTACCAGGACTGCACGTTGCGTGTCCTGATAGGCCTTATCGTACTGGGTTTGGAAGCTGCTCAGATGCGCTAGACAAGACTGGTGTTCCCCACTTGGCATCATCCACCTCTCCATCCTTTGCTGTCAACTTCCTTCGTAAGTCTATATTCTCTTTCTCGATCTCGCTAACATCGATCTTGCTCATTCGATGTGTCTCTTCTATCTCTTTGCGGAGCGTCCGAACGACCTCCTCTGTACCTCGCAATTGTGCCAGACAGGACACGATTGCCATCGGCTTGCGAGCTTTCCCCAAGCTTTTCTTATGGATCTCTGACAGGTTCTCCCACCAAGTATGTCCTATACTCCCGGGTCCTGTTTCCTAATTGTCACAGAATTCACTCCAAAGGGGCCATCCTTTCCCTTTGAGAAAATTCCTGATCTCTTCTTCCCAAACGGGACACTGTCCTACTCTGCTGCTAGTCGCTGCGACCATGAATTCCTGGGGGTTCATGAGGTGTTGCATTGCCTTCATTGCCATTTTTCCTATCTGAATGCTCTTTTAAAATTTGGAACGAGGGGTACTAAGGCGGTGCTGTAAACACGGGTACGACGTTCGCTAATTTCCGGAATACAAACTCCCGACAGTTTTTTCGCAACAAAAATCTATCAGTTTTACCTTATAGCCCTGTTAGTTACGCATGCATTAACACACTTCCGAATTATGAGGATTGATCAGAACTGCTTGAACACTTGTGCTTTTTCTGTTCCCAATTGGATTCGAATTCAAATTTTGGGTTCTCCCGGAGTGGTTAGGCCACTTCTAAGTTGGGTCCCGTCAGGATGTCGCCAGTAAATGTTGCTAACTTTGCTTGGCTCTTAATTTGTTGCCCGTTGGGTCTTTACTGAATTTGCTCTATTTCTATAACCTTTGCTCTAGAGTCGCCAGGTATCTTTATGATACCGCCACGAGGTTCAAGTTCAAGTACTGATCAATAACTCAACACACCAATTAGTAAGATTCAAATCAAAACACATTTTTTATACACAGTAAATCACTACTCATGCATAAACTCTACTTTCTAGACTATTCTCTATCACTAAAAGGCCTATACTTAGCTTCGGAATTGGCCCACCGGTCAGGGGAACAAATGACCTTTCGTTCGATCTGCGTCTGCAGGATTCAAAAGCTGGTATGGACTGGTAGCTAGGAGCGCTTATCTCGTAGCGTGCGTTGACTGGAGACTTACTTGGTTGATGCGGCAGCTTAGGCAGTTCACTCTCAAGGGTTGATTCAAGTTGCTGAGTGACCCTGCCAAGAAGAACGATTTGAACTTCGGGACTATCTGCCCCTTTGGGCGGACCCCGTACCTGGTTCCAAGTGATTGGACTACGTTTCGATCACTTGGATCGATTTCTCCAATACTGGAGTTGTTCCCTGATCGCTGGGCGGTCCTGGAGTGTCCGTTGGCCTTCCTTTGTCTTGGCTCCTGCTGGCGCCGAGGAGTCTGGCTTGGCCTTATTCACCTTAAATGTTTCCATTGTACCTGGGGATCGCTCATTAGTATGCAGATGGCTGTGAGTTTCAGTGCTGTCTGGGCTTTTACAAATTCAAATCTAGTGAATCCTCAATTTAAGCGCAAAGGATAGATTTTGAATCATTTGTATCAAAATGTTATCCTGCCATTTTGCCCTACTTGATCAATTCCACCATCTCATCCACCCTTTCCATCCCATGCCATTCATCCTTCCCATGCAGTCCCTCTAATGTCATCCCTATCCATCATCAATCCCATCCCTCACAAAAACAGTCTCTCCAGCCAAGGTAACTTCAGCTGTTTTTGTTCTCCACCAAATGACTCACCCCACCATCGTCGCTAACCATTGCAGTTGCAAGTGCATCATGAGCGCCAGTCTTATCATTTTTATAGTCCCATTGATCTTTGATAAACAAAGTTTCAGGTTTGGTCATTTGCACTTCAATGTCTCTAGAGGCCTGCTAATCTTGTTACAAGCCAAATTGCATCTCATTATTCCTCTCGGCAACTGTTAATCGTGTAATTTGTCCGTTATTTTGTTTTCAAGTTCACTGTTAACCTCGTTAATTTCCCAAATTCTCAACACTTCAATATTACTCAGTCTTGTCTGTCCAGACTGTTTTCACTGGTGAGTAAGGGACACATTGTTTGGTGGGTTAATTTGGTGGATGATGTCTGAGGCATACAGGGATACTAGCACTTGCTAGTTTTTGCCTGTGTTGGCTGAATTTCCCTGCAGCCTTTGCGGACCTCCATTTTAAGTCGGAAAATGGCCAACCCAGATGGCTACACCTGTAAACCATTCGGTCAACTGTGGTCAGACACACCCCACTCTGAAACCAAGTGGCAGATGTCACCCAATCAAACTACCATGGCTTACTCCTCAAATCCCCCGGTAATTGTTACACTGTGAGCCAATTAGCCTCACTGGACTTTGGCTTTGACACGAGTGTTTCCCCAAATTGAACACTCAAAACGATACACTTTGCAAACAATGCCTTTCTCAGCTGTTTTCAGCAAGTATCTGCTTCGAGGATTTTCAATTCTCCTTTCTGTATTCCACTGTCTTTAATTGTCACGTGCATTCTAGTGTTGCACAGTCTCTCAGGAATCCAGCCACGCAAATAAAATACTACTGCTTCACAGACAGGACGAAGAACACAGAACATAACAAAGTCTCATCTTCATATTGACGATACCCTCCATTGTGTTGTGTGGCACTACCACCATGCTAAATGGGATAGACTTCGAACAGATTTAGAAACTCAAGACTGGGCATCCATGAGGCACTGTGGGCCATCAGCAGCTTCAGAATTGTATTCAACCACAATCTGCAATCGCATGGCCCAGCATATCCCCTACTCTACATTACCACCAATCTAGGGGATCAACCCTGGTTCAATGAAGAGTGCAAGAGAGCATGCAAGGAGTAACATCAAGCTTACCGAAAAATGAGATGTCAACCTGGTGAAGCTACAACACGGGGCTACTTGTGTGCCAAACAGCATAAGCAACAAGTAATAGACAGAGCTAAGCGATTCCACAACCAACGCATTAAATCCAAGCTCTGTGGGAGACTTCCAGTGGTGGCATGTATGTGGATGTCTTACAGTCTTTCCATCCTTCCCTCCTCCTCTCCAAACAAGATGAAAATTTTTTTTGGGGGGGGGCGCACGGCAGCACAGTGGTTAGCACGGTTGCTTCACAGCGCCAGGGACCTGGGTTCGATTTCCGGCTTGGGTCACTGTCTGTGTGGCGTCTGCACGTTCTCCCCGTGTCTGCGTGGTTTTCCTCAAGGCATTCCAGTTTCCTCCCACAAGTCCCAAAAGATGTGCTTGCTAGGTGAATTGGACATTCTGAATTCTCCCTCAGTGTACCTGTAGAGGCGCCGCAATGTGACGACTGGAGGATTTTCACAGGAACTCATTGCAGTATTAATGTAAGCCTACTTCTGACAATAATAAAATTTATTATTACAGGACCAAGAGTAGGTGATTCAGCCTACTCCGCCATTCAAGACGATCATGGCTGATCTCACTTCAGCCTCAACGCCACTTTCTTGCCTGTTTTCTGTAACCCTTCATCCAATTGCTAATTAAAAATCTGTCCATCTCCTCCTTAAATGTTCTCAATTCCGCAGATTCATGAACCTTTGAGAGAAGCAATTTCTCCTCATCTCGGTTTTAAATGTGCTCCCCTTTATCTAGATTATCCCACAAGAGGAAGCATCGGGCTGGATTCTCCGCCTCTCGTTGCCACTAGCAGAGTTTCCAATGCAGCAGTGAATCCAACGTCAGGGAGAAAATGGCTCTGACCCCCCCTCTGGCATCAGGAATGAGGTTCGTACTCCGCACCAGCGGAGGATGCAAATGGGTCATAAATACCAATTGCATCCAATTACTGGGCCAGGCACCATATTCTTCAGTCCCCTGGGCCAGGAACCATGTGGGTGAGAATTGGTACAGGTCTTGACAAGCATGTATTTGACGCAGTGGACCAAAGAGGTAAGGAAGTTGCCCCCAACGTCCATCGAATAGCCACTCCCCAACTCCACAATGCAAGACCTGCCCACCACACCAGGCCCCCCCAACAGAAATCCCCTAAATACAATGATCGCACCCAGAGACCCCCTAAATAAGGAGACCCTCCCCCCACCACACAGAGACCCTTCACGGTTGAGTGATTTGAAGTGGTCAGCTAGAAACTGACAGCACCTAACTCTGTTTGAAACATGAGCTGTCAATCAAAGCTGAATGTTTATAAACATTGCGATTAGACCACTTCCAAGTTACCAACCGTGAAGAAAGATGAACGCAACAATGTTGACAACTCGGAATGTGTGTCAATCACAGCCCAATAAAAATCAATTTTAAAGAGAATGACTTGCACATCAAAGATGGTGTGGGGAGGGGTGTTTAAACCAGCTGAATGGTTTTCTCTTTCCAGGAATTGCCAGGTGTTGCTTCCACCGCCTGAGCAAGCAGGTGTATGGCCGAGGTGAGTGTTGAAGCAGCAATTTTTTTTTTTTTACTGCCCATCTGGGCTGCTCTCTAGCTTCCAGACCTGGGTCTCTCTTCTGGGGGGCTTCCCGACGTGCGTTTGGGCACGTGCATGCTGGCCCGTGCATGCGGGTCTCTTTATTTATGGGCTTTCTGGGGGGAGGATTCTGTTTATTTATGGCATCTTTGTGGGGGGTCTCTGGGGGTATCCTTATTTAGGGGGTCTCTGGTGGAGGGGACCCAGCCACAGGATCTTGCTATCGGGCCTCCCCACTCAACATGGGAGCTCAATAATGGGATTTGCACTCCAAATCAGGTGCAATTCAGGTCCGGTGGGAGAACAGACTCCCAAACAGAGGACCCTGCCCGTCTACTTTGTCAATATCTTTTATATACTTATCTACCTCAATTAGGATCTCTCATTCTTCTAAACTAGAGTGTATAGGCCTAAACTGCTCAATCTCTCTTCACAAGGCAAACCCCTCATCTCTAGAATCAATCTAGTAAATTTCCTCTGAACTGCCCTAATGGGACCACATCCCTCCACAAATAAGGGGACCAAAACTGTACACAATACTCCAGGTATAATTGCAGCAACACTTCCCTACTTCTTTACTCTACTCCTTCAGCTATAAAGGTCACCAACCTTAGGATTGCTTCAGATATCTGGCTTCTCGCTAACCAATTTAATCAGGTATGCATTTTTCTGCTCTCTTTAACTTCACCTAACAGTGCCTTGTTCAAATTCCAGTTCCTTTTGACTTCAATCTTCCCGGAACTTCTTTTATCATTCCCATGTTTCGAGAACTATCTTATTTCCAAATACCAACAATATAAACATAAATCACTTAAAACTACCTCTACCTCCGGACAACATTAACAATTACATCTGCTAGAAGAATGGCACCATCATTGTAGTTGATAGAAATGCTAAATAAAAGTTAAGAATTTAACCAAGATTATTGCAAAATTGTTTTGTGACAGAAAATATTGTGCCGGAGCTATTTAGTAAACAGTGAAAAATTCATTATACATTTCTTGATGTTTGCCATTAGAATCTCTCACTCAGCATATAGAGCAGAAAGGAAAAAGAGCTTTGCAACCTTGTTAAACGGAAACATTTATTTGTGAGGGAAACTCTTCATTTAGCATATGCAGAGGGTGAAGAAAATGCTATTTTCTAAGCACCAAATCAGAAAGCACCTACATTTACTGTTTGAAGATTCCAAATCTTTCCAGTGATTATTTGAACCACTTCTCGTAATATTGGCATAGTGGTTAGAACTGCTGCCTCACAGCACCAGGCACCTGGGTTCAATTCCGGCCTTGAGTGACTGTGGGAATTTGCACATTCTCCCATTGGATTCTCTGCATGGATTTCCTCTGGGTGCTCAAGTTTCCTCCGACAGTTGAAATATGTGACGGTTGGTGGATTAGCCATGCTAAATTGCCCCCGTGTCCAAATATGCCCATTGGTATCCAAAGATTTATAGGTTGAGGTTACGGGGATAAGATGGGGTAGGGTACTCTTTCGGAGGATCGGTGCAGGCTCGATGGGCCAACTGGCCTCCTTCTTCACTGTAGCGATTCAATGGAACATCATAACTTCTGCTTGGAATAATTTTGTGGAAGTCTGCTGGCTTTATATAAACTATTGCTCATTATTACATCTCATTACCCTTCCTCGGTCATCCAAGTGGTTACCTTGAAATGAAAAAAATGAAAATCGCTTATTGTCACAAGTAGGCTTCAATGAAGTTACTGTGAAAATCCCCTAGTCGCCACATTCCAGCGCCTGTTTGGGGAGGCTGGTACGGGAATTGAACCGTGCTGCTGGCCTTCCTTGGTCTGCTTTCAAAGCCAGCGATTTAGCTGTGCGTTTGAGGAAAGATATACTTAGTTTATTCCTTCACAAAAAAGTTGTGGAGAGGCTAGGCACAACTAATAGGAGCAGAAAATGTTGGAAACACAGATAGCATCTGGGGAAAGGGGAGTGGGTTAACATTTCAAATCAATGAGCTTCTAAGAATGTTTTCATTTTTTCCACAAGATAATGGCATCACTGGCAAGGCCAGCAGATTTTTGCCATTTCAAAATTGAACTGAGTGTCTTGCCAAGCCATTTCAGAGGGCATTTAACAGTCAACCACGTTACTGTGGATCTGGAGTCACATATAAGCCAGGCCAGGATTGCAGATTTCATTTCCTACATGATATTACTGAACCAGGTAGGTTTTTTTTTTTACAACATTTGAAGATAGGTAGGTTTCTTGGTTACCATTACTGAGACTAGCTTTTATTTTCCTGATTTATTAATTGAACCCATGTCCCCTGGGCATTTACCGGGGCTTCTGGATTACCAGTCCAATGACATTACCATTGCACCACTGTCTCCCCCAGAAGACTAATTATGACCAAGTCCTGAAGGACAGCTGCTGGACTAGGTCTGTGGCAGAGGGTGAGGGAGCCAACAGGATGGAAAAACCTACTTGACCATGCCCTCAATAATCTATTTGTCGCAGATGCATCTGCCAATGACAGTATAGAATGAGTGACACTTCACAGTCCTTCTGGGGGCAATGTCTCATCTTCAAATTGAAGATATCCACATCATGTTGGGTGGCACTATCACCGTGCTAAATGAGATAAATTTTTAACAAATCTAGCAACTCAAACTTTGCATCTATGAAGTACAGTGGACCATCTGCATCAGCCAGAATTGTATTCAACCACCATTTATAACCTCATGACCTTGCATATCCGCATTCTACCATTCCCATCAAACCAGGGGATAAATACTGGTTCAATGGAGAGTGCAGGAGGGCATAAAGAGTGCAGGAGGGCATGAATGATGTCAAGAAATGGTTGAAGACATAGGATACTGCATGGTTTTTAGGCCCTGTCAACATTCTGGCGATAGTATTGAAGACTAACTTGCCCCTAGCCAAATTGTTCTACTAAAACACTGGCATCTCTCTAATGTGGAAAATTGCTCATGTATGCGGTCTACCAAAGAAAAATCTAACCCAGCCAATTAACCCAATGAGCAAACTGATGCAAGATGTTGTCAAGTACTTTCAAGCATTAACTCAATGATAACCTGCTCATTGGCACCCAGAATGTATTCAACAAGGGCCACTGAGCTCCAACCTCATGGACAAAGGAAATGAACTCCAGAGGTGAGGAGAGACTAACTGTCCTTGACCCTGACTTCCCGTTGCTTGCCATTTTAACAAAAGACCCTGCTCCCATGCCCACATGTCTGTCCTTGGCCTGCTGCAATGTTCCAGTGAAGCTCAACGCAAACTGGAGGAACAACATCTCATCTTCCCGTTAGGTACGCTACAGCCTTCCGGTCTCAACATCGAATTGGCAGGGCTTCAGAGGTAGTATTCTCCATTTTACTTCTGGTATCAAGCACTAGTGAGCAAAGAAATAGTGAGACAGAGTTGATAAATGCAAGAAAGTGAATAGGATGGAGGCTTTTGATTCCTCAGACTGTGGAACCAGTCCCTGGTTGCCCATCAGAAAGTTGGTGATATGCTGCCTTCTTGAACTGCTGTAGTCTCTGTGGTACGTAGGCACTCCCATAGTGCTGTTAGGGTTTTGACACAGTGCTGGTAAAGGAACAGCGATACATTTCCAAGTCAGGATAGTGAGTAACTTGGTGGGGAACCTCAGATGGTGGTATTCCAAGGTATCTGCTGCTCCAGTCCCTCCAGATGGTAGTGATCAAGGGTCTGGAAAATGCACCTCAGGAGCCATGATGAGTTCCTGCAGAGCATCTTGTTAGCAGAGGAGGAGAAATTGAATGTTTGTGAAAATAATTAAGAGGGCTGCTTTGTCCTTGATGGCGGTGTCAAGCTTCTTGAATGTTGTCAGAGCTGCAAGTGGAGAGTATTCCTTAACACTGCTGATTTATGCTTTGCAGATGGTAGACAAGCTTCAGGGAGTCAGGTGGTGAGCTGCAGGATTTCTAGCTTTTGTCCTGCTCTGGCAGCCAAAAGTAAGGTGAGGGGGTTTTATACCAAGTTTTTTGGGGTTTTTTTTTTTTAAAATTTTTTTATGAGGGTTTTCACAAAATATCAACAACAGAATGAAAAAGAAACCCAGTAGAATTAAATACAGAACAAAGTTTAAAAAAAACGTGCCCCCCTCCCCCCTATACATAAATAATAAATTAACACCCCGAGTTAACACAAAGCAAACAGAGCAAATATATACACTCCCTCAGATCCCCCAGGGTAAATAAACAAAAATAAAATAGACCCCCCCGGCATGCCCAGAACATATGGGTGTGATTTGCTGGGCTCCATGAGCACCTAACACACCTGTCCTCTCCCCCAAAGAACCGGCTCATCCTTGTCCCGGTCCCCCCCCCCCCCCCCCCCCCCCCCCCCCGAGAGCACCCTGTCCTATACTGTGCGTGGCGGCAGCCGCGGGAATTCCACCACTTGCCGCCTGGCAAACGCCCTTACCTGTAAATATCTGAAGGTGTTCCCCGGGGGAAGCCCATACTTCTCCTCCAGCTCACCCAGGCTCGCGAACTTCCCGTCCACAAACAGGTCCCCCAACCTTCCTATTCCTGCCCTGTGCCACCCTGAAAACCCTCCATCTATTCCCTCTCGGACAAACCGGTGGTTCCCCCGTATTGGGATCCACACCGAGGCCCCAACTTCCCCCCTGTGCCACCTCCACTGCCCCCAGATTTTGAGGGTAGTTGCTACTACCGGGCTCGTGGTATACCTCATTGGAAGGAGCGGCAGCGGCGCCGTTGCCAGCGCCTCCAGACTCGTACCCTCACAAGACGCCATCGCCAGCCTCTTCCAAGCAGCACCCGCACCCTCCATCACCCACTTACGCACCATCGCCGCATTGGCGGCCCAGCAGTCCCCACAGAGGTTGGGCAGTGCCAGCCCCCCCCCCCCCCCCATCCCTACTCCGCTTCAGGAACATCCTTCTCACCCTCGGAGTCCCTCGCGCCCACACAAACCCCGTTATGCTCCTGTTGACCCGCCTAAAGAAGGCCTTCAGGATAAACATGGGGAGGCACTGGAACAGGAACAAAAACCTTGGGAGCACCGTCATCTTAACTGACTGCACCCTACCTGCCAGGGACAGCGGCAACGCGTCCCACCTCTTGAACTCCTCCTCCATTTGCTCGACCAGCCTCATGAAATTAAGTCTATGCAGGGCCCCCCAGCTCCTGGCCACTTGGACCCCCAAATACCTGAAGCTCCTCTCTGCCCTTTTTAGTGGGAGCTCGCCAATCCCTCTCTCCTGGTCCCCAGGGTGAACCACGAACAACTCACTCTTCCCCATGTTGAGCTTATACCCTGAGAAATCCCCGAACTCCCTGAGGATCCACATTACCTCCGACATTCCCCCCACCGGATCCGCCACATATAGCAGCAAGTCGTCCGCATAGAGTGACACCCTGTGCTCCTCCCCGCCCCGCACCAACCCCCTCCAGTTCCTCGACTCCCTCAGTGCCATAGCCAGGGGTTCAATCACCAGTGCGAAGAGCAAGGGGGACAGGGAAGACCCCTGCCTCGTCCCTCGATGCAACCGAAAGAACTCAGACCTCCTCTTGTTCGTGGCCACACTCGCCATCGGGACCTCGTACAACAACCTAACCCATCTGACAAACCCCACCCAAACCCGAACCTCTTCAGCACCTCCCACAAGTACCCCCACTCTACCCTATCGAAGGCCTTCTCAGCGTCCATTGCCACCACTATCTCCGCCTCCCCCTCGCTCGCCGGCATCATAATAACGTTCAGGAGCCTCTGCACGTTCGCGTTCAACTGCCTCTCCTTCACGAATCCCGTCTGGTCTTCGTGGATCACCTGCGGCACACAATCCTCAATTCTCATAGTTAAGACATTCGCCAGCACCGTGGCATCTACATTTAACAACAAAATCAGCCTGTAAGACCCACACAGCAGGGGATCCTTGTCCCGCTTCAGGATTAAGGAGATCAGTGCCCGGGACATCGTCGGGGACAAAGCCCCCTCCTCCCTTGCCTCATTGAAGGTCCTAACTAGCAACGGGCCCAACAGGTCCACATATTTCTTGTAGAATTCGACTGGGAAACCGTCCGGCCCCGGTGCCTTCCCCGCCTGCATGCTCCCTATCCCTTTGGCCAGCTCCTCCAGCCCAATCGGGGCCCCCAATCCCGCTACCAGTCCTTCCTCCACCTTCGGAAATCTCACTTGGTCCAGAAAGCGGCCCATCCCGCCCTCCTCCCGTGGGGGCTCGGACCGATACAGTTCCTCATAAAAGTCCCTGAAGACCCCATTGATGTCAACCCCACTCCGTACCACACTCCCTCCCCTATCCTTAACTCCCCCGATCTCCCTAGCTGCCGCCAGCATCCGACTTGCCTTTTCCCCGTACTCATAGATCGCCCCCTGGGACTTCCTCCACTGCACCTCCGCCTTCCTGATGGTCAACAGGTCGAATTCGGCCTGGAGGCTACACCTCTTCCTCAACAGTCCCTGGACTGGTTTAGCTCACTGGGCTAAATCGCTGGCTTTTAAAGCAGACCAAGGCAGGCCAGCAGCACGGTTCAATTCCCGTACCAGCCTCCCCGAACAGGCGCCGGAATGTGGCGACTAGGGGCTTTTCACAGTAACTTCATTGAAGCCTACTCGTGACAATAAGCGATTTTCATTTTCCTCCGGCACCTCCGCATACCTCCTTCCTACCCTCACCATCTCCCCCACCAGCCTCTCCCTCTGCTCTCTCCTCTCTTTGTGGGCCCTAATGGAGATCAGTTCTCCCCTAACAACCGCCTCCCATACCATCCCCACTCAGACCTCCCCGTTATCGTTGGCCTCCAGGTATCTCTCTATGCTTCCTCGGACCCGCTCACTCACATCCTCGTCCGCCAACAGCCCCACCTCCAAGCGCCACAACGGGCGCTAGTCCCTCTCCTCCCCCAGCTCTAGGTCTACCCAATGCGGGGCGTGATCCGAAATGGCTATCGCCGAGTACTCGGTATCCTCTACTCTCGCTATCAGCGCCCTACTCATAATAAAGAAGTCGATCCGGGAATAAGCCTGATGAACATGCGAGAAGAATGAAAATTCCCTAGCCCCCGGCCTTGCAAATCTCCAAGGGTTCACCCCTCCTATCTGGTCCATAAACCCCCTCAGCACCTCAGCCGCCGCCGGCTTCCTACCCATCCTAGACCTGGAACGATCCAGTGCCGGATCCAACACCGTGTTAAAGTCCCATCCCCCCATTATCAGGCCCCCCACTTCCAGGTCCAGGATCCGACCCAATATGTGCCGCATAAAACCCGCATCGTCCCAGTTCGGGGCATACACATTGACCAGCACTATCCCCTCCCCTTGCAGCTTACCACTTACCATTACGTACCTGCCGCCATTGTCTGTCACAATGCTCGACGCCTCAAACGACACCCTCTTTCCCACCAAAATTGCCACCCGCCGATTTTTGGCATCCAACCCTGAGTGAAACACCTGACCTACCCTTCCTCAATCTTACCTGGTCTGCCACCTTCAAGTGTGTCTCCTGGAGCATGACCCCATCCGCCTTCAGCCCCTTCAGGTGCGCGAACACCCGGGCCCGCTTGACCGGCCCGTTCAGTCCCCTTACATTCTGCCGGATCGGGGTGCTACCCGCCCCCCTCCCCCGCCGACTAGCCATAACCCCTCCTTGGCCAGCCATGCGCCCGCACCCCACGCCCGGCCCGTTCCCCACGGCGGCAGACCCCCGTCTCAACCCCCTCTACTCGCTCCAGCTCCCCCTTGACCATAGCAGCAGCAACCCGGTTCCCCCACACTCACCCCACCACCCCCCACCCCAGCTAGGATCCCTCCTAGCTGCTTTACTCTCCCCATTGCACTCCCGCAAGTCAGCCAACTCCTGCTGACCCCAGCTACTCCCGCCTCTCCTTCGACTCCTCCCATTGTGGGACATACACTCCTCCTCCATTACCCATCCACAGGCTCTCTGCCTCCCCCTTCCATCCCAAGAGCGGGAAACAACCCTCGCTTCCCCGCCCCGGCTCCGCCCGCTCCAGCACGGGAAAAAGCCCGCGCTTTCCACCTGCCCGGCCCCGCCACCTCTGTCGCCGCTCCTTTCACAGGCCCAGTCCCCCGACCCGCGACTCGGGCCTCCTCCTCCCCCGCAGGGCCCCATCCCTCCTACCGGCCATCCACCCCTACTCCATTTACTTACCCCCCCTCCAAGAGCCCACCCGACAGACCCAACCAAAACAGTGCCCAACCCACCCTAACGACCCTCATCGAACCAAACAGAAATAAGAGCAAAGAACCCCCCCTCAAAGTGTAACACCCCAACAACAATCCCCGACCATCCACCCCGACCCTCAGTTTGTGTCCAATTTCACGGCCTGGACAAAGGCCCACGCCCCCTCCGGAGACTCAAAATAATGGTGCCGGTCCTTGTAGGTGACCCACAGTCGCGCCGGCTGCAGCATGCCAAACTTCACCCCCTTTCTGTGCAGCACCGCCTTCGCCCGATTGTACCCAGCTCTCTTCTTCGCCACCTCCGCACTCCAGTCCTGGTATATTCGAACCTCCGCATTCTCCCACCTGCTGCTCCTCTCCTTGGCCCACTTGAGCACACACTCCCGATCGACGAAACCGCACTAGCACCGCCCGCGGTGGCTCGTTAGCCTTGGGCATCCTCGCCAGCACTCTATGGGCCCCTTCCAGCTCCAGGGGCCCCTGGAAGGGCCCCGCTCCCATCAACGTGTTTAGCATGGTGACCACATAGGCCCCCACGTCCGACCCCTCCAGCCCCTCCGGGAGGCCCAGAATCCGCAAATCCTTCCGCCTCGACCGATTCTCCATCTCCTCGAACAGTTCCTGCCATTTCTTGTGGAGCGCCTCCTACGCCTCCACCTTTACCGCAAGGCCGAAGATCTCGTCCTCGTTGTCGGAGACCTTTTGTCGGACCTCGCGGATTGCCACCCCCTGGGCTGTCTGGGTCTCCAGCAGCTTGTCGATAGAACCCTTCAGCTTCTCCAGCAGGTCCGCTTTAATCTCCCTGAAGCAGCGCTGGATAACTCCCTGCTGCTCCTGCGCCCACTGCATCCACGCTGCCTGGTCCCCGCCCGCCGCCATTTTGCTCTTCTTCCCTCGCACCTTCTTTGGGTTCACCACCACTTTTTAGTCGCCCCGCTCCTGGTCCAAGCCATACACTGTCGGGGAACTATTGCAATCTCCTTCCCACACTGGGAAACGTCGAAACAATGCCGTTGGGGGCTCTGAAAAGAGCCCCAAAGTCCGTTTTTAGCGGGAGCTGCCGAATGTGCGACTTAGCTCTGCATAGCCGCAACCGGAAGTCTCGGTTTATACCAAGTTGGCAGTGGAATGGGAACCAAGGTACATTAGACAGAACAAACAAGATGCACAAAGATTTTGGGGGCAGACAGCCCTAGAATAAGAATTATTAAGGTACTGGATGGGATCAGTACCAGAGGGAATGCTGTGTGATCTAAATTGAGTTTGTCGTGCATGCATGTGAGCAGGATTCCCTTTTGTGGGAGTGAGAGGTCGGAGAACCCAAGCCAGAGCACACTGGATGGCAAAGAAGATAGGAAGTAAGCTGAATCAGAGAAAAGATTTGAGTGTCAAAACTCAGGTTGATAACACAAGTGAGATCAGGCAGAACATGCAAAGTGCAGAGCAGAAATTAAAAAGAAATAAGAGCAGAGAGACAATACAAGAGACTGTCAGCTAAAAAAGGAAAGCAAAAATATCTACCTCAATGGAAAAAATCTGCAAGACTGGGTAAAGTGGGGGACTAGCCTTGTTGTCCTTGCAGAGAGTGGGCACGGACAACAATCTGAATAGCTTCCCTCCATGTTCTATAATTCTATAACTGATCACTGCGCTCCGTTGTCAGTTTTAACTTAAACTCCATTATAAAGTGAAACATTTTTCCTGTCAATTTCTTTTTTTTTTTAATAAACATTTTATTGAGGTATTTTTGGTATTGTAACAACAAAACAAACAATGAACATGAAACTATAAACATAGTGCAAAAGCCTTCTCCCATCCTTAGAGGTCCCACCTTTATTATCCCCCTACTCTAAGCTAAACTAACCACCGCCCCCTTCTGCTGACGATTAATTTTCCACGAAGAAGTCGACGAACGGTTGCCATCTCCGGGCGAATCCTAACAGTGACCCTCTCAAGGCAAACTTGATTTTCTCCAAACAGAGAAAGCTAGCTGTGGTGGTATGTATTAGGGGTATTAAGGTACCCTGTGATGCCGAAAGGCTATTGGTGGATAGACACTGGATGGCGACTGGATCAGCCACCTGCTGGCTCTACCCAGTAAGGCGGAGTATAAGAGCCCGGGTTCTCCCAGCAGCCGCATTCTGTAACTGGACTGCTGGGGAACAAGTCTGCGTAATAAAGCCACCGTTCGACTCCCTCTCATCTCGTCTCGTGAGTGATTGATTGTGCTACAATTTATTACGCAAACTTTTACGGACATGGAGCTCCGAATCATTCCGGAGTGCCTGCGAATCAGCCCCCACGCAGCAAACTCAGCGGCCACTTTTAAACATTGGTTAGCGTTTTTTCATAGATACCTCCGAACGGCCCCCGGCATACCTACAAAAGAACAGAAAATCCAGGTCCTGTATGCCAGGGTGAGCCCTGAAATCTACACGCTCATAGAGGATACGGAAGATTTCCCGACGGCAATCGCCAAGCTGATAGGAATCTACGTCCGGCTCGTCAACCAGGTCTACGCACGCCACCAGCTCACGACAAGGCGGCAGATCCCCGGGGAATCTCTGGACGAATTCTACAATGCGCTGTTAATACTGGGGAGAAACTGCAACTGCCCATCGGTTTCGGCTAATGAACACACGGAGCTGCTGGACCTAGATGCGTTCGTGGCAGGTATGCTTTCATCCCAAATTCGCCAGCGATTGCTAGAAAGAGACACACTAGGCCTCAGAGAGGCACGGGCCCTCGCGGCCTCGTTTGATGGGGCGTCACAGAACGCCCGCGCCTACGCCCCCGACCGCGCGGCAGCCCCATGGGCACCGTGGACCCCCGCCACGACCGAACCCCCGGGACCCTCCGCCCCCCCGCAGGCCTGCGCTGCCAGAGCGGCAGATCACCCGGGTGGGCCCCGCTGCTATTTTTGCGGGCAGGGGAAACACCCCCGAATGCGCTGCCCGGTCCGCTTGGCCCTTTGTAAAGGGTGCGGGGAAAAGGGGCATTTTTTTAGCTGTGTGCCAGGCCCGGGGGGTAGCCGCAATTTCAGGGGGAGAACCCCAAACTCAACCCCCCCAGCGACACATGTGCGGCCAACGAGCGCCGCCATCGTGGGTCCCGGACTCCATGAGGGAGGGATGGGCGCCGCCATTTTGTGCTCCCCCGGCAACTTGCGATCCATGGGCGGCGCCATCTTGTCCACCCCCGACCGTGTGCGATCCTTGGACGTCGCCATCTTGGCTGACGACTAAGGACCCCGGGATGGACGGCCACACGGGGCCTGAAGAAAATGCCGCAATGCAGCAACTACGACTCGCTTCTGTGACCCTGGACCAGTCGCGGCATGGAACGCTCCAAACAGCATCAACAACTATATTTATAAACGGGTACGAGACGCCCTGCCTGATCGACTCTGGGAGCACGGAGAGTTTTATACATCCCGATACGGTAAGACGCTGTTCCCTTCCGATCCACCCGAGTAATCAAAAATAAATTCTGGCAGCGGGGTGCCATTCGGTAGAGATAAAAGGGTTCTGCATCGTGAACCTCACGGTGCAGGGGAGGGAGTTCAAAAACTACCGGCTTTACGTCTTTCCCCACCTCTGCGCTGCCACACTCCTGGGATTGGAATTTCAGTATAATCTCCAGAGCTTAACGTTTAAATTCAGCGGCCCTATACCCCCACTCACTATCTGCAGCCTCGCGACCCTCAAGGACGATCCGCCTTCCCTGTTCGCGAACCTCACCCCGGATTGCAAACCAGTCGCCACTAGGAGCAGACGGTACAGCGCCCAGGCTTCTTTTTCACGCACCCTCCACGCTTCAGAAATCCGCCATTCCTCAGTGGAAAAGGAGGCACAGGCCATATTGGAAGCTGTGCGGCATTGGAGGCATTACCTGGCCAGTAGGAGATTCACTCTCCTCACTGACCAACGGTCGGTTGCCTTCATATTTGATAATGCACAGCGGGGAAAGATCAAGAACGACAAGATCTTGCGGTGGAGGATCGAACTCTCCACCTATAACTATGAGATCTTGTATCGTCCCGGAAAGCTGAACGAGCCTTCCGATGCCCTATCCCGCGGCACGTGTGCTAACGCACAAGTGGACTGTCTAAAACCCTCCACGAGGACCTCGGCCACTCGGGGGTCACTCGGTTATATCACTTCGTAAAGACCCGCAACCTGCCCTACTCCATCGAGGAGGTCAGGACCGCCACCAGGAACTGCCAGATCTGCGCAGAGTGCAAACTGCATTTCTACCGGCCAGATAAAGCGCACCTGATAAAGGCTTCCCGTCCCTTTGAGCGCCTCAACCTGGACTTCAAAGGCCCCCTCCCCTCCACCGATTGCAACACGTACTTCCTGAACGTGATTGGCGAATACTCCCGGTTCTCATTCGCCATCCCCTGTCCCGACATGACTGCGGCCACGGTCATTAGAGCCCTCGGCACCATCTTTACACTGTTCGGTTTCCCCGCCTACATACATAGCGATAGGGGATCCTCCTTCATGAGCGACAAACTGCGTCAATTCCTGCTCAGCAAGGGCATCGCCTCGAGCAGGACGACCAGTTACAACCCCCGGGGGAACAGTCAGGTAGCGAGGGAGAACGGAACGGTCTGGAAGACCGTTCTACTGGCCCTGCGGTCCAGAACTCTCCCAGTTTCCCGCTGGCAGGAAGTCCTCCCGGACGCCCTCCACTCCATCCGGTCGCTGCTGTGTACAACAACGAATCAAACATCTCACGAACGCCTCCTTGTCTTCCCTAGGAAGTCCTCCTCCGGAACGGCACTTCCGACCTGGCTGGCAGCCCTGGGACCCATCCTGCTCCGAAAGCATGTGCGGACGCACAAATCGGACCCTTTGGTCGAGAGGGTTCATCTCCTCCACGCGAACCCTCAATACGCCTACGTGGCATACCCCGTCGGCCGACAGGACACGGTCTCCCTGCGGGGCCTGGCATCCACCGGAGCCCCCCCCCCCCCCCCCCCAACACCAATCACCCCATCCCTCCCGCCGGCGCACCCCACAGCCGCCCCCTTCCAGGGTGGATCGGTCCTTCCCCCGGCCCCGAATAGGGGTATTGGAGCAGAACGAGGCATTGCGACGCTCCCAGAGACGACGGGGCCCGAACCTGCGCCTGCATCACCACCGGGGCTAAGAGGATAGGCGAGGATGACCAGGGCACGCATTCGACTCATCGAATCAGTATAATGAAGCAAGAGATGCCTCTGTAAATAATTTTTTGGGGTTGCCCAGTAAAAGCGGCATTGTAAGTAGTTTATATCGGAGCATAACCGCCGTATTAGCGGCATCCTAGGTGCCGATTCTGGAAACCTCTACCACCATACGGCCCACTACCCCGCGGGGTTCCTTTTTAACAAGGGGTGAATGTGGTGGTATGTATTAGGGTTATTAAGGTACCCTGTGATGCCAAAAGGCTATTGGTGGATAGACACTGGATGGCGACTGGATCAGCCACCTGCTGGCTCTACCCAGTAAGGCGGAGTATAAGAGCCCGGGTTCTCCCAGCAGCCGCATTCTGTAACTGGGCTGCTGGGGAACAAGTCTGCGTAATAAAGCCATCGTTCGACTCCTTCTCATCTCGTCTCGTGAGTGATTGATTGGGCTACACTAGCCATGTCCGATAGCCAGGTCTCCGACTTCGGAGGCTTTGAGTCCCTCCAAGCTAATAGTATCTGTCTCCGGGCTATCAGGGAAGCAAAGGCGAGAACGTCTGCCTCTTTCTCCTCCTGGATTCCCGGGTCTTCCGACACCCCGAAAATCGCCATCTCTGGACTCAGTGCCTCCCTTGTTTTTAACACCGTGGACATGACATCTGCAAACCCCTGCCAAAATCCCCTAAGCTTCGGGCTTGTCCAGAACATGTGGACATGGTTCGCTGGTCCTCCCGCGCATCTTGCACACCTGTCTTCCACCCCAAAGAATCTGATCATCCGGGCCACTGACATGTGAGCCCAATGAACGACCTTGAATTGTATCAGGCTGAGCCTGGCACATGTTGCGGACGCGTTGACTCTACTCAACGTGTCCGCCCATAGACCATCCTCTATCTCTCCTCCCAGCTCCTCCTCCCACTTGTGCTTCAGCTCCTCGGTCTGCGTCTCCTCTGACCTCATAATTTCCTTGTAAATGTCAGAGCCGCTCCCTTCTCCTACCCACCCTCTGGAAACTACCCTGTCCTGAACCCACCTGTTTATGTAGGAAGTCCCGCACCTGCAGATACCTGAATTTGTTTCCCCTCGCCAACCCAAACCTCTCCTCCAACGCTCTCATACTCGGAAAGCTCCCCTCTATAAACAAATCCCCCATCCTCTCAATCCCTGTTCTCCACCATATCCAGAACCCCCATCCGGGGCAAACCGGTGATTATTGCAGATTGGGGACCAGACCGATGCTCCCTCTGCTCCCACATGTCTCCTCCATTGCCCCCAGACTCTTAGGGCCGCAACCACCACAGCGCTGGTGGAGTACTGTGCTGGCAGGAACAGCAGAGGCGCAGTTGCCAAAGCCCCCAGACTGGTGCCCTTGCATGAAGCCGCCTCCATACGCTCCCATGCCGACCCCTCTCCCACCACCCACATCCTGGTCATGGCTATATTCGCCGCCCAGTAATAGTTACGAAAATTTGGCAGCGCAAGCCCGCCCTCTCCCCTACTCCGCTCAAGCATTACCTTCCTCACTCGCAGGGTCTTGTCTGCCCAAACAAAGCCAGTGATCACTTTGTTGACCCATTTAAAAAAGGACCGCGGAATAAAGATGGTGAGACACTGAAATACAAACAGGAATCTCGGGAGGAACGTCACCTTCACCGTCTGCACCCTCCCAGGCAGTGACAACGGAAGCGCGTCCCATTTCTGAAAATCGGCCTTTATTTGGTCTACTAGTCGGGCCAGATTTAATTTATGCAGCTGGTTCCATTCCCGCACCGCTTGAACGCCTAGGTACCTAAAGCTTCCCCCTACTAATCTAAATGGCAGCTCCCCCATTCGCCTCTCCTGTCCCCTCGCCTGGACTGCAAACATCTCACTTTTCCCCATATTTAGCTTATACCCCGAAAAACGGCCAAATTCCCCTGGAATCCTCATGATTTCTTCCATCCCCTCTATCGGGTCCGATACATGCAGAAGCAGGGCGTCTCCATAGAGCGAGACTCTGTGCTCCACCCCCCCCACGCCCGCCCCTTCCAGCCCCTTGAGGCTCTCAGAGCAATTGCCAACGGCTCTATAACTAGCGCAAACAACAGTGGGAAGAGGTGGCATCCCTGTCTCAGCCCCCGTTGAAGTCTAAAATAGTCCGATGTTGTCCTATTCGACCGTACGCTTGCCACAGGAGCCTGATACAGCAACCTGACCCAGTCAATAAAGTCCCGCCCAAATCCAAACCGGCCCAGTACCTCCCACAGATAATCCCATTCTACCCGACCAAAGCCTTTTCTGCATCCATTGTGCGATCACTACCTCCGCCTCCCTACCTTTCGGGGGCATCATGATCACGTTCAACAACCTTCTTACATTGGCCACCAACTGCCTACCCTTAACAAACCCCGTCTGGTCCTCCCCAATAACGTCCGGAACACAATCCTCAATCCTGGAGGACAATATTGTGGCCAGCAATTTAGCATCCACATTCAACAGGGCCTGTAGGACCCACACAGCTCCTGGTTCTTGTCCCGCTTCAGAATCAGCAAAATTGTGGCCTGTGACATCGTCGGGGGCAGCACCCCGCTTCCCCTTGCCTCATCAACACCAGCCCCAATATCCCAGAGAACTTTTTCTAAAACTCCACTGGGTACCCGTCCGGCCCCGGGGCTTTATCCGACTGCATGGCCTTCAGACCCTCCCCTATCTCTTCAACCCGATCGGGGCCCCCAGCCCTTCTACCCGCTCCCCGTCCACCTTTGGGAAATTCAGCCCCTCCAAGAAGTGCCTCATCACCTCCGGGCCCGTAGGGGGTTCCGACCTGTACAGCCTATTGTAGAAATCCCTAAATGCCTTATTCACCCTGCTGAATCTCCAAGCAGGTTCCCATCTGCGTCATTTATTTTCCCTATCTCCCTGGCTGCCTCCCTCTTTCTAAGCTGCTGTGCAAGCATTCTGCTGGCCTTCTCTCCATGCTCATAGATCACCCTCCTTCGCCTTTCTCAGCTGCTCCACCGCCCTCCCTGTGGTTACCAAACCAAACTCCGCCTGTAGCCTCCGCCGTTCCCTTAAAAGCCCTGCCTCATTTAGTACACGAAAAGAAATACATAATAGGGCAACACAAGGTACACAATGTAAATACATAGACACCAGCATTGGGTGAAGTGTACAGGAGTGTAGTATTAATGAAGTCAGTCCATAAGAGGGCTGTTTAGGAGTCTGGTAATAGCAGAGAAGAAGTTGTTTTTGAATCTGTTTGTGAGTGTTCTCAAACTTTTCTATCTCCTGCCCAATGGAAGAAGTTGGAAGAGCGAGTAAACCGGGTGGAGGGGTCTTTGATTATGCTGCCCACTTTCCCAAGGCGGCGGGAGGTATAAATAAGAGTCAATGGTTGGGAGGTGGGTTTGTGTGATGGACTAGGCTGTGCTCACGCCTCTCTGAATGTTTTTGCAGTCTTGGGCCGAGCAGTTGCCTTACTGTGATGCAGCCAGATAGGATGCTTTCCCGTACCAGCCTCCCCGAACAGGCGCCGGAATGTGGCAACTAAGGGCTTTTCACAGTTAACTTCACTTGAAGCCTACTTGTGACAATAAGCGATTCTCATTTTCATTTCTATGGTGCATCTATAAAAGTTGGTAAGAGTTAGTGTGGATATGCCGAATTTCCTTAGTTTCCTGAGGAAGCAATGGGGCTGTTGTGCTTTCTTGGTGGTAGAATTGGCGTGGGTGGACCAGGACAGATTTTTGGTGATGTGCACACCTAAGAATTTGAAGCTGTCAACCATCTCCACCTCGACCCTGATGCAGACAGGTGTGTGTGCAGTATTTTGCTTCCTGAAGCTGATGACCAGCTCTTTAGTTTTGCTGGCATTGAGGGGTAGACTGTTGTCGTTACACCACTTCACTAGGCTCTCTATCTCCCTCCTGGATTCTGATTCGTCGTTGTTCGAGATCCGACCCACTATGGTTGTTGTCCGCAAACGTGTAGATGTAGTTGGAACCAAATTTTGCCAAGCAGTCGTGTGTGTATAGTGAGTATAGTAGGGAGTTAAGTACGCAGTCTTGCGGGGCCCCAGTATTGAGGACTATTGTGGAGGAGGTGTTGTTATTTATGTTTACTGATTATGGTCTGTGGGTCAGAAAGTCGAGGATCCAGTTGCAGAGGGATGAGCCAAGTCCTAGATTTTGAAGCTTTGATATGAGCTTGGCTGGGGTTATGGTGTTGAAGGCGGAGCTGTGTTCGATAAATAGGTGTCTGATGTAGGAGTCCTTGTTGTCAAGATGCTCCAGAGATGAGTGTAGGGCCAGGGAGATGGCATCTGCCGGATGTGGCGGTGTGTGAATTGCAGTTGATCTAGGCATCCTGGGTATATGGAGTTGATGTGCTTCACAGCCAACCTCTCGAAGCACTTCATTGCGATTGATGTCAGGGCTACCGGACAGTAGTCACTGAGGCACGTTGAGGCACCAGTATGATGGTGCTCTTCTTGAAATAGGTGGGGACCTCTGAGCGGAGTAGGGACAGGTTGACGATTTCCGCGCACACATCTGCTCGCTGGTCCGTGCAGGCTCTGCGTGCATGACCAGGGACCCGGTCCGGACCCGTTGCCTTCCGAGGGTCCACTTTCGGGAAGGCCGATCTGACTGTCTGTGCGTAGTCTGCACGTTCTCCCCGTGTCTGCGTGGGTTTCCTCTGGGTGCTCCGGTTTCCTCCCACAACCCAAAGACGTGCAGGTTAGGTGAATTGGCCAAACTAAATTGCCCTTGAGTGTCCAAAAAGGTTAGGATGGGTTATTGGGTTACAGGGATAGGGTGGAAATTAGGGTTTAAGAGGGTCGGTGCAGACTCGATGGGCCGAATGGCCTCCTTCTGCACTGTATGTTCCATGTCTATCTATATAGACTTCGGAAGCTGTGCCGGTGGGTATAGGTGTGTCTGGGGCTGCTGGGGCTCTCAACAGCGGATTGATGGTTTCCTGCTTGAACCGAGCATAGCAGGCATTGAAACAATTCTGGGAAGAAAGCATTTCTGAAGAGACTGTTTGAAATAACAGTGAGATCAAAAAGGAGATCATTTCAGGAAAATACTGAAGCCTGTGTGAGGGGTTAGCTGCTTTGATCTCCCAGAAGGGAGCAGGATAGCTGGTCAGAACTCCCAGACGACAGTGTGAACAACCGGGAGAACCAGACCTGGAGAACCAGTTGCTGTCAGCCTCACAGGTCATCCCAAGGGAAAAATGGCATTGAGTGGTAAAAGTTACTGAAAACCTGTAGATTTTGAAATCTATAATGATAGTTGCTGAACCAAAAAGTGTAAGGTTGGCTCAGAGGGGAGTTTAAATTAAGATCCTTTGGAGATGATTAAAGTAGTGTTTAATCCATGAAGCCATTAAGTGTAATTTTGTTTTTTTTTCCTCTTTATTTTCTTAAATGTTTATGCTGCTACAAAATCATCTCAAGTAGTGGGGTCATCATTTTCTGATTTCAGAACCTCTCCTCATATTGTACAGATAGCAAAAACTGTTTTGGTGGCTGTTTCAAGTTTCTCTTTGGGACTTGGACAGTTCGGTATTCACCATCAGCCGTAACTTATAATAATCTTTATTGTCACAAGTAGGCTTACATTAACACTGTTACTGTGAAAAGCCCCCAAGTCATCACATTCCAGCGCCTGTTCAGGTACACAGTGGGAGAATTCAGAACAACACTTTTGCATCAATTTTAACTCCCTTGCCTCCACCTCTCATTTGTCAAGTCTGCAACTCCATGCTTAAGTTGCATAAAGCACGATTTGCACCCTTTATAAGTATTGAGTTTTCTTACCTTCATTATCAATCCACTTCAGTGTAATTGGTTGATCCTGTTGTAAACTGCACATTTCCCTCACCTCAGAACACATTCCATCATAAGTGATTGCAGGATCAAGGTCTGTGATGAGGATGTCCCTGTTGAGAACAAAAAGTACAACAATCTTCTGTTATTATCCTGAGGAAGGTCTCGTCGTTTTTATATCCTAAAATATACTTCAAATGCATTGAAGTGAAACATGCATGAAAAACTGTTAATTTATTACTCTCACAAGATATAGAATGTAGGAGCAGAATTAGGCCATTTGGCCCATCGGGTCTGTTCCGCCATTTGATCACATGTGACCTCATTCTAGGCTTAACTCCACCATCTTGCCTGTTCTCCATAGCTCTTCAACTCATTACCAATTAAAAATCTGTCCACCTCCTCCTTAAATTTACTCACTGTCTAACACCCATCCCACTTTGGGGTAGTGAATTCTACAGATTCATACTGGGAGAAGTAGTTTTTCAACTCAGTTTTAAATTTGCTACCTCTTATCCTGAGACTATGATCTCTCGTTCTAGAATGCCCCACAAGAGGAATCACCTGCGCCATGTCTACTTTATCCATACCTTTTATCATCTCCTATGAACATTTGTCAACAAACCACTCAGGAATATTAAGCTACAGAATGTGTCCTTTGAAACAACATAGTGTACAGTTCACTAATTGCCATGAAATAATATGGAGTAAACATCCTAATTACATCTTTTTTTAAACTACTGAATCCTGAATTAAAGTTCGGGAGAAAATCTTTCATATGCTGGTTTAAATGTGCAACAGCTTCACCTTGAGAAAAAAACATTTTTTTCATCATTGGTGAGAAAAAATCAGGGTGCAGGTTCCGTCTATATTTGGTGAGCTAACTACTTCCACAGCAGGCAAGAAGAGGTGGTCATTTTCCTCAGCACCCTTGTGCTATAATACTGAAAATTATGGACGTGGTTCTGATTTCCAACCTCTAGCCGATGATCCCTACTTGGAGAGCATTTGCGCTAGCCACTCAGTAAGTACATGCCCTCCTTCAATCCAAACCAAATAACTTCCCAATATTCAGTGTGCTAATTCACATACCAAGAAAAGTAACATGGGCAAGCTAGGAAAGGACTTCTACTATACGTATACATAATCACCAGGCAGGGTCTTGTGGAAGGGAAATAATGTTTGACAAATAGTTCTTGAGAAAACATCCAAGTTTAACAAAAGGGAACCAATAGATGTGTGTACTTAGATTTCCAAAAAGCATTCAACAAGGTTCCATTAAAAAGTTACTGCACGACTTCCGGTCGCTAAGCCGCACATTTCGGCGGCTACCGCTAGAACGGACTTTTGGGCTCTCCAGAGGAGCCCCAAAGGAAGTTTTTCGACGACTTCCCATGTGGGAAGGTGAGAGCAAGGTCCCCCTTCCATAGTATATGGAGTGGACCAGAAGTGGAGCGGTCAAAAAAGCGGTTTTGGAGCAGTGAAAGAAGCGGGGCAGAAAAAACAAGATGGCGGAGGGCGGAGATCGAGCGGCATGGGGGCCGGAGCAGCAGGAGTTTCTCAGGCGCTGCGTGGAGGAGCTTAAGAAAGAGGTGCTGGAGCCACTGCTGACGGCGATCGAGGGGCTAAAGGAGACCCAGAAGGCCTATGGGGTAGAGATCAGAGAGGTGCGGGAAAAAGCCGCCGAGAACGAGGACGAGATCTTGGACCTGGCGGTGAAGATGGAGGCGCACAAGGCGCTGCACAAGAGGTGGGCCGAAAGATTCGAGGACCTGGAGAACACGTCGAGGAGGAAGAATCTTCGGATTCTGGGTCTCCCTGAAGGGGTGGAGGGGGCCGATGCCGGGGCATATGTGAGCACGATGCTCCATTCGCTGATGGGTGCGGAGGCCTCTCTGAGTCCCCTGGAGCTAGATGGGGCTCATCGGGTCCTGGCGAGGAGACCCAAGGTCAACGAGGCGCCAAGGGCGGTAGTGGTGAGGTTTCATCGTTTCGTGGACAGTGAGTGTGTCCTGAGATGGGCCAAGAAAGAGCGGAGCAGCAGGTGGGAGAATGCGGTGATCCGAATCTATCAGGACTGGAGTACTGAGGTGGCAAAGAAGAGAGCTGGTTTTAATCGGGCCAAGGTGGTGCTGCATAGGAAGGGGTGAGATTCGGAATGCTGCACCAGCGCGATTGTGGGTCACATTTCAGGATCGACACCACTACTTTGAAACGCCTGAAGAGGCTTGGACCTTTATACAAACTGAAAAGTTGGACTATGCGCAAGGAATGTTCCACGGGTTGGGCGATGGATGGGGATGGGGGAAGAGATCTGATGGGGAGACTGAGGGAATGTGGGCGCCGGTGCTGTAGGGAGGGGAGGCCCGGGGATGGGGGAATTGGGATAAGGCCGCAACAGGAGCTGCGCCAGAGGGGGCAGGGCTGGCTCAGGAAAGCGTGGGCTTTTTCCCGCGTTAGGGAAGGACGGAGGGGTGGGATGGAGGAGCGCACACCGATTGCTGGGGAGGAGGAGGAGGGGGGATTTCCACACGGGGGGGGGGCAACGGGAAGGCGGGGGACGCCGGGGTCAGCAGGTGTCAGCTGACTTACTGTAGTGTTATGGGGGGAGCAAAAGAGCTAGATATGGATCTAGCGGGGGCGGGGGGGAGAATAGGGTTGCTGCTGCATTAGCCGAGGGGGAACTGAAAACAGAAGAGGTGGTCAGGGTGGGGGTCCCCCGTCTGGGGGACTGGAGGGTGCGGGAGGCACGAGCATGGGACTGGCCTAGAAAAGGAGATGGCTAGAAAAGGAGGGGCAATCCGGCTGATAACGTGGAATGTGAGGGGCCTGAATGGCCCGAGTGTTCGCGCACTTAAAAGGACTGAAGGCAGACGTGGTCATGCTTCAGGAGACACATTTGAAGGTGGCAGACCAGGTCAGGTTAAGAAAGGGATGGGTAGGACAGGTATTCCATTCGGGGCTGGATGCAAAGAATAGAGGGGTGGCAATGCTGGTGGGGAAGCGGGTGTCGTTTGAGGCCAAGAATATAGTAGTGGACAATGGAGGTCGATACGTGATGGTGAGCGGTAGGCTGCAGGGGGCGTGGGTGGTATTGGTAAACGTATACGCCCCGAACTGGGACGATGCTGGATTTATGAAGCGTATGTTAGGGCGCATTCCGGACTTGGAGGTAGGGAGCTTGATAATGGGTGGGGATTTTAACACGGTGCTGGACCCAGCATTAGATCGTTCCAGATCTAGGACGGGGAAGAGGCCGGCTGCGGCCAAGGTGCTTAGGGGGTTTATGGATCAGATGGGGGGAGTAGATCGTGGAGATTTGCCAGGCCTTTGGCCAGAGAATTTTCTTTTTTTCCCCACGTACACAAAGCCTACTTCCGGATAGATTTTTTTGTTCTGAGCAGGGCGCTGATCCCGAAAGTGGAGGGAATGGAGTATTCGGCCATAGCCATCTCAGACCACGCCCCGCACTGGGTGGAACTGGAGTTGGGGCAGGAGAGGGACCAACGCCTGTGGCGTTTGGATGTGGGATTACTGGCAGATGAGGAGGTGTGCAGGAGGGTACAGGGGTGCATTGAAAGGTATTTGGAGGCCAACGGCAACGGGGAGGTGCAGGTGGGGGTAATATGGGAGGCACTGAAGGCGGTGGTCAGGGGAGAGTTAATCTCCATCAGGGCTCACAGGGAGAAGAGAGAGAGCAGGGAAAGGGAGAGGTTAGTGGGGGAGATCTTAAGGGTGGACAGGAGATATGCAGAGGCCCCTGAAGAGGGACTACTTAGGGAGAGGCGAAGTCTCCAGACGGAATTCGACCTGTTGACCACAGGGAAGGCAGAGGCACAATGGAGGAAAGCACAGGGGTCGACGTACGAGTATGGGGAGAAGGCGAGCCGGATGCTGGCACATCAGCTCCGTAAGAGGATGGCAGCGAGGGAGATAGGTGGAGTCAAGGATGGCAGGGGAACTACGGTGCGGAGTGCGGTGAAAGTAAATGAGGCATTTAAGGCCTTTTATGAGGAGCTGTACAGATCTCAGCCCCCAGCAGGGGAAGAGGGGATGCGACGATTTCTGGATCAACTGAGGTTCCCGAGGGTGGAGGAGCAGGAGGTGGCTGGTTTCGGGGCGCCAATTGGGTTGGAGGAGCTGATTAAAGGACTGGGGAGTATGCAGGCGGGGAAGGCCCAGGGACCAGATGGGTTCCCGGTTGAGTTTTACAGGAAGTATGCGGACCTGTTAGCCCCGTTGCTGGTGAGGACTTTCAATGAGGCAAGGGAGGGGGGACCCTGCCCCCGACAATGTCCGGGGCGATGATTTCTTTGATCCTGAAGCGGGACAAGGACCCACTGCAATGTGGGTCGTATAGGCCGATTTCGCTTCTTAATGTGGACGCTAAGTTGCTGGCAAAAGTGCTGGCTATGAGGATTGAGGACTGTGTCCCGGGGGTGAGTCACGAGAACCAGACGGGATTTGTAAAGGTCAGGCAGCTAAACACCAATGTGCGGAGGCTCCTAAACGTGATTATGATGCCATCGGTGGAGGGAGAGGCGGAGATAGTGGCAGCTATGGACGCGGAGAAGGCCTTTGACCGAGTGGAGTGGGAGTATCTCTGGGAAGTGTTGCGGAGGTTTGGGTTTGTGGAGGGGTTTATCAGTTGGGTTAAGCTCCTATATAGAGCCCCGGTGGCGAGTGTGGTTACGAATCGGCGGAGGTCGGAGTATTTTCGGCTGTATCGAGGGACGAGGCAGGGGTGCCCCCTGTCCCCCCTGTTGTTTGCATTAGCAATTGAGCCTTTGGCCTTGGCATTAAAGGAGTCCAGAAAATGGAGGGGGGTGGTCCGAGGGGGAGAGGAGCATCGGGTGTCGCTGTATGCGGACGGCCTGTTGCTGTATGTGGCAGATCCAGTGGAGGGATGGTGGAGGTCATGCAGATCCTAAGGGAGTTTGGGGACTTCTCGGGCTATAAGCTCAATGTAGGGAAAAGTGAGCTCTTCGTGGTGCATCCAAAGGAAAGAGGGATAGACGACCTACCGTTGAGGAGGGCGGAAAGGAGCTTTCGGTACTTGGGGATCCAGGTAGCTAGGAGTTGGGGGGCCCTGCACAAACTTACTTTGACGCGGCTGGTGGAGCAGATGGAGGAGGCCTTCAAACGATGGGATATGTTGCCACTCTCGCTAGCGGGCAGGGTACAGTCGATTAAAATGATGATCCTCCCAAGGTTTCTTTTTGTGTTCCAGTGCCTTCCTATTATGATCACCAAGGCCTTTTTTAAGAGGGTAGGCAGGAGCATCATGGGTTTTGTGTGGGCAAACAAGACCCCGAGGGTAAGGAGGGGGTTTCTGGAGCGTAGTAGGGACAGAGGAGGGCTGGCGTTGCCGAATCTGGGTGGCTACTATTGGGCAGCTAACGTGGCGATGATCCGTAAGTGGGTGGAGGGAGGGAGAGGGGGCGGCATGGAAGAGGTTGGAGATGGCGTCCTGCAAAGGAACGAGCCTGAGGGCACTGATGACGGCACCGCTGCCGCTCTTGCCGACAAGGTACACCACAAGTCCGGTGGTGGAGGCAACGCTAAAGATCTGGGGGCAGTGGAGAAGACACAGGGGTGCGATGGGAGCCTCGGTGTGGTCCCCGATCAGAGATAACCATCGGTTTGTCCCAGGAAGGATGGACGGGGGGTTTCAGAGCTGGCATCGGGCAGGGATCAGGAGGATGGGGGACCTGTTTATAGATGGGACATTTGCGAGCCTAGGGGCGCTGGAGGAGAAGTTTGGGATACCCCCGGGAAATGCGTTCAGGTACATGCAGGTGAGGGCGTTTGTGAGGCGGCAGGTGAGGGAATCCCCGTTGCTCCCGGCACAGGGGATTCAGGACAGGGTGATTTTGGGTGTATGGGTTGGAGAGGGCAAGGTTTTGGCGATATATCAGGAGATGAAAGAAGAGGAGGCGGCTTTGGTAGAGGAGCTGAAGGGCAAATGGGAGGAGGAGTTGGGGGAGGAGATTGAAGAGGGTCTGTGGGCTGATGCCCTGAGTAGGGTTAATTCCTCTTTCTCGTGTGCCAGGCTTAGCCTGATACAGTTTAATGTTACTCACAGAGCGCATATGACAGGGGCAAGGCTGAGTAGGTTCTTTGGGGTGAAGGACAGATGTGGGAGGTGCTCAGGAAGCCCGGCGAATCACGCCCATATGTTCTGGTCGTGCCCGGCACTGGATGGGTGCTGGAGGGGTGTCGCGAGGACTATGTCTAAGGTGGTGAAAGTCCAGGTCAAGCCAAGTTGGGGGCTGGCACTATTTGGGGTGGCGGACAAGCCAGGAGTGCAGGAAGCGAAAGAGGCCGGTATCCTGGCCTTTGCGACCCTGGTAGCCCGGCGGAGGATCTTGCTATTATGGAAGGACGTGAAGCCCCCCAGTGTGGAAGCCTGGATAAATGACATGGCAGGGTTCATCAAGCTGGAGAGGATAAAGTTTGCCTTGAGAGGGTCTGCACAGGGGTTCTTCAGGCGGTGGCAACCGTTCCTAGACTATCTCGCGGAGCGTTAGGAGGAGGTCGGTCAGCAGCAGCAACCCAGGGATGGAGGGGGGGGTCTCTTTCGGGGGGTGGTATATGGGTGGGCGGGGAAGGGGGTTTTCTTAGGGGCACTTGAAAAAGGAAAAACATTAACATATGGGAGAGTCAATATGTGCGGGAGGAACCCATTGTACAAGTTCTGTATTATGTTGGATTGATATGTTTATGTTTTGTTCTGTTCCTTCTCTTTTCGTTTTTGTTACGGGGGGGGGGGGGGGGGGGTTAAATGTTGAAAATTTTTGTTGAAAAACTTTGAATGAACATTTTTTAAAAAAAAATATTTTTTTTGTTACTGCACACTCGGCTCGAGGTGGGGGGGGTGGGGGGGGGCTGCCATTCCATAAGGCAGGGAATCACTTTAGATAACTGGGGGTGCAGGTTGCTCTAGATTGGGGGGGGCTCCTTAGGTACAACATTTCTAGTTTGGTGGGGAGGGTGAAAGCTGATCTGGCAAGGTGGGATGGTCTCCCTCTGTCACTGACTTAGGTACAGGTGGGTAAACTGAATGTGCTGCCGCGATTCCTGTTTATTTTTCAATGCCTGCCGATTCTCCTGCCAAAGGCATTTTTTTAGTGCGATTGAAGAGCTCATTACCTCGTTCATATGGGGAGGGAAGGTGGCCAGAATTAAAAAGGCTACTACAGACAGGAAGGCAGGCAGGGAGTTTGGGTCTTCCGAACCGGATGTACTATTACTGGGCGGCGAATGTGGAGAAGATACAGAACTGGGTCAGAGGGGCTGACTCCCAATGGGTCAGAATGGAGGAGAGTTTGGATAGGGGGTCGGGATTGAAGGCGCTAGCGAGAGCACCGCTCCAGACGGTGCCAGGGAGATACACGGAGTCCGGTAGTAATAACTTTGTTGAGAATTTGGAGGCAGTTTCGACAGCACTTCGGGTTGGGGGCAGGGTCAAGGGAAATGCCGATTCAGGGGAACCATAGATTTGAGCAAGGGAAGTGGGATGGAAGTTTTCGGAGATGGGAGAAGAAAGGAATTCGGACACTAAAAGATTTGTTTCTTGGGGGTTGTTTTGCGGGATTGAAGGAGCTGGGAGCGAAGTATGGGCTGGAGCAGGGGGAACTATTTAGATACATGCAGGTTCAAGACTTTGTCAGAAAGGAGTTATAGAGCTTCCCAGTAGAGCCGGCTTCCACATTGCTGGAGGAGGTGCTGATGACAGGGGACTGGAGAAGGGGGTAGTATCGGCAGTTTACGGGACTATTTTGGAGGAGGAGAAAGTGCCGCTGGAAGGGATCAAGGCAAAGCGGGAGGAAGAGTTGGGAGAGGGTATGGAGGAGGGGTTCTGGTGTGAGGTGCTGCGGAGGGTGAACACCTCCACCTCGTGTGTGAAGTTGGGGCTGATAAAGCTGAAGGTGGTGTATAAAGCGCACCTTACAAGGGCGAGGATCAGCCAGCTCTTTAAGGGGGTAGAATATATGTGTCAACGTTACGGGGGGGGGGGGGGGGGGGTGCAAACCACAGTCATATGTTTTGGTCCTGTCCAAAGCTGGAGGATTACTGGAAGGTGTTGTTTCGGGTAATCTCTAAAGTGGTGCACGTGAAACTGGACCCGGGCCCTCGGGAGGCCATATTCGGGGTGTCGGATCAGCTGGGGTTGGAAACGGGCGCGGAGGCAGATGTTGTTGCCTTCGTCTCGTTGATCGCCCGAAGGTGGATCCTGTTAGGGTGGAAATCAACCTCTGCACCCCTTGCCCTGGCGTGGCGAGGGGCCCTGCTGGAATTCTTGATGCTTGAAAAGGTCAAATTTGAACTGAGGGGAAGGATGGAGGGGTTATACAATTCATGGGCGTTATTCATTCTGCACTTTTGAGAATGGATCACATCGAACATTGGAGGGGGGCTGGCAGGGTTGGGGGGAGAGGGACTGTATGTGTCAATGGTGACTATGGGTGATTCCTGATTCCTTTTTGTCATTTGTTTATGTTAACATGCGGGCTAATTAATGTCTAGGGTTTGGTGGGATGATGGGGTTGGTGGGGGGTCGGGGAGAAAGAGGGGTTGAACGGCTGTTTTCCAAGCACTTCAACAGCAATCGGAAGGAAATGATGGCCTCGGGTCAAGGTGTGGGTGGATGAGACTGTAGCCCGATAAAGGAGGCTTTGGCAAAGATGTCGACGGGGGTACGAGAGCAAGGATAGGTGTTAAAGGCGGCGGATGCATTGTCGCAGTGTAGCGACCAGCTCACCTCGATAAGTGAGGAGCTGTGGACGGTGGTGGTGAGTAAGAAAGGGCTGAGAGCCAAAGTGGAGGACCTGCAGAACAGGTTTCGACAGCAGAATCGGAGGATCATGGGACTGCCTGAGGGACTGGATGGTCGGATCCGATGGGAGCACTTTGCGGAGATGTTCATCAAGTTGTTGGGGGATGAGGAGGATCCCTCCCCTTCTAAAGCTGGACAGGGCTCCCAGATCATTCTGGCCGAAACTAAAAATGAATGAACCACCAAGAGCTGAGATAGTTGGGCATGGGGCATGGTGGTGCAGTGGTTAGCACTGCTGCCTCACGGTGCCGAGGATTCAGGTTCGATCTCGGCCCCGGGTCACTGAACATGTGGAGTTTGCACATTAGCCCACTGTCTCCGTGGGTCTCACCCCCACAACCCAAAAATTTGCAAGGTAGGTGGACTGGTCACGCTAAATTGCCCCTTAATTAGAATTTATTGAAAAAAGAGTTGTGATCGTCTGTTTCACAGCTACCAGGTGAAGGAAAAGGTGTTGAGATGGGCGAAGCTGAATCGCGAGGCGAGGTGGAAAGGCAGTGGTATTCGTATATACCAGGATCTCTCAGCGAAGCTGGCAAGGTGGGCAGCCTTTGATCGGGCAAAGGCGGCATTGTATTAAAGCAACGCGAGTTTTGGGGTGGTCAACTCTGCAAAGCTGAGATTCAATAGCCTCATCACGACACCAAGTCAGGTGAAACGAGGCTGGTAAATTGTGCCCCATATTTCTAAATCTATTCTTTTCCGGATCACTTCAAAAATCTGGATTAGATCACATTACAACCTTTTCAACACAAGGAAATACAAACCCACCTCCAAATTTTGCAACTGTATGATTTAATTCTTTAAACCTCCCAGTTATGAATAAAAGGTCCTCATCCCATCGCAGAATTACAGATATACTTTGGCGGCTAAGGGAGTTGGAATTATTTACACTACAGAGCGCATCTGACAGAGGCACGTTATGTGTCTGCAAACAGCCACATTCAGATTCTTCATAAACAAATGCTTAATAACAGTTACTTCTGAAGGTTCAATTTTTTTTTGTGAATTTCCAATATAAATAATGTGGTCATAAATTCTGCAGTGATCACAGCTTCACAGAAAACAACATATTCTTGAATGTGCCTTTACACATTCCCAATAAAGTCTCTCAATGATTTCCCGAATGAGCTTTCGCCACTTTGATCAGTCACAAGGCAGGATCTCCCATGGGTTTGTGGGTATGTTTGACCTTTTCAGGGATGCCCTTCTGCTGTCCACCTGGGGAGCTTATTGCCGTGACTAAGTTCTGAGTAGAGGAACTTGTTCATGAGTCAGGTGTTAGGCATACGAATGACAGGTTCTGCCCAGCAGAGCTGGTTTTGAGTGATCAGCACCTTGATGCTGGACAAACTGGCTTGGGAGGACTACTCTGCTATTGGACTGCTTTTCTTGCCTTCAGATTTGCACGGAAAGAGGTCATTCAGCCCATTGAGCCTCACGTGCTCCATTATGCATAATGAGGCTCAAATGATATTACTGAAAACACTACTGGGTTGAAGCTTCACATTTCTGACATTCATCGGAAGCAAGTGTCCGCATCTGCATAATTTGCTCCCGCATTCTTGATATATACAAATTTCTGTCACATTTGGATGCATTACAAGATAATGACTCAGCCCCCTCCACCCTTATGTGTAAAATAACTTCCTGAAGTGTTAAGATTTAAACACATTAGAGAGTCTTTATTACTCCCTTAGAAGATAATCTCAGTCCACTAACAGTTTCTTCCAGTAAGCACGAAAATTGGTCATGGGTCACAATTACCCCCTCAGACTTTCCACTGTGGAAATGCAGAGCTGGGGAGTTGTATCTCCTCCCTCCCCTTTCCTTTTCCCCTCCCTCATGTTCTGTTTTCCTGTATTTCCCCTAACCCAGTTTGATTCAAATACCACATTTAGTTTCATTACCAGCACCCCTAGGTGATTAGATTCACACAGAAAAGCCACACACCTTTCAAAAACTGCTCATAATTAAAATGTAAATTCAATTAAATACAAAGAAACAGAAAAATCTCCTGATATAATTTCTACAAGGGTAACTCCTGCTTTTCTATCAATTGAAGTTGCAAATATTCACAATTCTGCAAATATATCTTGACCATGTCGAGAACACTTATTCACAAAATGATTCCTCAGAAAAACATCCTTTTACAAGAAAAGATAAATAAGCCATTTAAAGAAGCTGGAAAGCTCTTCATCCTGGTGGACAGAGTAATATTATGGCATCACAAAGCAGTTTATGGCTCTGAAAAGAAAATGCCTGAAAAAGTGCTTAAAAGTTGGTTTCGGGTTGAGGACCAACAGCTTGTGAAAAGAAGACAGCAGCTATTTTGCAGTCCAGAGCCAGTCCACAGCCCCAAGTGAGTATACGCTGCTCCCAAATTGAACGACACGCTGGGATTGAGTACCTGTAATTTCAGCCTGCCTGAAAAGCAGTGCAAGAGTCGTTGATATTTATGCAGATCAGCACAGAACCTCATAATCCGGACGCCATTTCAAGGACTCCACCATCTTTTCTTCAACCATTGACTTTTAACCATTGGCAGAATTTCTCTTTTTTGGACGGATGGCTTAGTGTATTTCAAAATAGTAATTGGTATACTTTCATATTTCATACTGCATATTAATAAGCTTTGCCATTATTTGATAATACCTGCCTTATAATAAACCATTAACTTTATTCCATTAACCATCCACCTGAGGAAGGAGCAGCGCTCCGAAAGCTAGTGACATCGAAACAAACCTGTTGGACTTTAACCTGGTGTCGTAAGACTTCGTACATTAACTTTATTGTTTTGTGAAAGAAGCCTGGTTAAAGTCTTTTCTATTTTGACTAACAGTAGTGAATGTAAACAATTGGCCAGTTTGATGACTGAATCAAACTTTCCAACTAATGGTATGACTTGTGAAGAAGTGGGACTAGTTTAATTCACGCACTCCTCCCAACCCACTTGTAACAACCAAAAACATATTTTCTATCTGTTTTCACATTTTATTCAAGGGTAACTAATTTGTTTAGCATTGATTAAATGTTCCTATTCAAAAACAGTATTTGGAAGCAATTAATAAGTTCCACTTACAAACCAATTTCACATCACACAATATATAAACAGAGGATCTAATGTTTTAAGAACTTTGTTCCATCAAAATTTTTCATGATAATATAACTTGATAATTTTTGCCTGCATCCTAATTAAAGCCCGAGTCACTTATTGGCAGCACAGAACAATAATATTAATATTCTGGGCACAACCTTCCTGTTCCACTTCATTCTTTTTACTGCAACTAGAGCATTATGGGTGAAAAATGCCAATCCCCAAAAATACATTCCAGGTTACTTAGCAATGAAGTGTTGCTAAGCAACCAGAAGGCTACATTACTTTCTACCAGAGGCTAAAATGCACTTCTCTTTATGAAGTAGTACATATTTCAGGGTCACTGGCATTTTTTGCACTCAACTCATTTGTAACTCACTTTCTTCAAATAAGCAGTTATCTAGTTAATATTAAGCAAGATTCCAGCAAAATATATCCAAGGCAATCCATCAAATCTCTTGTTAACACAGTTACATCAAATTTGTATAAACACATGTGCATTTTCTTCGAATCAAATAAATGCAGCAGCAGGAAATTCCATCCACTTGAATTCAAGATGGCTCCTAGGTGGTCACCGAGGGGAGTTTCCTGTGCATCTCTATCATTGGCTATCCACTCAGACACTCTGCCCTCCCACCTTCCTATTCTCCTGCCACCATCATAGCTTGGTCTCCCTTTTAGATAGGTCTGCAGAATCCCTTTATGCCTCTTGGCATCCTCTTAAGGATCCAAAACACTCATTGATGTTTTATTATAAGCAGCAATCATAACTGCCCCATCTTACTGTCACCAAACCTATCACCCAGTGTACCCATTGGAGGATAATCGTGCCAATCTCCACTATCCAACTCACCATCCCATTGTTGACTCTGAGGACTACCCACCAGCGGATCAACTATTTTTTTTTAAATCAACCTTTCCCTGTTCACAAGTGACATTCTGGAGAAAGATACAAAGCCCTTGCCATCCACATGCTCTCTGTGGGTGACTGGGTCAACATGCCAACCTTGACGTAAGCTTTGGCGGGGTGGTGATGACTCCTCGTCCTTAATTGAAGCCTCCCTGCCCAGCTGCAACTTTCACCACTTACCCATTCAAACTATCATGGTGGTGGTGTGGCTCTCATCACTAAATCACATCCTGGTCTGCCACCCTTCATCTGCCACTTTTCTTCTTTGGGCATCTCATCTTGCAATCTTGTTACCCCGCTTTCCCTTGCCTGACATTTCAAATCCTAATTCTACCATCCATCATAAACCATTTTATACACAGATACCTTTGCCACTTTTCTCCCTCAGTGACTACACCAAGCATTTCCTCACCTTCAGTGATTTCATGATTTCAACCTCTATTTTAATTCAACATGCTTTCTCCCCTGAGTTCACTGCTCTATCTTTCTTTGCTCTGACATTCCACATACTCATGGAATCTATACTCATGACCACCTTCTTGATTTCTCTCATATAGCCTCATTTTTATTGTCACGTCTATCACAGGCAAGGCTAATTATATTCTCATTTAATTCTCCACCCGCTGTGGGTCTCACCCCACAACCCAAAGATGTGCACGTTAGGTGGATTGGCCATGCTAAATTGCCTGTTAATTGGAAAAAATAATTGGGTACTCTAATTTATTTATTTTTAAATCATTCTGCACCCGCACCCACTTCCCTCTTTCAATCTACTTCCCTGGGGGGTTCTGCATTTGGAATTGGAGCCGAGTCCCTAGAGGCCATAATCGGAGTGTTGGACCTGCCGTAGTTACAGACGGGAGCAGAAGTTTCAGCCTTCACCTAGTTGATTGTTCGCAGGCAGGTCCTCCTGTTGGGCGGGGAGGTCAGCTTCTCCCCACAGTGCCTCGGCGTGGCTGGGGACCTGTTGGACTGTTTGTCCTTGGAAAAAGTGAAATTCGCTCCTGTTGGGGTTTCACTAGAGATGGGGGTTGCTCATTCTACATTTGAGACCTAACTGCTGCTGGGAGGGCGGCAGCGTCGGGAACTGTTGGTGTACAAATGTTAAAATGTTAAATAAAAATATTTTTTAAAAGCATAAGAGATACTTGCCTTTATTAGCCAAGCCAAGGTCAGAGCAGGGAGGTTACAATGGAGCTATATAAAATGTTTGTTAGGCCACAGGTGGAGGGAGTACTGTGTGCAGTTCTGGTTACCGCACTAGGAGGATGTGATTGCACTTGAGGGGGTGTAGAGGAGATTCACCAGGATGTTGCCTGGACTGGAGCATTTCAGCTACAAAGAGAGGCTGGGTATGTTTTTCCTGAGAGCAGAGAAGGCTGAAGGGGGACCTGATTGAGGTGTACAAAATTATGAGGGACATAGATAGGATACGAAGAAACTCTTCCCCTTAGTAAAAGGGTTTAAAACCAGGGGCATAAATTTAAGGTGAGGGGCAGGAAATTTAGAGGGGAAATGAGGAAAAGCCTTCTCACCCAGAGGGTGGTGGGAATCTGGAACTCACTGCTTGAAAGGCTGGCAGAGGCGGGAACCGACACATGATTTAGAACATAGACCATTACAGCACAGTACAGGCCCTTCGGCCCTCGATGTTGCGCCGACCTGTGAAACCACTCTAAAGCCCATCTACATTATTCCCTCATCGTCCATATGTCTATCCAATGACCATTTGAATGCCCTTCGTGTTGGCGAGTCCACTACTGTTGCAGGCAGGGCATTCCACGCCCTTACTACTCTTTGAGTAAAGAACCTACCTCTGACATCTATCCTATATCTAGGGGACTTATCTATTTTCAGAATTGCTAACACCTCCTCCTTATGAACCTCAAGCCATTCTAGTCTAGTAGCCTGAATCTCAGTATTCTCCTCGACAACATTGTCTTTTTCCTGTGTGAATACTGACGAAAAATATTCATTTAGCACCTCTCCTATCTCCTCGGACCCAACGCACAACTTCCCACTACTGTCCTTGTCTGGCCCTACTCTTACCCTAGTCATTCTTTTATTCCTGACATATCTATAGAAAGCTTTAGGATTATCCTTGATCCTACCTGCCAAAGACGTCTCATGTACCCTCCTGGCTCTTCTTAGCTCTCTCTTTAGGTCCTTCCTAGCTAACTTGTAACTCTCGAGCGCCCGAACTGAACCTTCATGTCTCATCTTTACATAAGTCTCCTTTTTCCTCTTGACAAGTGTTTCGACTGCTTTAGTAAACCACGGTTCCCTTGCTCGACCACTTCCTTCCTGCCTGACAGGTACATATGACGCAAAGGCCAGAATGCCGGCCTCTTTCGCCTCCTGCACTCCCGGTTCGTCCACTACTGCAAATATTGCAAGCCCCCAGCTTGGCTTGACCCGGACTTTCACCACCTGAGATATTGCTCCCGCCACTCCTCTCCAGAACCCCTCCAGTGCCGGGCATGACCAAAACATATGGACATGGTTCGCCGGGCTCCCTGAGCACCTTCCACATCTGTCCTCTACTCCAAAGAACCTACTCAACCTCGCCCCCGTCAAGTGCGCTCTGTGGACCACCTTAAATTGTATCAGACTGAGCCTGGCACATGAGGAGGAGGAATTAACCCTACCTAGGGCATCAGCCCACAGACCTTCCTCGATCTCCTCCCCCAGCTCCTCCTCCCATTTACCCTTCAATTCTTCTACCAGCGCTTCCCCCTCTTCTTTCAACTCCTGGTGTATTTCCGACACCTTGCCCTCCCCGACCCATACACCCGAGATCACCCTATCTTGAACTTCTTGTGCCGGGAGCAATGGGAATTCCCTCACCTGTCGCCTCACAAAAGCCCTCACCTGCATATATCTAAAGGCATTTCCCGGGGGTAACCCGAACTTCTCCTCCAGTGCCCCTAGGCTCGCAAACGTCCCGTCGATGAACAGGTCCCCCATTCTTCCAATCCCCGCCCGATGCCAGCTCTGGAACCCCCCGTCCATCTTCCCCGGGACAAACCGGTGGTTACCCCTGATCGGGGACCACACCGATGCTCCCATTGCACCCCGGTGCCGTCTCCACTGGCCCCAGATCGTTAGCGTTGCCGCCACCACCGGGCTCGTGGTATACTTTGTCGGCGAGAGCAGCAGCGGTGCCGTCATCAATGCCCCCAGGCTCGTTCCTTTACAGGACGCCATCTCCATCCTCTTCCATGCCGCCCCCTCTCCTTCCATAACCCACTTGCGGATCATCGCCACATTTGCTGCCCAGTAGTAGCTCCCCAGGTTTGGCAGCGCCAACCCTCCTCGGTCCCTACTGCGTTCCAGGAACCCTCTCCTTACTCTCGGGGTCTTATTCTCCCACACAAACCTCATAATACTCCTGCCTACTCTCTTAAAAAAGGCCTTAGTGATCACGATGGGAAGGCACTGAAACACAAACAGAAACCTCGGAAGGACCACCATTTTGACCGACTGCACTCTACCCGCCAGCGAGAGCGGTAACATGTCCCATCTTTTGAAATCCTCCTCCATTTGCTCCACCAACCTCGTCAGATTCAGTTTATGTAGGGTCGCCCAACTCCTGGCTATCTGGATCCCCAGATACCGAAAGCTCCCCTCCGCCCTCCTCAGCGGTAGGTCCCCAATCCCTCTTTCTTGGTCCCCCGCCTGTAATACAAAGAGCTCACTCTTCCCTACATTGAGCTTATAGCCCGAAAACTCCCCAAACTCCCTTAGAGTCTGCATGACCTCCACCATCCCCTCCATTGGATCCGCCACGTACAGCAACAGGTCATCCGCATATAGCGACACCCGATGCTCTTCTCCCCCTCGGACCACCCCCCTCCATTTATTAGACTCCCTCAATGACATGGCCAATGGCTCGATCGCCAATGCGAACAGGGGGGACAGGGGGCACCCTTGCCTCGTCCCTCGGTACAGTCGAAAGTACTCCGACCTCCGCCGGTTCGTCACTACACTCGCCATCGGGGCTCTGTAAAGGAGCTTAACCCAATTGATAAACCCTACCCCGAACCCAAACCTACGCAGCACCTCCCAGAGGTACTCCCACTCTACTCGGTCAAAGGCCTTCTCCGCGTCCATAGCTGCCACTATCTACGCCTCTCCCTCCTCCGATGGCATCATTATCACGTTTAAGAGCCGCCGCACATTGGTGTTTAGTTGCCTGCCCTTTACAAATCCCGTCTGGTCCTCGTGGATTACCCCCAGGACACAGTCCTCGATCCTCGTGGCCAGCACTTTTGCCAGCAACTTTGCATCCACATTGAGGAGCGAGATCGGCCTGTACGATCCACATTGCAGTGGGTCCTTGTCCCGCTTTAGGATCAAAGAAATTGTCGCTTCCGACATTATCGGGGGCAGGGTCCCCTCCTCTCTTGCCTCATTAAAGGTCCTCACCAGTAGCTGGGCCAACAGGTCTGCGTACTTCCTGTAGAACTCCACCGGGAATCCGTCCGGTCCCGGGGCCTTCCCCGCCTGCATGCTCCCCAAACCCTTGCTCAGCTCCTCCAACCCAATTGGTGCCCCCAAACCAGCCACCTCTTGCTCCTCCACCCTCGGGAATCTCAGCTGATCTAGGAATCGTCTCATCCCCTCTTGCCCCGCTGGGGGCTGGGATCTGTACAGCTCTTCATAAAAGGCCTTGAATACCTCGTTTATTTTCGTTGCACTCCGAACCGTGGCTCCCCTTCCATCTTTGACTCCCCCTATTTCCCTCGCTGCCATCCTCTTACGGAGCTGGTGTGCCAGCATTCGACTAACCTTTTCCCCATACTCGTAGGTCGCCCCCTGCGCTTTCCTCCACTGTGCCTCCACCTTCCCTGTGGTCAACAGGTCAAACTCCGTCTGGAGCCGTCGTCTTTCCCCAAGTAATCTTTCCTCCGGGGCCTCTGCGTATCTCCTGTCCACTCTCAAAATCTCCCACACTAACCTCTCCCTTTCCATACCCTCTGTCTTCTCCCTATGCGCCCTAATGGAAATTAGCTCTCCCCTGACCACCGCCTTCAACGCCTCCCATACCACCCCCACCCGCACCTCCCCGTTGTCGTTGGCCTCCAAGTACCTTTCGATACACCCCCTCACCTTCCCACACACCACCTCGTCCGCCAGCAGTCCCACATCCAGCCGCCACAACGGGCGTTGGTCCCGCTCCTCTCCCAGCTCCAGTTCCACCCAGTGCGGGGCATGGTCCGAAACGGCTATAGCCGAATACTCCGTCCCCTCCACCCTCGGGATGAGCGCCCTACCCAGAACAAAGAAATCTATCCGGGAGTAGGCTTTGTGTACATGGGAGAAGAAAGAAAATTCCCTGGCCTGCGGCCTTGCAAACCGCCATGGGTCCACTCCCCCCATCTGATCCATAAACCCCCTAAGTACCTTGGCCGCCGCTGGCCTCTTTCCAGTCCTAGATTTGGAGCGGTCTAGTGCTGGATCCAACACTGTATTGAAGTCCCCTCCCATTATCAAGCCTCCTATCTCCAGGTCCGGAATGCGCCCCAACATGCGCTTCATGAATCCTGCATCATCCCAGTTCGGGGCGTATACGTTTACCAACACCACCCACGTCCCTTGCAGCCTACCGCTCACCATTACATATCGCCCTCCATTGTCCGCTGCAATAGTCTTGGCCTCAAATGACACCCGCTTTCCCACCAATGTTGCCACCCCTCTGTTCTTCGCATCCAGTCCCGAGTGGAATACCTGTCCTACCCATCCCTTTCTTAACCTGACCTGGTCCGCCACCTTCAGATGTGTCTCTTGGAGCATGGCCACGTCCGCCTTCAGTCCCTTTAAGTGCGCGAACACTCGAGCCCTCTTCACCGGCCCATTCAGGCCCCTCACATTCCACGTTATCAGCCGGATTGGAGGGGCTCTCACCCCCCCCCCACGCCCCGCCGACTAGACATCTCCTTTTCTGGGCCAGTCCCGTGTCCACGCCTCCCTCACCCTCCAGTCCCCCAGAGGGGGGACCCCCGTCCCGACCACCTCTTCTGTGTCCCATTCCCTTTCGGCCAGTGCAGCAGCAACCCTTTTCTCCCCCCGCCCCTCCCCCCCGCTAGACCCCGGTCTAGCTTTTTTGCTCCCCCCATGTCACTCCCGTAAGTCAGCTGACGCCTGCTGACCCCGGCTTCCCCCGCCGTCCCATTGACCTCCCCGCGTGGGAGTCTCCCAATCCATATGCATTCCTTCGTTCCCCTTCCCGCCTTTCTTCCCGCGCGCGGGAAAAAACCCCGCGCTTTCAAAAGCCCGCTCCGCCCCCTCTGGCGCAGCTCCTGTCGCGGCCTTGTCTCTCTCCCCCAGCCCATGTAACATTTCCTGCGTGTGATTGACCCCCTATATACAACAACCATCACACATCAAACCCCAAAACATCCCCCCCACACTCACGAACCTCAGTTAGAGTCCTTCTTTTCGGCTTGTACAAAGGTCCACGCCTCTTCAGGCGTTTCGAAGTAATAGTGTTGGCCCTTGTATGTGACCCACAGTCGCGCTGGCTGCAGCATTCCGAATTTCACTTCTTTCCGGTACAACGCCGCTTTGGCCCTGTTGAAACCCGCTCTCCGCTTTGCAACCTCCGTGCTCCAGTCCGGGTATATTCGGATCTCTGCATTGTCCCACTTACTGCTCCGCTCCTTCTTGGCCCATCTCAGGACCCACCCTCTGTCCGTGAACCGGTGGAACCTCACCACCATCACCCTTGGCGGCTCATTTGCCTGGGGCTTCTTCGCCAGCACCCGATGTACCCCGTCCAACTCCAGCGGCCTCGAAGGGGCCTTCGTGCCCATCATCGCCTCGAGCATCGTGCTCGCATATGCCCCGGCATCAGCCCCCTCCACTCCCTCAGGGAGACCCAGGATTCGCAGATTCTTTCTCCTCGACCTGTTCTCCAGGTCTTCGAGTCTTCCAGGCCACCTCTTGTGTAGCGCCTCGTTCTGCTCCACTCTCACCGCCAGGCCCACGAGCTCGTCCTCGTTCTGACTGACTCTTTTCTGTACCTCCTGGATCTTAGCTTCATGGGCCTTCTGCGTGATCCCGAGTCCTTCAATTGCCAAAAGCATAGGCCCCAACATCTCTTTGCGCATCTCCTCGCGCTGCTCCTTGAAGCAGCGCTTGATGAACTCCTGCAGCTCCCCTTTATCCCTGGCCGCCGCCATTTTGTTTTCTTTCCCTCGCTTCTCCCGTTGCTCCAGTGCCGCTCCTTTAGCCGTTACACTTCTGGTTCGTTTCATAGAAGTTGGCAGTGTTTGCTTCACCAGTCTGCCCCAAAAAGTCTATGGAAACTCCTGAAAAAGGTCTGAGAGTCGGCTCCAGACGGGAGCTGCTGAATGCGCGACCTACTCCTCCATGGCCGCCACCAGAAGCCTCGTCCCTGCTTCTTCAATGGCCCTGGTAGATCTTTTCACAGTTGTTCCCTCTGCTGCTAGAATTCACCTTTGATAGAGTCAAGCCAGATTGCAGCTTTAAGCACCATCCCTGTAGCCACGTGTTCAACTCCTCTCTATCCCTATTCCTCACCTTGCTAGCATGTGGCACGGGTAACAACCCAGAGATAAGAACTCAGTTTGTCCTAGATCTAAGTTTCCACCCTAGCTCCCTGAATTCCTGCCTTACATCCCTATCCCTTTTCCTACCTATGTCATTGTTACCTATGTGGACCACGACTTGGGGCTGCTCCCCCTCAAGGATCCCGAAAACACAATCCGAGACATCACGCACCCTGGCACCTGGGAAGCAACACACCAACCGCGAGTCTCTCTCGTTCCCACAGAATCTTCTATCTATCCCCCTAACTATGGAGTCTCCAATGACTAATGCTCTACTCCTCTCTCCCCTTCCCTTCTGAGCAACAGGGACATCTCTGTGCCAGAGACCTGTACCCCATGGCTTACCCCTGGTAAGAAGCATTTAGATGAGCACTTGAAATGCCATAGCATACAAGGCCCCAGACCAAGTGGTGAAAATGTGATTAGAATGGATAGGTGCTTGATGGCCTGCACAGACATGATGGGCCAAAAGGCGTCTTGCTGTGCCGTAAAACTCTATGACTACCCATCACCCACGTGTCCACTGACATTGAGCACGGCTTCCAATTTTAAAATTCTCATCCTTGTTTTAAATCCCCCAGGACCTCAGCCCTCTCAAATTGCTAATCTCTTCAAACCCGACAACCCTCAAATATCTGCACTCAATCCATTCTGATGTCTTGAGCATCCTTGACTTTAAACACTGTTACATCTCAGATGGGAGCCATTAGGCCCATCGTGGCCATAGTGGCTCTCCACATGACCAATTCACTCGGTGTCAATTTCCCACCTTCTCCCCATAAACATGGGCTTTCTTCCTTCTCAGGTAACAGTCTAATTCCCTTATCAATGCTTCAGTGGAACCTGCCTCCCCCACACTCAGGAGTACATTCTGAACTTCAATCACTCACTGTGTGAAAAAGTTTTCCAATATCGCGTTTTGCTTCCTTGGCCGATTACTTTACATCGGTGACCTCTCGCACTCAATCCTTTCACAAGTGGGAAGAGTGTCTCTCTCTATCCACTCTATCCAGATCCCTCAAGAGTTTGAATCCCTCTAACAAATCTCCTCTGAGTTTTCTTTCCTCCAAAGAAAAATGGTCTCAAGTTCTCCAATCTAGATTGATACGGGAAGTTCCTCAACCTTGGAACCATTTTCGTCAATACCGCCATTGTGGTTTCCGGCACCTGAGTCAATGCCGGGTGATCCGTCCGGGTTCATTCCTTTTTCGTGTTACTGTAGCAGTTGAATACAACGGAGTGGCTTGCTCGGCAATTTCAGGGGCCATATAAGAGTCAACCATTTTGCTGTGGGTCTAGAGGCACATGTAGGCCAACCAGTTAAGGATGGCAGATTTCCTTCCCTAAAGGACATTAGTGAATCAGATGGGTTTCATGATGATCTTAGACCTCTAATTACAGATAAGTTTAAATTCCACCACCTGCCGTGTTGGGATTCAAACCTGGATTCCCAGATTCTCGGATTACCAGTTTAGCGACAATACCACTACGCCACTGCCTCCCGAATAGGACTAGTCAGCCAGAAACTAGAAAAGAGAAACTTGCAATGCCAGTTATAAGGGCTGTTCCCTTCCTGCCTCACCCCCACCCTTGGCCTTTTTTTTTTAATCCAAAGGCAGGATTTCCAGTTTAATCAGAGTGTCTTTGGAAAATATATTACATGTCATGCTTAAAAGGCGAAGAACAAGATGAACGATTATTTGGATTTGTGGATGAAATTATATTGTGGATTTTTCTAATTTAAATTTTTGCTCCTTTTGACCGTCCCTTCGATGAGAGAATGAATAGAGTGGGTTTGGGAAACTAGTGCAATAGAAAAGGAAGATGCAGGCAAGTCAGAAATGGGTAGGTGGATGTATTTTAATGCAATGTAATGTGAAATATTTTGGGAATAGGACAAGTGAAATGAATTATACTCTAGGTGGAAAAGTATTAACAGTGGGGAGACTCACAGCTCCTGGAATGTGAACTCTTCAATCTTTAAAGGAGGAGTGAATGTAGAAAAGGCCTTAACAAAGGGAGAATGTTGGGCAGCACGGTAGCGCAATGGTTAGCACTGCTGCCTCACGGTGCCGCGGTACCAGGTTCGATCCCAGCTTTGGGTCACTGACCGTGTGGAGTTTGCACATTCTCTCTTGTGTTTGCATGGGTTTCGCCCCCTGTTGCTAACTTTTGGTTGGTTCAATTGGCTCTGTTTTATAACCTTTGCTCTCGAGTCACCAGGTATCTTTATGATACCGCCACGAGGTTCAAGTTCAAGTAATGATCAATAACTCAGTACATCAATTAATAAGATTCAAATCAAAGCACATTTATTTACACACAGTCAAATCTACTCATGCATAAACTCAACTTTCTAAGTTACTTCTATCACTAACAGGCCAATACTTAGCTTCGGACTGGCCCACCAGGTCAGGGGAACAAGTGGCCTTTCGTTCGGGTTCTGAGTCTGCGGGATTCAAAGCAGGTATGGACTGGTAGCTAGGAGCGCCTATCTCGTAGCGAGCGTTGACTTGAGACTTACGTTCTTTTGGCGGCAGCTGGACAGGTCACTGTCAAGGGTTGGTTTGCGTTGCTGAGTGACCCTGTCAAGAAGGACGATTTTAACTTGGGGGCTTTGCTTTATAGTCCCTAGGGGCTTCCTGCCTTTCGCGGCGGACCCCGTACCTGGTTTCAAGTGATTGGACTTTGTTCCAATCGCTTGGTTTGATTTCTCCAATACCGGAGTGGTTCCCTGATCGATGGGCGGTCTTTAGGTGTCCGTTAACCTCTTTTGTGTTGGCTCCTGCTGGCGCCGAGGAGTCTGGCTTGGCCTTGTTTATCTTAAATGTTTTGATTGTTCCCGGGGATCGCTCATTAGTATGTAGATGGCCACTACATTATTGTGCGGATGGTTGCTGGTATCGATGCTGTCTGGGCTTTTGCAAAGTCTAATACACAGTAAACTTGCACCTGCTAGTTTCTGCCTGCGTTGGCTGAATTTCCCTTCAGCCTTTGCTGTTCTCCATTTTACATCGGAAATTGGCCAACCCAGGTGGCTACACTCCCTCCTTGTGATCCTAACGCGAAGCGTGAAGGATCACATAACTGCGTTGTTTTTCATTCCCTGACCCGGCGAGCACTCTTCTATGGCCTCTACACGGACCAAACCTATGCAAGAAATTTTTAACTGACAATTCTGAGTGGCGCTATGTCAAACAGGGACATGCATTACAAAATAAGAAAAACAGTACCTCTAACTGTCCTTAATAAACTACACTCACTCAAACATTCAATTATACTAACTTCCTAAACAATACACACAAAATCATAGCAGCATTATACACATTTTTCCTGGCTTGGCAGTCAAGCTCAGGATTGTACAATCGCTCATGAAACATTTCTTTATTCACAAAAAAAGGAACGCAAACGAATGTTCTTTATTATAGATCGCGGGGGTCGGGGGTCTGGTCATATCCGAAAATAGGGGATCTTATCCTATATACCGGGGTGCGAGCGTGGTAGGCTCTCCTTCTCCATTTCCTCAGACGAATAGTCTGCACGATGCAGCAGAGTATCGCCAATACTAGTAGGGATTCTATCAAGTAGGACAGGGAGTATCAGGTTATAAACCTGTCACACCAAGATGGTGTGGTGTCGCTTGTGACTGGGCTCTGGGTACTGTAGGGAAGTGAATCATTAACGGCTGGGGGGGGGGGGGGTTGGGGTCAGGGGGTTCGCGTTCGCGCGCAACCAAATGTCCATTATGGTGATGAGCAACACGGAGGATATCCTCATGGTTCTTCTTCTTTCTCTTCTCCTCTGTTCCTGGAGCTTCTGGGGTTCTGTGGGATCAAGCATAGTGTCTGTTACCATCTTGGTTTAATATCTCGTATGATAGCCTGTCTGTCCTTTAGTGCCAATTACTCCCTTTATAATTGGTCACTATGTGTGACTCCCTCATTTTTTTTCTTCCAAAAACTAAATTTCAGGACAAGACACACTTACAAATACTGAACCAGTGCGAGACGTCTCGCAGGCTGTGCGATTTACCATCCAAATGTTTGAGGATGTAAATAGCAGAGGGTTGGCAACCTAAGGGTTACCTGAAACAAAACAAAACTTTTTTGAACGAAAATTGTCAAAATGAGGTGTGTATGGGCCGCGACGGGTAAGATTTGGATGGAATCCCCAGGTAGGACGGCGACCAATGCAGTGTGTTCTCTACCCGAGCGTAGCTGACCAGAGGGGGGTTCCCAGGCAGGGCGGGTCCCAATGCCGTTTCTCCACTGCCTGAGCAACCGACAAGAACGGGCAAGAAATGTAGCCATCGTGGGGGGTTGCCGTATTGGTTCTTCCTTCGAACCAGAAGGGCAGTTACGAACGGGGGTCTGGCAAGCTCTCAGAGGTTTCTGCTGATGAGCGTGTTGCCAAGTTTCCAGAGGTTTCGGACGAAAAATAAGGCGTGGGGCTGTGGGAAAAAAAATTCCGGTCTTACATACAACATTTAACAATACACTACAAACAACATAAAACATGCTGCAAGTTCCATCAGAAAGGACACCGTTTTCTCCCAAGCGGTTCCTTTTTAAAACATCATCTGGAAGCTTAGTTATCAGTTGCGAACAGGGTCGAAAGGGGTTCTCCTTTTGGGAGTCAGACTCAAAGTCGTCATCTCCCGGATGCCAAACTCTCGAGTGTATCAGGGCGGATAGGGTTGCATGATGTGATTTGGGATCCCTCTCGTCATTCCGGACGAGTCTGTATGAGTTATCTCGGTGCCAAAAGGTTGTGTCTAGTTCTGTGGGGACGGAATCAGGGTCGTCATTGTAGGTCGATGTTGGGGTTTGTTTAGGAAAGTGATCATGAAGGGGTCACTCGAATCGTGGGCAGATTTGCTGGGTGTGGGTCCTGTTGCATGGGGATAGTAGGGAGGCGTGCTGTGGCTATTGTCCGAGTCACAGTCGCTGTCGCTGCTGCTGCAGTCTGTGGGCGTGCTGGGGCGGAGTGTAGAGTTCGGGGGTGGAGTCGGGGTTGAGTCCGTGGCTGGGCTGGGCGTGTTGGGGGAGGGTAGGGTTTCGTTGGCTGTGGGCGGGTCTGCTGCGTTGAGCATGACATGGTGTGTGTGGTTAGACTGTGTTCCATATGCCTTCAGCTGGTTGATATGGAACCACGCAGTCTTTCCATTGGGGTACTTTATTTTGTAGACGGAAGGGCTTACTTTGTCCGCAATGGAGTATGGACCCGAATATTTAGGTGACAGGAATGTGCTGGGGTTGTATACGGAGAGCATGACTTGCTGTCCAACACTGAACTCAGGCGCATGCACTGTCTTATCGAAACAGGCCTTGCTCTGTTTCTTTCTTGTGCCCAATTTCACTGCGGCTGCTAGCTGAGCCGTTTTTACATTTTCCACTAATTGTTTGACTGCGTTCTCATGTGTGAGGGCCGTCACTTCGGGGCTGGTCAAATCTAATCCTAATAAAAATTCTGTGCCTTTCATGGGGCGTCCGGTCATGAGGGTGTGTGGGGTGTAACCTGTGGAAGTTGAAACTGTATTTTGCAAAAACATCAGCGCAAAAGGGAGGACTGAATCCCAAGTGGTGTTGTTTTGCTGGACCATTTTTCTGAGGATGGATTTTAGGGTCCGATTCATGCGCTGCACGATACCACTTGACTGGGGGTGGTACGCGATGTGGAATTTTTGGCTAATGCCAAATATCGTGAGGATGTTCTTCATGACACGTCCCGTAAAATGGGAACCTTGGTTGGATTCAATGCTGCGGGGGAGTCCCCATCTCGTAAAGATGTGGTGGGTTAAAATCTTTGCTGTGGTCTTTGCCGTGTTCGTTCTGGATGGGAATGCTTCCACCCATTTTGTAAACGTGTCTATCACCACGAGTACATATTAATAACCATTCCTGCAAGGGGGCAATGGTCCAATGTAATCAATCTGGAGGTTAGTCCAGGGGCCATTAACGGGTCGGGTGTGACTAAGCTGAGCCTTTTTGGCATATCTGTCCGGATTGTTCAGGGCACAGATAAGGCAATTCTCAACGTAGTGAGTTACATCGTCTTTTAAACTCGGCCACCAACAGGGCTGCCTGAGGTGGGCTGTTGTGGGATCAATTCCCTGATGTAAATGACGGTCATGGAATAAACAAATCAGTTGATTCCTGTCCTGTTCAGGAACCACATAAAGGGTGTCTTTTAACACCACACCGTCATGTGTGGTCAGAGCATTTTTAAACCTATCATAGGGTGCCGTAAATTTTCCTTTCAAAATCTCCCTGAGATTGCTATCCTGCTTCTGGGCCGGCACTAAATCCTCGATATTAGTCTGCGAGACCTGAACTGCATTCACTGGTGCGCTTTCGGGGGGTGTCCAAAAATATCCGTGCCCGGAACCTGCTTTTGTCAGTGCGTCGGCTTTTACATTTCCAGGGGGGGGGGGGAAACGATGGTGACTACGAACTTAAACTATTACAAAGGTCCTGTTCTGTGCTCGCTCTAAAATGTGACGGAGCAATGGTGCTGAAGGGAGGGGTTTCCCGTCTGCGGAAACAAATCCTCTTGTTTTCCACATGGGTAGGAATTCCGTAAGGCTGTTGCAGACATAGAGGCTGTCCGAATATATGTCTGCTGGGCTGGGGAAGGAATCTGGGTGTTCCATTATGTATGCGATGGCCGCAAGTTCTGCTGCCTGCGTGCTCAAGTGTCCTGGAAGTTTTATTGCTATTTCTTCTAGGGCGCGTCCCTGCGTGTCCTCGACGTAAATGCCGCATCCTGTTATGCGCTTCCCTTCTAATAGAGTGGAAGAACCATCCACATATATCCTAATGCGTTCGCACGTGTCTGTGTGCTTGGGGCTCTGGGTTGAATTACCTATCTTTCTGGGGGGTGTTTTAGCAATAAAGGGGCCTGTGTTGTGGTGTGGTGAGATAATTTCACATTCATGGGGGGTGCCTGGATACTGTAGGTTATCTGCTAAGAAAGTGTGGGTCTTGGTCCTTTTAACAGTGATGTCCCATCCCTGCAAAAGAAGGGTCCATCTGGCTGCTCTTATCTGACTAACTGTACCATCCTTAAGTCGTCCGTCCAGTAAAAGTTGGGTGGGGGTGTGTTCTGTGAGGATTGTGATGGGGTTTAGTCCGGTTATGTAAGAAAATACTGTACTGCCCAAAAAACTGCAAGCAGGTGCCTTTCACAGGCTGAAAATCCCTGCTCCACAGCATCTAAAACTCTGGAGGTGTAAGCCACGGGCCTTAACTGTTCGTGCCGTTCCTGGAGGAGCACGGCCGAAAGGGTGCGGTCTGTGCTTGCTTCCTCTATAGTGTAAGGGGAAAGCGGGTCTGGGACTTGTAGTGCGGGGGCTGCAATGAGTTATCTTTTCAACGAGTCCACAGCATCCGTATGCTGCGGAAGCCATTCCCTGGGGGCTCCTTTCTTTAGGAGGTCTGAGAGGGGTGCTGCCTTGCTGGCGAAACCGTCAATGTGGTTTCGGCAATAGCCAACTAGTCCTAAAAACAACCGGAGGGCTGAAACGTTCTGGGGAAGGGGCAATTTAGCAATCGAGTCAATCATTTTATGCTCGATCTCGCGTTTACCGTGCGTGATAATTGTACCCAAATATATCACCTTGCTCATTAGATGTATGCCTTCTATCTCTTTCCGGAGAGTCCAAACGACCTCCTCTGTGCCTCGCAATTGTGCCAGACAGGACACGATTGCCTCGGCTTGGGAGCTTTTCCTAAGCTCTTCTTGTGAATCTCGCTCAGGTTCTCCCACCAAGTATGTCCTATACTCCCGGGACCTGTTTCCTCATTGTTACAGAATTCGCTCCAAAGGGGCCATCCTTTCCCTTTGAGGTACTTTCTGATTTCCTCTTCCCAAACGGGACACTGTCCTACTCTACTGCTGCTGGTCGCTGCGACCACGAACTCTTCGGGGTTCATGAGGCGTTGCATTGCCTGCATTGCCATCTTTCCTATCTGAATGCTTTCTTAAATTTGGAACGAGGGGGACTAAGGTGGTGCTGTAATTTCAGGTTCGGCTTTCGCTATTTTCCGAAATACAAACTCCCGACAGTTTTGTTGCAACAAAAAAAATCTATCAGTATTACCTTATCGCCCTGTTAATTACGCATGCATTTAACACACTTCCGAATTATGAGGATTGATCAGAAACTGCTTGAACACTTGTGATTTTTCTGTTCCCAATTGGATTCGTAATTCAAATTTTTGGGTTCTCCTAGAGTGGTTAAGCCACTTCTAGATCGGGTCCCGTCAGGATGTCGCCAGTAATATGTTGCTAACTTTTGGTTGGTTCAATTGGCTCTGTTTTATAACCTTTGCTCTCGAGTCGCCAGGTATCTTTATGATACCGCCACAAGGTTCAAGTTCAAGTAATGATCAATAACTCAGTACACCAATTAATAAGATTCAAATCAAAGCACATTTATTTACACACAGTCAAATCTACTCATGCATAAACTCTACTTTCTAAGCTACTTCTATCACTAACAGGCCAATACTTAGCTTCGGACTGGCCCACCAGGTCAGGGGACCAAATGGCCTTTCGTTCGGGTTCTGAGTCTGCGGGATTCAAAGCAGGTATGGACTGGTAGCTAGGAGCGTCTATCTCGTAGCGAGCGTTGACTTGAGACTTACGTTCTTTTGGCGGCAGCTGGACAGGTCACTGTCAAGGGTTGGTTTGCGTTGCTGAGTGACCCTGTCAAGAAGGACGATTTTAACTTGGGGGCTTTGCTTTATAGTCCCCAGGGGCTTCCTGCCTTTCGCGGCGGACCCCGTACCTGGTTTCAAGTGATTGGACTTTGTTCCAATCGCTTGGTTTGATTTCTCCAATACCGGAGTGGTTCCCTGATCGATGGGCAGTCTTTAAGTGTCCATTAACCTCTTTTGTGTTGACTCCTGCTGGCACCGAGGAGTCTGGCTTGGCCTTGTTTATCTTAAATGTTTTGATTGTTCCCGGGGATCGCTCATTAGTATGTAGATGGCCGCTACATTATTGTGCAGATGGTTGCTGGTATTGATGCTGTCTGGGCTTTTGCAGAGTCTAATACACAGTAAACCTGCACCTGCTAGTTTCTGCCTGCGTTGGCTGAATTTCTCCATTTTACATCGGGAATTGGCCAACCCAGGTGGCTACACCCCACAACCCGAAGATGTGCAGGGTAGGTGGATTGGCCACGCTAAATTGCCCCTTAATTGGAAAAAGTTAAGTGGGTACTCTAATTTATAACAAAAAAGGTAGAATTCATGTAGAAAAAGTGATAAGTTAAATGGATTCTTAACTTTTTACACAAATATAAAAGCAAGAAAATGTTGAATTTTTCCTAGGTGTTGGCTAGTTTGCAGCTGTGGGAGGTGATGACACAGTGGTAGTGTCACTGGACGAATAATCTAGAGACTCAGCGTAATGCTCTGGGGACCTGTATGAAATTCCCACCATGGCAAATGGTGAAATTTACATTTGATAAAATATCTGGAATCAAAAGTCAAATGGTTACAATGCAGCCATTGTCTATTTTTGTAAACACCCTTCTGGTTCACAAATGTCCTTAAAGAACAAAGAAAAATTACAGCACAGGAACAGGCCCTTCGGCCCTCCAAGCCTGCGCCGATCCAGATTCTCTATCTAAAACTGTCGCCTATTTTCTAAGGATCTGTATCCCCCTGCTCCCTGCCCATTTGTGTATCTGTATAGATACATCTTAAATGACGCTATTGTGACCGCCTCTACCACCTCTGCCGGCAATGGGCAATGCGTTCCAGGAACCCACCACCCTCTGCGTAAAGAACTTTCCACGCAAATCTCCCTTAAACTTTTCCCCTCTCACCTTGAACTCATGTCCCCTAGTAATGGAGACCCCCACTCTGGGAAAAAGCTTCTTGCTATCCACCCTGTCTATACCTCATGATTTTGTAGACCTCAATGAGGTCCCCCCTAAACCTCCGTCTTTCTAATGAAAATAATCATAATCTACTCAACCTCTCTTCATAGCTAGCGCCCTCCATACCAGGCAACATCCTGGTGAACCTCCTCTGCACCTTCTCCAAAGAATCCACATCCTTTTGGTAATGTGGCGACCAGAACTGTACGCAGTATTCCAAATGTGGCCGAACCAAAGTCTTATACAACTGTAACATGACCTGCTAACTCTTGTACTCAATACCCCTTCCGATGAACAAAAGCATGCCGTATGCCTTCTTGACCACTATCGACCTGCGCAGCTGCCTTCAGGTTACAATGGACCTGAACACCCAGATCTCTCTGTACATCAATTTTCCCCAGGGCTTTTTCATTTATCGTATAGTTCGCTCTTGAATTGATGTCCCTCTCCTCTCCTCGGTGAATACCGATGCAAAGTACTCGTTAAGAATCTCACCCATTTTCTCTGACTCCATGCATAACTTTCCTCCTTTGTCCTCGAGTGGGCCAACCCTTTCTCTAGTTACCCTCTTGCTCCTTATATATCAATAAAAGGCTTTGGGATTTTCCTTAACCCTGTTTGCTAAAGATATTCCATGACCCCGTTTAGCCCTCTTGATTCCTTTAGGGAAGGAAACTTGCCGTTCTACCTGGCCTGGCCTACATGTAACTCCAGACCCTCAGCAATGTGGTTGATTCATAAATGCCCTCTGAAATAGCAAACCACTCTATTGCATCTAACTGCTACAAAGAAAACAAAAAGGAATACAATTGAACGGACCACCTAGCATCAACTTAGGCACCAGAAACGACAGCAGCAAACCCAGCCCTGTCAACCCTACAAAGTCCTCCTTACTAATATTTGGGGGCTTGTGGCAAAGTTGGGAGAGCTGTCTCACAGACTAGTCAAGCAACAGCCTGATATAGTCATACTGGCAGAATCATACCTTACAGCCAATGTCTCACCGGCAGGACAGACCCAGCAGAGGTGGCAGCACAGTGGTACACAGTCAGGAGGGAGTTCCCCTGGGAGTCCTCAACATCAACTCTGGGCCCTATGAAGTCTCATGATTTCAGGTTAAACATGGGCAAGGAAACATCCTGCTGATTATCACATACTGTCCACCATCATTTGACGAGTCAGCACTCCTCTATGTTGAACACCACACAGTGGAAGCATTGAGGCTGGCAAGGACGCAGAATCTACTCTGCGTGGGGGACGTCAATGTTCATAACCAAGAGGGGGTCGAACGTACCACCACAGATTGAGCTGATAAGGTCCTAAAGGACATAGCTGCTGGACTGGGACTGCAGGAGGTGGTGAAGGGACCAAGAGAGAAAAACATACTGGACCTCATCTTTACCAACCTGCCCTCTGCAGATGCATCTGTCCATGACAGTATCGGTAGAAGTGACCACCACACTGTCCTTCGGGTGACAAAGTCCTGTCTTCACATTGAGGAAATCCTCCATCATGTGGTTTGGCACTACCACTGTGCTAAATGAGAAAGACTTGGAACAGATGTAGCAACTCGGGACTGGGCACCCATGAGGTACTGTGGGCCATCAGCAGCAGCAGGATTGCACTCAACCACAATCCACAACCTCATGGCCCGGCATATCCCACATTGTACCATTACCACCAAGCCAGGGGATCAACCCTGGTCTGAATGAAGAGTGCAGAAGGACATGCCAAGAGCAACACCAAGCATTCCTAAACATGAGGTGTCAACCTGGTGAAGCTACAACACTGGACTACTTATGTGCCAAACAGCATATCTGAGTAAGTAATAGACAGAGCCAAGCAATTTCACAACAAAGGCATCAGATCCAAGCTCTGCAGTCCTGCCACATCCAGCTGTGAATGGTGGTGGACAATTAAGCAATTCACTGGAGGAGGAGGCACCAGAAAAATACCCATCCAAATTGATGAAGGAACCAACACATCTGTGCAAAAGACAAGGCTGATTTTCACAACAATCTTCAACCAGAAGTGCAGAGTGGATGATGCACCTTGGTCACCTCTGGAGGTCCCCAGCATCAGATGTCAGTCTTCAGCCAATAAGATTGACTCCGCATCAAGAAATGGCTGAAATCACTGGACTCTGCAAAAGCTATGGGCCCTGACAATATTTTAGCAATAGTATTGAATAGCCTTGTGTCCAGAACTTGCCGCAGCCCGAGCCAAGCTGTTCCAGTGCAGTTAAAACACTGGCATTTACCAGCAATGTGGAAAATCACCCAAATCTGTCCTGTACACAAAAACAGTACAAATCCAACATGCAAATTACCGCCTTATCAGTCTACTGTCCATCATTGGCAAAACGATGGGAGTCATCAACAGTGCTATCAAGTGGCACTTACTCAGCAAGAACCTGCTCATGGACACTCAGTTCAGGTTCCACCACAGTCACTAAGCCCTGATCTCATTATAGCCTTGGTTCAAACATGGGAAAAAGAGCGGAATGCCAGAGATGAGGTGAGAGAGACCGCCCCTGACATCAAGGCAGCATTTGACCAAGTATGGCAACAAAGAACCCAAGCAAAACTGGAGTAAATAGGAATCAGGGGAAAACTTTACGCTGGTTGGAGTCATACCAGGCACAAAGGAAGATGGTTGTGGTGGTTGGGGGTCAATCATCTCAGTACCAAGACATCACTGCAGGAGTTCCTCAGGGTAGTGTCCTAGGCCCAACCACCTTCAGCTGCGACATCAATGACCTCCCTCCATCATTAGGTCAGAAGTGGGGATGTTCAATTATGACTGTTCAGCACCATTCGCGACTCCTCAGATAATGAAGCACTCCATGTCCAAATGCACCACGGTTGGACAATATCCAGGCTTGAGCTGACAGGTTGCAAGTTACATTCGTGCCACACAAGTGCCAGGAAATGACGATCTCCTACCAGAGAGGATCTAACATTGCCCCATGACATTCAATGGCATTACCATCGCTGAATCCCCCAGTCAACATCCTGGGAGTTACCCTCGATCAGAAACTGAACTGGACTGGTCATATTAACACTGTGGCTACCAGAGCAGGTCAAAGGTTAGGAGTCCTATGGCAAGTGACTTACCTCCTGAGCCCTCACCCCAGCAAAGCCTGTCCACCATCTGCAAGGCACAAGTCAGGTGTGCAATGGAATACTTTCCATTATCTGGACAAATGCAGCTCCAACAACACTCAAGAAGCTCAACACTTTCCAGGACAAAGCAGCCCACTTGATTGTTGCCCCGTCCACAAACATTCAATCCCTCCACCACCAACAAACAGTGGCAGCCGTGTGTACCATCTACAGAATGCACTGCAGGAATTCATCAAGGTTCCTTAGGCAACACCTTGCAAAGCCAAGACCACTATCATCTAGAAGGGCAAGAGCAGCAGAGACCTGAGAACCCACCACCTGGAGGTTCCCCCCAAGTTATTCACCAACCCAACTTGGAGATATATAGCCGTTCCTTCACTATCACTGGGTGAAAATCTTGGAACTCCCTTCCTAACAACACTGTGGGTGTACCTACAGCCCAGGGACTGAAGCGGTTCAAGAAGCCAACTTACCACTACCTTCTGAAGGGCAACAAGGATGGGCAATATGCTAGCCTAACCAGCGACAACACCCACATCTCCGAAATTATTTTTTTTAAAGTTAACATTCTAAGTTTCAAAATAAGTGGATATTCATTACACTATAACGGCCCTTCATAATCTCAAAGTTAATTAGTTGCCCGTTTTATTAATATAAAAGTTTCCTTTACAGTTGAGCCAAACCCTAACTTTGTGAGACCAAGGAAAATTAACTATTCTTTCTGACCTGTGTTTGGTCGAGAAAATGGATTCTTGTTTGTTTTTAAACATGGGCTGCACAAGTGATTATCACTGTGGCTTCACAGCGCCGGGGTCCCAGATTCACTGCTGAGTCACTGTCTGTGCGAAGTCTGCACGTTCTCCCTGTGTCTGCGTGGGTTTCCTCCGGGTGCTCTGGTTTCCTCCCACGGTCCAGGGACGTGCAGGTTGGGTGGATTGGCCATGATCAGTTGCCCTTAGTGACCAAAAAAGGTTAGGAGGGGTTATTGGGTTGCGGGGATAAGGTGGGAGTGAGGGCTTAAGTGGGTCGGTGCAGACTCGATGGGCCGAATGGCCTCCTTCTGCACTGTATGTTTATAACAAAAATGAAACTTTTACGACAACATGGACAGGTGCCATTCGACAAGTCCTGTAGAGGACTATACTTCTTCAGCATAGCCGTTCCCTATTTCAGCCATTCCCAATCTTCTTGTGGGGCAGTTCATAAATGCTATTGGGAAGGTTTTAGTCAAATTTGGCGGGATATGGGAACGAGGATGTACCATTAAAATAAAATAATGTGCACAAAGAACTAGCACTAGAAGAATAGTAAGGGGACAGGTGAGCTCAGACTAAGAGGAATACACCAAGGGCTTCACTAGGTTTACTTTGCACATATACAAAGACAGATTATGGCAAGTTAAGATTGGTGAGCTACAGGTACAGGTAGCCAAGCGGGAATATGATGCTGTGGCGCTAACCAAGACCAGCCTCAAAAAAGAATAGGGCTGGGTATTAAATGTTCATGGATACAAGTGTTCAGGTCACATAGGGAAGCAAAGAAAGAAGGAGGGTATTGATTAAAGATTGAAGAGAGAAGATGTCCTAATGGAGTCATGGATCAAATCTATTTGATTCAAGCTCAGAAACAATAAAGCTAACATTGCACTACTTGGCGTATGCTTTCAGCCACCAACTGATGAGAAAGAGATAGAGGAACAAATTTGCTGGGAAATTTCAGAGATGAGCATAAATTATATGGTAGTTACAATGGAGAACTTCAATTATTCCAATATAGACTGAAATACTAATAGCATAAAGGACAACTGTTGTTTCAAGTAGGCAGTGGGATGGAGTGGAAGTGTTTCTGGAATGTATGTTCAAACTTTTGCACACTCGTATACTCCTAGTCCAGTGAGGATCCATTGCTGGATCCAGTTCTCGGGAATGAGATGTGACAAGTAGATCAAGTGTCAGCAGTGGAACACTTAGCAGAAAGTGATCATTGTATCATAAGGTTGAGGTTATCTGTGGAAAATAACAAGGAGTAAATTGAGAGTAATGATAACTAAGTGGGGGAGGGGGGATGTCAATTTTAATAGGGTCAGAATCAATCTGGCCTAGGCAAATTAGAATCAAAGATTATCCAGTTACAGCTTTGTTTGCCAATGGGCTGCCTTCAAAGAAGAGATGGTTTGGGTAAAGTAGAGGCAGAAAGGTAGGACAAACAACCAAAGTGCTTGGTTGAAGAAAGAGATTGGCTAAGTTGAAGTGGAGAAAGGGTGTTCATGGCAGATACAAGATTGATAATACAAGTGAAAACAAGGCTAAACAAAGTTCTTCTCTCACTTCCCCTCTAAATTGAACAAAGGAAAATATGGGAAGAGGCTGGCAGTCAACATAAAAAGGAATCCAAAAGTCTTCTATAGACATGTATCGTACAAGGATGAGTAGGACTGATTGGGGGACCAGAAATAGGACCTTTGGATGGAAGTGAGAGATGGGAGAATAAATGAATGCTTTGCATTGGTCTTCACCAAGGAAGAAGGTGCTCCTCAGTCATAGTGAAAGAAAACATATTTGAAGGATTGGATGTGCTAAAAACAGATAAAGAGGTGGTATTAGAAAGGCTGCCTGTACTTGCAGTAGATAAACCACCTGGACCAAATAATATGCATCCCAAGATACTGATAAACAATGTAAATGGCAGACAATCCATCTTCCATTCCTTCTTCCATACATTGACTGGAGTGTTGCAAATTTTACACCCTTGCTCACAAGAGGATGCAAGGGTAAACTCAGCAGAACAGGCCAGGTAGTTTAATCTCAGTGTTGGGAAATGATAATCGAGGAAAAATATTAGCAGTCACTTGGACAAATGTGGCTCAATTGGGAAAGTGACTTCAGATTTGTTAAAGGTAAATAGTGTTTAACAAATTTGATTACATTTTTGATGAGCCAACAGAGAGGGTTGATAAATATCATAAACCTCCATCAAGCATGTTTGAAAAAGTCAAGATAAAACACATGAAAGAGAAAGATCATTGGGAACTTTTGCTGTGAAAGCTTAAGGCACCTGAAGAAAAGGAAAGTACAAAGTAATTTTTTTTTTCCTTAGGCAATGCGAATGTTTCTGTGTCACTGGCGATGGACTCACCTTTTTCAAGATGTATTCACCTTTGGTTTAAAATATTGGTCCGAATTAAATTGGAATGGAGGTCAATTAACCTATTAAAAATTGTGCAAATCGACTTTCATTGGAGACCACATTCAAATTCAGATGATTGTAAATTAGGAGAATTGTTCGTCATTTTTAATGGGAAGAGCGATGCTGCTTCTTTTGCTCCAAATTAATTTATTAGGTGTGCTGCTGGAGGTGGATTCCCATGTTACACACATATTCTCCTCTCTCGCAATCGCTTTTGCCTGGGACTTTCAATACTGACTTTGCAACTATTTCTAGCTCGTCCAGAGTCTGGCTTCTCAGTGTGAAAACTGCCTTTGATTGGACAAGGAGGAAGGATGGCTTTTTGCGAATTTAAAACTGCTGGACCTACCACGGAACCTCTGGACGTCTCCAACGAAACAGTTTGGGAAACGCTGGTCTATCTATACTATTGTCTCAGTCAAGTATTGGATATTGAACATTTTGAACCACAGCTTGAAAGCAGAAAATACAAGCCAAAGTCACAGAAAATAGCCAAGTCTGGCCTGAGGTTCCATTAGCAATTCCTCAAAACAAGTTCTATTTTAATGATATTTGTGCAATTTTGCACATCAGTCTATTTATCCTCTTTTTAGCTTCAGGTGTTTTGTATTTGCAGATTTGAGAAAGGCTTCTCCTCATTAGTGGATTTGCAGCAATGAAAGAGCAGCTTTTTTCCATCAATTAGTAAGGAACCTTGAACAATTCTCAACAGCTAATAAATGCAAACAGCTGAAACTAATAGTTGATAAGTCGCTTGACCAAGCCAGTTATTGCTGCTGAATACCAGATGTGACTGACTGTAAGCAAGAATTTCAACTCATCACAAGCAAGTTTCAGGAGAGGGAGACACACGTCATAATTTTCTAAGTCTGTCAGATCACATACTCTGAGCTGTCATTAAAGTGGCTGTTCCACATGGCTGTGCCTGATGGCACAAGTTCCTAAGGGCTCATTTCTGTTCTTCATCTACTCAACAGAGAGAGAGAGGTTCTTTTTCTTAATTAGTAATCCTGGGGCCTGAACTAATAACCCAAAGTATTTAGTTCAAAATCCCATGAGAATTATTTTTGAAATTCTGGTGAAACGTGGCCATGACGTACTGGATTGTCGTTAAAAACTCAAATGGTTTACTAATGTGCATTATGTCAGGAAAATTTGAGGTCCTTTCCTGATCTGGTGTGTTAGTAACTAAGGTGGCAACAATGATCCACCTTCTGTACTGGTCTAGCAAACCACTCATTTGTGTCAAACCACTCACCTTAAGAAGGGCACTGTCAATAAAGTCACCAGGATTTGAACAAAGGGTTGGTGTTGTGTATTGTTTGCCGACGGTACTTTCATTTGGGTATTCCTCCATGAACTCAGAGGTGTCATCAGAGTTCCCTGGATGAACATGCCAATAACAAATTCCACTGAAATCCAATGTACACTATTCTCCAAAAGAATAGAAATACAAGAAACAAGATGTGAAGCATGAGCTGCTGTGAAAACCAATTAAAACCTAAAAATGCAGAAATTCTTGGGCAAATCTTTCATGAGGAAAAGGATCAATGACATCGCTTCTTGGGAATAGAAACATAAATGAGTCACGCTGCTCCTCAAACTATTCAACAAGATCATGGATGATTTGCATCCAATTACACTTGGGTCGCTTGGCTTCCATATCCTTGGCCAGTAAAAATCTGCTGATAGCAAATTTAAATTAATCTGCTGTAACTTCTCTTGAATGGCCCAATTCTGATTTTAAACCTATGCCACCTTGCCCTAAACTCTCCCACCAGCAGAAAATGTTTCCATCTAACCTACTGATATCTTTCAAAATCCTAAAACCTTCAAACAAATCAACCCTTCACCTTCTAAAATACAAGAAATATAAGCCTTGTTTATAAAATCTAGCAATTTAACCAAAGAAAGCATTCTGATAAATCACTACTGCTTGGTTTCCAAGGTCAATATATCTTCACCTAGGTGCACATACTGTTATGACCCTTGACCAGACCCTGCAATGTGGGAGGCGATGTGATACAGACCAAAAACATTTTTTTTTAAAGCAGATAAAGATTGAGATTCAAGGCACCTGCTTTTGGGATAAAGCCACAAGATTCCATGGGTTTTGAACAAAGACAAAAAAAACTTCACTGTACAAGTTCAGAAAGATAAAACAATTTATAATATGAATTTCACACTCTAACTTTGAGGGGAAATATGAGGTACATGTGAAATAACAGACCAATTGTGGTTGAACATTCCATGCGGTAAAGTAAATGGCAGGTACAACCAAGACAGAGTCCATGAATTTTTCAAAAACCCACACAAACACCAGTAACTACAAGTCAAACAATCTCATCGCAACTGTCTTGAGGGATTCCAGCTTCACCTTCAAAGATTTCTCCTTGGAATTCTCTCAAGAAGTCGCTCCCAAACGGGTTTATCAATGGCTCACAAGGTTTCAATCTCGCCTTCCTAGATTCTTCTCCCTGGATTCCAGAGTCCACTTCAGCCTCTACTTACGGATGTAATTGCAGCTCTTTGCTACACATCTAGCTTCACGGATGTGGCACTGCACCCAAGTTTCTCAGAGCTCCTGGTTCTCAGCTGTATCCTGCTATTGATGACTGCCCCCCCCCCCCCCCGCAACATCCTTTGCAAGGCCTTCCCCTGAACCCTCTTCCGTTGCCGCCCGCCCCCGCGGCCCTCTCCCACTGCTGGCCTTCCATCACCGAGCCCTCTTACGTTGCCGCCGACACCCCCCCCCCCCCGAGCTCTCTTCCATTGCTGCCCCGTCCCACGAGACCTCTCCCGTTGCTGGCCTTCCCTCACCAAGCCTTCTTTTGTTGCACCGCCGCCCTCACCGAGCCCTCTTCCATTGTCGCCCCCCCGACCGAGTCTTCTTCCATTGTTGCTCCCCCTGACCGAGCCCTCTTCCATTGTCGCCCCCCACGACCGAGTCTTCTTCCATTGTCGCCCCCCCGACCGAGTCTTCTTCCATTGTCGCCCCCCCAACCGAGCCTGCTTCCATTGTCGCCCCCCCCCGACCGAGCCCTCTTACATTGTCGCCCCCCCCGACCGAGTCTTCTTCCATTGTCGCCCCCCCGACCGAGTCTTCTTCCATTGTCGCCCCCCCCAACCGAGCCTGCTTCCATTGTCGCCCCCCCCCCCCGACCGAGCCCTCTTCCATTGTCGCCCCCCCGACCGAGTCTTCTTCCATTGTCGCCCCCCCGACCGAGTCTTCTTCCATTGTCGCCCCCCCCCAACCGAGCCTGCTTCCATTGTCGCCCCACCCCCCCCGACCGAGCCCTCTTCCATTGTCGCCCCCCCTGACCGAGCCCTCTTCCATTGTCGCCCCCCCCGCCCCCCCGCCTCACCGAGCGTCCTTCCATTGCCACCCCACCCCCCCTGCAACAAGCACTCTTCCTGTGCCAGGCCTTCCCACGAGCCCTCTTCCATTGCCAGGCCTTCCCCTGAACCCACTGCCCTGCTCCTCAGAGCTAATAGCAGCACTTTTGCTGCTGGAGCTTCTTCTCCCTGCTTTTGATTCTCCTGAAACCTACTCTTGAACTGATCTGGGGACCTATCAAGACACTCCCAGGCTGTCCCATCCTTGTTCCGAGGCATGAACCAATGTAACAAGCATCGGAACATCCTGTACCTTAAATGTTACATTCACCATAGACTATTAATTTAGCACCCAGGGACACAATGGTTTTATTCATAACAGTATCTAGTACTCCAGATGTGGTCTAGCCTGGGTTTTTGTGCAGCCATGCATGATGAGGCAAACCTGGAATCTGGCAACTTCCGAAGTCCACAAATCAGACACAGATGAAGAAGCTGCAACGGATCCAAAACTGAGAAATAAGGGCAGTTCTCCATATATATGGACACCACCATATATATGTTTAACATAGTCGACACCAAACAATGGAAAAAAGGCTTTAGACACTCTAGCAAAGGTATTAATTATTATTTTTTTTTAATTAATCTTTTCTTATTGTCACAAGTAGGCTTACATTAACACTGCAATGAAATTACTGTGAAAAGCCCCTAGTCGCCACATTCTTGCGCCTGTTCGGATACACGGAGGGAGTATTCAGAATGTCCAAATTACCAAACAGCACGTCTTTCGGGACTTGTGGGAGGAAACGCCACGGAGCACCTGGAGGAAACCCACGCAGACACAGGGAGAACATGCAGTGACCAAGCTGGGAATCGAACCTGGGACCCTGGCGCTGTGAAGCAACAGTGCTAACCACTGTGCTACCGTGCCGTACCGGTACTTGCACACACAAGGCAAGGTCCATTTCATTATTAATATTGAAGAAAAAGCAGAATTCAACTGTAAGATTTGCAACACTGCAGTTCATAGCAGACTTTGACAAAAATCGATCAGCTTCACAGAAGTAGCCAAGCCAAAATCTACATACCTTTTAGAATAGAGTGTTGCAAATTCCAAACAGACAATCTGATTCAAAAGAGATGCAGAAAAACAGTAACAAACCCGGGCCATCTTTTGCAAGCTCCCAGTAGTCTCCAGAGGGGAAGGATACAAATCCGTGAGCAGTGAAGAATGGCTGCTGTAATCCATTAATTATTTGAAAAAAATATTTGACTCTATCTGCACTTCCCGCTCCCTTGGGAAAGCGTGCAGCATAATCAAAGATCCCTCCCACCCGGCTTACACACCCTTCCAACTTCTTCCATCGGGCAGGAGATACAAAAGTCTGAGAACACGCACAAACAGATTCAAAAACGGTTTCTTCCCCGCTGTTACCAGACGCCTAAACGACCTTATGAACTGACCTGATTAATAATACACTCCTGTATGCTTCACCCAATGCCGGTGTCTATTTACATTTTGGACCTTGCGTTGCCCTGTTATATATTTTCTTTTTCTTTTTTCATGTACTAAATGATCTGTTTGAGCTGCTCGCAGAAAAATACTTTTCACTGTAACTCGGTACACGTGACAATAAACAAATCCAATCCAATCCAAAGATGGTGAGCATTTTACATATGATATTAGTCATGATTTGCACTGACAAAATTATTTGCATCTTACAATGGTTAATTTTCCAGTAAGTCGTAACACATGGATGCTGCTCCTTGCTCAAAAGGGCTGTGTCTATTGACTAAAGTCACCCAGTTCTGGTCAGTTTTAAATTAACTTTCAGCCAAATCTGGCTAATTTTCAGAATTTTGCTGAAGTTCTTTCTGAACAAATTAGGTTTTCTTTGTTCCAAGAATATGTTTCCACAACTGAAGGCTTGCAAATGCGTTTCGGACACACAACAAAAACACAGCAAGTGGTGCAGGAAGAAGAAGAAATTATCACAACTTGCTAGTGATTCAATCATTTTAAAATATTTCATAAGCAAATATTTAGGAGAAGAACAAAAGTTCTTGGAATAGGAGCATTTTGGAGAATGTATATGACCCTGCACCACACCTAAAAGTGCACCTTACATAAAAATAAAAGAACTCTAACAAAAAAAATCAAGCATCTAACTGTTTTCGCAAAGAAAATGGCCACATTTTGCTATAGCAAGGGATCTGGCAGCATCTGCCATTACTTAGTTTTGCCCCTGCATTCTGCATCAAATTTTGCTAACTGCAGGTGCTGAAAGTGTAAGCTATTAATGGCACAACAAAGCTATCAGAGTATCTCGGACTTCAGTGAACAGGGCATCTCCTTACCAATTTGGGTTGGTGGGGGTGAGACCCAAAATTCCAACTTTTTGACCAGGCTTTTGGTCATTTAATACAATATCTCATTATGTGGCTCAGCGCCATACTTTGTTTTACAATGCTCCTGTGAAGTACCCTTGGGACGAAGTACTAGATAAATATAAGTTGTTGTTGAATTAAAGAGGGACCTTTTACTATTAGTAAATCAAGTAATTATCAGCAAATTAATTAGTAAGTATCTAATTATTGGTATTTGTACTGAAGGAAGTTTGAATGGACCAATTACTCAATTTGCCTCATGAATTGGAAACTTATAAACAATGTTTGTTTCAGGAATTATGACTCTTGTATGATTCACCAATTCGATCAACATATTTCATGCAGTTACCAGTCCATTTTATCATACATGACTGGACTACTTGGCTGTAAATCTTACAATCCCTGCCTAACCCAAGGAGGAAATGTCTTTAGACTAGCTGCAACAAGGGCTGTTTGCGACCTCGTTATGCTGAGAGAAACAGCATTTTAAACCATGTCTCTCCCAACATAAACACACATGACAGGTACTAAAGCTCGTAGATGATGCTTCAAATAGTATTCACTCATCATAATTGTAGTGGTAGATCTAGTTATCCAAACAAATGGTATGGTCAAAATTGTTTGACACCAGTCTTGCTTCTCTACAAAGCACATTCAATAGATTGATATTCAGTTAGTTTGTATGAACTCATTTTTAATCTGTGCATATATTATTTTTTAATGGTTTGTACTTGTCACCATCCCAATTCACACCAGTACATGATTGAAACCATTTTGCTGAATTACTGGAATGATTACATATTCATATTAGTATCAAATCTGAGACTGAAAAGAAAAGAGAAAATAAGTGAAGAAAAACAGAAAATAAAAGTTTAAGTTTTAAGTTACAATTTTACATTTTCGAAATCTCCTAAACAATTCACAACCTGTAGGAATGAGACTCTACACTTGTGGTTCATTTTTCAATTTCAGACAGGTTGGTTGGCACAGATTAACATTTAGTACAGCTTTGAAGTTAAATGGATTTGTTACTACTAATTTTAAGCATATGCAGCAAGTTTAATTCATACCTCCCATACAGCCAATCTCATTACATTCAATGCATGTTGATGGTAAGAAGACAACAAAATGTCACTCTCACAAAACTATCAATGGAGTGACACAACTCAGGCTATATAAAGAAGAAGGCTATATAAAGAAGAAGGCTATAAAAGATCTTGACCAATTGGGCCAGTGGGTCGATAAATGGCAGATGGAGCTGAATTTGGATAAATGTGAGGTGATGCATTTTGGTAGATCAAATCAGGGCAAGACCTACTCAGTTAATGATAGGGAGTTGGGGAGAGTTACAGAACAAAGATCTAGGAGTACAAGTTCATATCTCCTTGAAGGTGGAGTCACAGGTGGACAGGGTGGTGAAAAAGGCATTCAGCATGGTTTTATTGGTCAGAATATTGAATACAGGAGTTGGGACGTCTTGTTGAAGTTGCACAAGACATTGGTAAGACCACACATGGAAAACTGTGTTTAGCTCTGGTCACCCTATTATAGGAAAGATACTGTTAAACTAGAAAGAGTGCAGAAGAGATTTCCGAGGATGCTACGAGGACTTGATGGTCTGAGTTATCAGGAGAGGCTGGATAGGCTGGAACTTTTTTCCCTGGAATGTAGGAGGCTTCGGGGTGATCTTATAAAGGTCTATAAAATAATGAGGAGCATAGAACATAGTCAACATCTTTTCCCAAAGGTAGAGGAATCTAGAACTAGAGAGCATAGTTTAAGGTGAGAGGGGAAAGATACAAAAGAGACCAGAGGGGAAATTTCTTCACACAGAGGGTGGTGAGCATCTGGAACGGCTGCCAGAGGCATAGTAGAGGCGGGTACAATTTTGTCCTTTAAAAAGCAGTTAGACAGTCATTTGGGCAGGGTGGGTATAGAGGAATATGGGCCAAATGCGGGCAAGTGGAACAAGCTTGGTGATAGAAACTGGGCGGCATGGCTAAGCTGGGCTGAAGGGCCTGTTTCCATGCTGTAAACATCTATGCCTCTATTTAATTGTGTATCTGTCCCTCAACATTTAATAGTACATAAATAACAGCAAACACCATTAGCCTCATTATTTCAACAACAAAATCGGGCCCATAATCATAACTGTCCTACCTGCATGTCGAACAGATCAAATATATCTCTACCAATTTATCCCCTTCTCAAGGTACACACACTAGTCATTTACTTGAAAGTTATTTTGACACAATCCAGGAGTAAACAATATTTTTGTCATGACTCTTTTGAACATTTCTGTGCATATTTATTACATGTAGTTAATTCTGCAATGATCTCCACATTGTGCAATTCCCCTTTTTGGTTTTGTTTCTAATTGCACACACAACACTGTGTTCTTTCACACATGAGTATGCATTCAGTCTGAAAATCAAATGCTACATTGTCTACCAGGTTGGATGATTGTTCAGTACTGGAGGAAGTTTGCAATGTAGCAATTACTCAATCTGCCTTGTGAATTAGAAACTTTTAAAAAATATACTTCTTTCATCAGGTAATGACTCTTTCATGATTAGTGATTATAATCAATTCACCAATTAGAACATATTTCATACAGTTGCCAGGATATCAAATCTTACATGACAGGGTATTTTTGCTGTAAATCTTGCAACCCCTGCCTAACCTATGGAGAAAATGGCTTTAATCAGCTGTAAAAAGCACTGTTCTCAGCCGTGTCATGCTGACAGACACAGCATTTTAATCCATGTATCTCCAAACATAAACAAGCAGGACAGGTGGTAAAGCTTATAGATGATGCTTCAAACTGTATTCACTCATCATCAATTGGAGGTGGCAGATCTAGCTTGAACTATCCAAACTGTGACCAAAAATGTTTTGACACCATTAACTAGACTTGCTTCTCTACAAATGACATTCAATAGATCTATATTTAAAGTTTGCATTAATTAATTTTTAATGTTAGGAATTCAGTTCATTATATCTGTGTGTGCTGTGTTTGCAAGTCTACGGACATAGTAACTACTAAGGTCAGGATGTTCCATTACATTGGCCGCTGCGCAGTAAGAAGGGTCAGTGATGAGCAGTTCAAGGGTCAGTCAATTTTACGCAGAGTCAGTATTGGGGCGCCAGCTTGCAAATTTTATGACAGGAGCAGGGACAGGAATAGGTCCCGTTATGCAAGTTTAAAAAAGAGAACAAAGGAAAAAAATGTGCCGCTGTTAACAGAGGAGCTGGGTTGGAGGGACAGTGAAGCCTGGAAGCCAATGATAGCTTAGTGTAGCCACCAGCTGAGGCTCAAGAGATCCTAAGTGACTGGGTGTGTTTAGAAGCAGGGAGAAGAGGCTCCAGGCAGCAGAGATGTTATGGTGAGCATTTTCTAGGCAGCCAGGGCTCAGAAGAAGTCCTGACACGAGAACCCTGGAAGGGGGCAGTCATTACGGCAGTCTGAATCAGAGTGATTTTTTCAAAGAGGGAATTCAGATCTTTGAAATTGCAGAATTAGAATCCAGTGGGAATGGGACAAGTTAAGTTATTTTAAGCCAGCAAAGCTACAAAGCCAGGTAGCAGCTTCCGCACGAAATGGAGCTCTCTCAAGCCCTCGACAGAGTTTTATCGGGGGGTAGTTTTCAATGATGAGAGTCATGATTGGGGTGAACCACAGCTGCAGTCGGCGTCCCTGCAAGGCCAAACTTGTGCCAATTTGCTGCACAAAGCCTTGGACAGTGAGAAAATCAGTAAGAAGTCTTACAACACCAAGTTAAAGTCCAACAGGTTTATGTGGAATCACTAGCTTTCAGAGCATAGCTCCTTCATCAGGTAAGCCATCTGAGGAAATGGTGAAGGAATGTCCAATGTTGGTGTGGCAGGTTGAAGCCAGGTGGGCGGGCAGGTTGTGGGATCTGTGATGAGGAAATGGTTCTTAATGAGGGGTTTTTAGTGGTGGCACGTTGGTTCTATTTCTGCTGTCATAGGGCCTCTGTTGTTATTCCTTGGCAAGGTGGTCTTAGTGATACAGGCAGGCATGATGGGATGTGAGCTGTAAATGGATTGTTGAGGTCCTTGTGTAGCGGCAGGCTTAGATTATGTAAACCTTCTCCAAGTGCTTTCCTGTTACAATTTTCATCCTTGAGGGGGTGGGATGTTGTTCAGGACTGGGAGCTATTAGAGTTCAGATGATTGGAAGGTACTCAAAATGATACGCATTGTTGTGTTGAATGGGGTATCCACAAAACCAATGTGGCATGAATTGCACCATACTGGTGCGCAGTACTCTGCAGTCGAGTAAGTAATGCCAAGAGTTGAGATCCTTAAGATTTGAGCATCTGCACATCATAAAGAGCCAGCAAGTTTTCCAAAGGAGATTGTTTCGCCTTCTGATCATGCTACTGTCTTGCTCAGATGGCATACGTCAGCATAACACCAGAATAAACAGGATGTTATTCCTGATTCAGTCTCATCCAAGAGATGTCGAGTTCGCTCTTGACGCAGGCAATGTGGAATATATTATTATTACATGAGACTTGTTTTGTTGTCGCCAGGCTGAAGGCGCCGTACTGTGCTTCACAGCATCAAGGGCCCTGGTTTGATTCCCGCCTTGGGTCACTGTCTGTGCGGAGTCTGCACATTCTCGTGTCTGCGTGGTTTTCTTCCGGGTGCTCTGGTTTCTTCCCACAGTCCAAAGATGTGCAGGTTAGGTGGATTGGCCATGCTAAATTGTCCCTTAGTGTCCAATAGGTGAGGTTGGATTACTGGGTGACGGGGATAGGGTGGAGGCGTGGGTTTAAGTAGGGTGCCCTCTCCAAGGGCCTGTGCAGACGCGATGGGCCAAATGGCCTCCTTCTGCACTGTAAATTCTATGACATACTGTAGTTAGCCAGCATCACAACATATTTATTTAGTGTCTCCTCTAGTTTAGAAAATGTCCAAACCCACGAAGCACAGCTCGCTGCCTCAGCACAAGGGGCCAGGGTTCAATTCTGGGTGTGGGAGACTGTGTGTGGAGTTCTCCCAGTGTCAACATGTGTTTCCTTTGGGTGCTCCAGTTTCCTTCCGCAGTACAAAGATGTGCAGATTTGGTGGATTGGCCATACTAAATTGTCCCTTAGAGTCCAACAGTTAGGTGGGGTTACAGGGATAGGACAGTGGAGTGGGCCGACATAGGGTGCTCTTTCGGAGGGTCAGTACAGGCTTGATGGGCTGAATGGCCTCCTTCTGCAATGCAGAGATTCTATGATATCATCAGCATTGATGAACTTGCGAGACAGGGTTGGAAGTAAATCATTGATGCAGAGATTGAAACAAGTTGGGGCTAGAACAGATCCTTGGGGACGCCCGCTGTGACGGTTTCATCCAGGCGCTTGTCTCATCGCCCATGTCCATCCTGAACCATCTATCTTGGAGTAATAGTTCGATGACATCACTAACCCATGGGGATGGGAGGGGTGGGGGAAAAGAGAGAGAGAGCAAGAGCGAGAGCGAGAGAGCGAGAGCGCGTGCGAGAGAGCGCGAGAGAGAGAGAGCGCGAGAGAGAGAGAGCGCGAGAGAGAGGCGCGCTCTCTCTCTCTCGCGTGCGGGAGGCAGAGCGCGGGAGGCAGAGCGCGGGAGGCAGAGAGCGGGAGGCAGAGAGCCGGTGCTGCAGACGGGGGTGAAGATGGATGTCCTCACCTTTGCCTTGTTAATAGCCCAGAGAAGAATTCTGTTCAGGTGGAGGTCTCCTAACAGATCAACAAAGTGTAGGACGCAGTCAGAGATTACAACTTCTGAGTACTCAGCCACCACTACGGATAGGAGGAGAGCCCTATCTAAACTGAAGTAATCAATGCAGGAGTATGCATGGTGAACATGAGGGGGGGGAAAATGGAGAAATCTCTGTCATTCGGGTGCAAAAAATGCCATGAAAAAAGTCAAGGCCCTAGCCACCCCCAACGGAACCAAAGATTTGGGGTTAGAGCGATTCAATTTAAGGTCCAGAACACAGTTCAGATCGCTTCCTAAAATAAGATGGTGTAAGTCGAGGTTAAAGAGAGAAGCCAACAGTTGAAATTCATAACATCCCAGTTAAGGGCAAAGACATTGACCAGAACTGCTGAGGTGTTTGACAGGGAGCTGCAAACGATTATATATATCGACAATTGGGGTCAGCCACAATCTGCAATGAGGAAAATTGGACTCTTATTAATTAAAATTGACATTCCCCTGGCCTACTATTTAAACTAGAATGAAAAACTTGCACAACCCATCCTCTGCATAGCCTGGTCTGATCCTTGATTCGTAAATGGGTTTCCATCAAAAAACATATCAGAGTTTAGGCTCTGAAGATGAGCGAATGCTCTCAACTTTTTCAGGGTCATTCAAACCCCTACCGTTCCAGGTAATCAGTTAGATTGGAGGTCTCCCACCACCCCTCAAACTTGAGTCAGCAATTCCTAAGGAGAGATATTAAACAAGGGGCACAGTTAAGCCAAAGCAAGATGATCCACCTAAGATGGCCATCAGGCCAAGTCAGATGACTCGACAAAGAGAGACCAGCAGACACCATCAGCAAACGCAAACTCACACTAAATCCCACCCCATCACCCCCTCCCCAACCCAAGGGCGCCATCACAGTCGCGCACAACCACACTCAAAAGCAAATGGAACAATGGTAAACAATATCCTAAACTAAAAACTACAAATAAGAAACCAAAATAAACACAAACTCCAAGTTCATTTTTAAAACTATTATGAGCTGCAGAAGATCCTTTAATACCACTCCCATTAACTAACTTAAATTGTTAGCAGGGAGACTCCCAACTGGAGAGTAAAAGCTTATTTAACTTAAAACATCACACTGGCAACTAAGAGTCGCCAAATGATAATACCGAAAAGGGAAATGAAAAAATACATTAATGTCAGGAACGAACAGCAGAAATCTCTCAATAACGAAGAACATTCAGTAACACCCAAACATCAAACAGCACCAACAAGAGTCAGCATCTCCCGGCGAGTCAAAAAGAGTCTTTTTCTCAGAATGTTACTCGAAGAAGAGTTGGATAAATCATCCCCAACTTGACTCCGCTCTTGTAGAGTCGATTACACTCTATTAATGCGGTGTTTTCTTAGCCACAATCTGGAATGAGGAGAATTTGTCTCTTTTATTAATTAAAATAGCCGTGCCCTTGGTCCTACTATTTGAACTAGAATTAAAAACTTGCCCAACCCATCCTTTACATCGCCTGGTCTGAGCCCGAATACGCAAATGAGTTTACTGCAAAATAAAATCAGTATCAGAGCTTAGGCTAAGATGGCTTGATACCTATAGCCTAATAGTGTGGCCTTCCCATGTAAATTCCCAGTGCTCTCTTGCCCATCAAAGTACGAACTCCGCTTTAAACTGTGAAATCTTGCGGTCACGAGGAGGATCTCGAGTGAGGATTAGGTAAAAGCAAGCACCCAGGTCTAATTGTGGGGGGGGGGATGGATGTACATCCATGCCCACCATCTTGCGGAACAGGTCAGAAACAGGGGTGCGGCCTTCGATCCCCTTTGGTAACCGCACAATTTGAACATTCTGACATCTGGTTTGTTCTCCAGGTCGTTCAGTTTAGCTGTCACTGTTCTGTAATCTTCGATCACAGAAGCAAAGTCGGATTCCAAGGAGGCGATCCCATCACTGTGGTCAGATAATGCAGTCTCCATGCCCTTGATTGTGGCTCCATGAGCTTTGATGGTCTGGATAATGGTCTTGAGTACTAAACAAATGGGGGCTAAGGCCGCCTCAATTGATCTTTTAAGATCTGCTGACAAGCTTTGCTGATATTTTTGAAGCTCGATCGCCAACATTTTTGGAAGTGCTTCAGCCGTTACTAGTGTTGTTGGAGAAGCTGCCTCTGCCATCTTACCTCCAGTTGATCACTGAGAGGCTTCAGAGTCTGTCGACAGTACTTGGGTCAATTCTTTTTTGGCTTTGCCTCCCTTGGGCATCACAGAGATGAGAGAATTCTACCTAGCCAAATTCCAGGATGTTTCCAAGAAGTTCAAAGACCCGTGTCACCGGGGAAAAAAGGTTAAAAAGTTTGGTTTCCAGCGGAGCCACTTTGTGCGCGTCTTCCCCTCGTGTCACACCACCTGAAGTCAGCTTTAATATTTTACTCAAAATGTGGAGATGCCGGCGTTGGACTGGGGTGAACACAGTAAGAAGTCTTACAACACCAGGTTAAAGTCCAACAGGTTTGTTTCGAATCACTAGCTTTCAGAGCACTGCTCCTCCCTCAGGTGAACGAAGAGGTATGTTCCAGAAACATATATATAGACAAATTCAAAGATGCCAGACAATGCTTGGAATGCGAGCATTAGCAGGTGATTAAATCTTTACAGATCCAGAGATGGGGTAACCCCAGGTTAAAGAGGCGTGAATTGTGTCAAGCCAGGACAGTTGGTAGGATTTTGCAGGCCAGATGGTGGGGGATGAATGTAATGCGACATGAATCCCAGGTCCCGGTTGAGGCCGCACTCATTTGTGCGGATCTTGGCTATAAGTTTCTGCTCGGCGATTCTGCGTTGGCTTCTTACTGATTTTACTCAAACGTAGGGACTAGAACCCAGAAAAAGGTCGATCATGTTTTGGGCAATTGGGGAATTCAAGGAATGGTGAACGATCAGCCAGGATCTTATTGAATGCCACATTGGCTGTCAAGGGCCAAATGGCTTGCTCCTACTTATGTCACTTAAATAAGGGGCATGATTGATTACTCGACACTTGCCTAGATGACTGCAGCGCCAACAACACTCAAGAAGCTTGACAAGGTCCCACAAGGCCAACTGGTCAGAAAATTGAGATCTTATGGGATACAGGGGAAGGTGGCAGGTTGGATCCAAAATTGGCTCAGTGACAGGAAACCAAACGTAATAAGCCAATGGATGTTTTTCAAAACTGTTTCCAGTGGTGTCCCATAGGGCTCAGTCCTAGGGACCTTGCTATTTGTTGTATTTGTGAAATGATTTACTTGGGACATTTGCAGACGACATAAAAAATGGCTGTGTTATTGATAGTGAAGAGGATAGCAGTCGACCTCAGATAGCATCAATGGTTTGGTTAAATGGACAGAGAAGTGGCAAATGGAATTCAACCCAGAAAATAATGAGAGATTGCATTTGGGGGAGGGAAAGCAAAGCAACTGAATACTCAATAAGCAGGAAGATATTGAGAGAGGCTGAGGAAGTTAGAGACTTGGAGTGCACATGAATGAAATGAACAAAATGAAATGAAAATCACTTATTGTCACAAGTAGGCTTCAAATGAAGTTACTGTGAAAAGCCCCTAGTCGCCACATTCCGGCGCCTGTTCGGGGAGGCTGGTACGGGAATCCACACATCCACAGGACCTTGAAAGTGGCAGGGCAGGTGGACAATAAAGCATATGGATGATTTCCTTTATTGGGCGCGGTATTGAAGCTGGTAAATGCTGGTACGTAATGAAGGTACTATATGAAACACTGGTTAGGCCACAGCTGCAATTTTGCGTAGCGTTATGCTCACCACATTACACGAGGACAAGATTTCCCTGGAGAGAGTGCCGAGAAGATTTACAAGAATGGTGCCAGGGCTTGAAAATTGCAGCTATGAGGAGAGATTGAGTATGCCAGGGTTGTTCTCCTTAGAACACAGGAGACTCAGGGGTGACCCAATTGAGGTGTACAAAATTATTAGGGGCCGAGATAGGGTAGACAAGAAAGACCGGTTTCCCCTAGCTGACGGTTCAATGAGCAGGGGCATAGATTTAATGGGTAGAATTAGAGGGGACAGGAGGAAAAGCTTTTTCACCCAGAGATGGTGGGCATCTGGAATTCACCTCTTAAATTGGTGATTGAGGCTGAACACTCAACTCATTTTTAAAAAGGGGCAGCACGGTGGCGCAGTGGGTTAGCCCTGCTGCCTCACGACGCCGAAGTCCCAGGTTCGATCCTGGCTCTGGGTCACTGACCGTGTGGAGTTTGCACGTTCTCCCATGTTTGCATGGGTTTTGCCCCCACAATCCAAAGATGTGCAGGCTAGGTGGTTTGGCCACGCTAAATTGCCCCTTAATTGGAAAAAATGAATTGGGTACTCTAAATTTTTTTTTTTTTTTTTTTTTTAAATCATTTTTTTTAATTAAATATTTTATTGAAAATTTTTGGTCAACCATCACAGTACATTGTGTATCCTTTACACAATAATATAACAGTATAAATAACAATGCCCTGTTTTATAAACAAAGAATAAATAATATATAACAAAAACTAAAACTAAAACTAAATGGCAACTGCCTTGTCTCAGATAAACACTCTCCAAAAATATGATTTAACAGTCCAATAGACAATTATTTATAGCAACGACCTATGCATATTATACATATATATTAACAACCCTGAGAGTCCTTCTGGTTCCTCCCCCCCCCCCCCCCCCCCCCACCCCCTGGTCTCCTGCTGCTGCCTTCTTCTTTTCCATTCCGTCTATCTTTCTGTGAGGTATTCGACGAACGGTTGCCACCGCCTGGTGAACCCTTGAGCCGATCCCCTTAGGACGAACTTAATCCGTTCCAGCTTTATAAACCCTGCCATGTCATTTATTCAGGTCTCCACCCCCGGGGGCTTGGCTTCCTTCCATATCAACAGTATCCTGCGCCGGGCTACTAGGGACGCAAAGGCCAAAACATCGGCCTCTCTCGCCTCCTGCACTCCCGGCTCTTGTGCAACCCCAAATATAGCCAACCCCCAGCTTGGTTCGACCTGGACCCCCACTACTTTCGAAAGCACCTTTGTCACCCCCACCCAGAACCCCTGTAGTGCCGGACATGACCAAAACATGTGGGTGTGATTCGCTGGGCTTCTCGAGCATCTCGCACACCTATCCTCTACCCCAAAAAATTTACTGAGCCGTGCTCCAGTCATATGCGCCCTGTGTAACACCTTAAATTGAATCAGGCTTAGCCTGGCACACGAGGACGATGAGTTTACCCTACTTAGGGCATCCGCCCACAGCCCCTCCTCAATCTCCACCCCCAGCTCTTCTACCCATTTCCCTTTCAGCTCATCTACCATAATCTCCCCCTCGTCCCTCATTTCCCTATATATATCTGACACCTTACCGTCCCCCACCCATGTCTTTGAGATCACTCTGTCCTGCACCTCATGCGTCGGGAGCTGCGGGAATTCCCTCACCTGTTGCCTCGCAAAAGCCCTCAGTTGCATATACCGGAATGCATTCCCTTGGGGCAACCCATATTTCTCGGTCAGCGCTCCCAGACTTGCGAACTTCCCATCCACAAACAGATCTTTCAGTTGCGTTACTCCTGCTCTTTGCCATATTCCAAATCCCCCATCCATTCTCCCCGGGGCAAACCTATGGTTATTTCTTATCGGGGACCCCACCAAGGCTCCCGTCTTTCTCCTATGCCGTCTCCACTGTCCCCAAATTTTCAAAGTCGCCACCACCACCGGGCTTGTGGTGTATTTCTTCGGTGAGAACGGCAATGGGGCCGTCACCATAGCTTGTAGGCTAGTCCCACTACAGGACGCCCTCTCCAATCTCTTCCACGCCGCTCCCTCCTCTTCTCCCATCCACTTACTTACCATTGAGATATTGGCGGCCCAGTAGTACTCACTTAGGCTCGGTAGTGCCAGCCCCCCCCTATCCCTACTACGCTGTAAGAATCCCTTCCTCACTCTCGGGATCTTCCCGGCCCACACAAAACTCATGATACTCTTTTCGATCCTTTTGAATAAAGCCTTCGTGATCACCACCGGGAGGCACTGAAACACAAAGAGGAATCTCGGGAGGACTACCATTTTAACCGCCTGCACCCTCCCTGCCAGTGACAGGGAGATCATAGATCATAGAATTTTTCTATGCCCCAATACCATGTCCCATCTCTTGAAGTCCTCCTCCATTTGTTCCACCAATCGCGTTAAATTTAACCTATGCAGTGAATCCCAATTCTTGGCTATCTGGATCCCCAAGTAACGAAAGTCCCTTGTTACCTTCCTCAGCGGAAAGTCCTCTATTTCTCTGCTCTGCTACCCTGGATGCACCACAAACAACTCACTTTTCCCCATGTTCAGTTTATATCCTGAGAATTCTCCAAACTCCCGAAGTGTCCGCATGATCTCTGGCATCCCCTCCGCCGGGTCCGCTACATATAACCACAAATCATCCGCATACAGAGATACCCGGTGTTCTTCTCCTCCTCTAAGTACTCCCCTCCACTTCTTGGAACCCCTCAATGCTATTGCCAGGGGCTCAATCGCCAGTGCAAACAATAATGGGGGCAGAGGGCATCCCTGCCTTGTCCCTCTATGGAGCCGAAAGTATGCAGATCCCCGTCCATTCGTGACCACACTCGCCACTGGGGCCCTATACAACAGCTGCACCCATCCAACATACTCATCTCCAAAACCAAATCTCCTCAGCACCTCCCACAGATAATCCCACTCAACTCTATCAAATGCTTTCTCGGCATCCATCGCCACCACTATCTCCGCTTCCCCCTCTGGTGGGGGCATCATCATCACCCCTAGCAGCCTCCGTTTATTCGTATTCAGCTGTCTCCCCTTCACAAACCCAGTTTGGTCCTCATGGACCACCCTCGGGACACAATCCTCTATCCTCATTGCCATTACCTTGGCCAGAATCTTAGCATCTACATTTAGGAGGGAAATAGGTCTATAGGACCCGCATTGCAGCAGGTCCTTTTCCTTCTTTAGGAGAAGCGATATCGTTGCCTCAGACATAGTCGGGGGCAGCTGTCCCCTTTCCTTTGCCTCATTAAAGGTCCTCATCAGTAGCGGGGCGAGCAAGTCCACATATTTCCTGTAAAATTCAACTGGGAATCCATCCGGTCCCGGAGCCTTCCCCGCCTGCATGCTCCTAATTCCTTTCACTACTTCCTCTATTTCAATCCGTGCTCCCAGTCCCACCCTTTCCTGCTCCTCCACCTTGGGAAATTCCAGCCGGTCCAGAAAGCCCATCATTCTCTCCCTCCCATCCGGGGGTTGAGCTTCGTATAATTTTTTATAAAATGCCTTGAACACTCCATTCACTCTCTCCGCTGCCCGCTCCATCTCTCCTTCCTCATCCCTCACTCCCCCTATTTCCCTCGCTGCTCCCCTTTTCCTCAATTGGTGGGCCAGCAACCTGCTCGCCTTCTCCCCATATTCGTACTGTACACCCTGTGCCTTCCTCCACTGTGCCTCTGCAGTACCCGTTGTCAGCAAGTCAAATTCTACGTGTAGCCTTTGCCTTTCCCTGTACAGTCCCTCCTCCGGTGCCTCCGCATATTGCCTGTCCACCCTCAGAAGTTCTTGCAGCAACCGCTCCCGTTCCCTACTCTCCTGCTTTCCTTTATGTGCCCTTATTGATATCAGCTCCCCTCTAACCACTGCCTTCAGCGCCTCCCAGACCACTCCCACCTGGACCTCCCCATTATCATTGAGTTCCAAGTACTTTTCAATGCACCCCCTCACCCTTAGACACACCCCCTCATCTGCCATTAGTCCCATGTCCATTCTCCAGGGTGGGCGCCCTTCTGTTTCCTCCCCTATCTCCAAGTCCACCCAATGTGGAGCGTGATCCGAAATGGCTATAGCCGTATACTCCGTTCCCCTCACCTTCGGGATCAATGCCCTTCCCAAAACAAAAAAGCCTATTCGCGAATAGACTTTGTGGACATAGGAGAAAAACGAAAACTCCTTACTCCTAGGTCTGCTAAATCTCCACGGGTCTACTCCTCCCATCTGCTCCATAAAATCTTTAAGCACCTTGGCTGCTGCCAGCCTCCTTCCAGTCCTAGACCTCGACCTGTCCAGCCCTGGTTCCAACACCGTATTAAAATCTCCCCCCATTACCAACTTTCCCACCTCTAGGTCCGGGATGCGTCCTAGCATACGCCTCATAAAATTGGCATCATCCCAGTTCGGGGCATATACGTTTACGAAAACCACCGTCTCCCCCTGTAGTTTGCCACTCACCATCACGTATCTGCCCCCGCTATCCGCCACTATAGTCTTTGCCTCAAACATTACCCGCTTCCCCACTAATATAGCCACCCCCCTGTTTTTCGCATCTAGCCCCGAATGGAACACCTGCCCCACCCAACCTTTGCGTAGTCTCACCTGGTCTATCAGTTTCAAGTGCGTTTCCTGTAACATAACCACGTCTGCCTTAAGTTTCTTAGGGTGTGCGAGTACCCGTGCCCTCTTTATCGGCCCGTTCAGCCCTCTCACGTTCCACGTGATCAGCTGGGTTGGGGGGCTTTTTACCCCCCCCCCCCTTGTCGATTAGCCATCCCCTTTTTCCAGCTCCTCACCCGGTTCCCACGCAGCTGTGTCCCCCCCAGGCGGTGCCCCCCCGCCCATCCCACCCCATGCCAGCTCCCCCCTCTCCCCAGCAGCAGCAGCCCAATAATTCCCCCCTCCCACCCACCCCGCTAGATCCCCCACTAGCGTAGTTACACCCCCCATGTTGCTCCCAGAAGTCAGCAAACTCTGGCCGACCTCGGCTTCCCCCCGTGACCTCGGCTCGCACCGTGCGACGCCCCCTCCTTCCTGCTTCCCTATTCCCGCCATGATTATCATAGCTCGGGAACCGAGCCCGCGCTTCCCCCTTGGCCCCGCCCCCAATGGAAAAACGCCCCATCTCCTCCACCTCCTTTCCTCCCCCCACCACCTCCTGTGGAAGAGAGAAAAGTTACCACATCGCAGGATTAATAACATAAAGCTCCTCTTTCCCCCCTTTTTACCCCCCCTCTTCGCCCCCCATACTCGCCCCACCACTTTGTTTCAAACGTTCTTTTTTTTTAAAAAATAACCCACTCATTCCAATTTTTCTTCCACGATAAAAGTCCAGGGTGGGTATAGAGGGATATGGGCCAAATGCAGGCAAGTGGGACTAGCTTAGTGATAGAAACTGGGCGGCATGGTCAAGCTGGGCCGAAGGGCCTGTTTCCATCTATGATTCTATGACTATGACTCTATTACAAGGTATGATGCACTGATATATGTCATGCAGTGTCATACATAGTGAAAAGCAATTTATCCTATCCTTCCTTGAGGGAAGCACGGTAGCATTGTGGATAGCACAATTGCTTCACAGCTCCAGGGTCCCAGGTTCGATTCCGGCTTAGGTCACAGTCTGTGCGGAGTCTGCACATCCTCCCCGTGTGTGCGTGGGTTTCCTCCAGGTGCTCCGGTTTCCTCCCACAGTCCAAAGATGTGCAGGTTAGGTGGATTGGCCATGATAAATTGTCCTTAGTGTCCAAAATTGCCCTTAGTGTTGGGTGGGGTTACTGGGTTATGGGGATTAGGGTGGAGGTGTTGACCTTGGGTAGGGTGCTCTTTCCAAGAGCCGGTGCAGACTCGGTGGGCTGAATGGCCTCCTTCTGCATTGTAAATTCTATGATCCTTCATCAAATTTTTGATCTTCAAGCTGAAAAATGAGACAAAGTTATAAGGAAGTGTAGCTATTACTAAATTTGCAGTGTCTGTACTCAACAGATTTCCATCAATGATAAATTTCAAAGTCTCGTTGCAATCATAACGTTTTATTACAAAGCAGCTTCAGATCCAAGTTAAATATGCAGAATATAAAGTAGGTGCCAAAGCTCCAGCTGACTAAAGCAAAGCAGAGTAAGAACATCTCACTTCTCTGTACTCGTGCCAAATAGGACCCTGACTCTGGATTCAGGTTGCGTCTATACTATTACCACATTTTCAAAAACCCGCCAATCTCGCCTTTGGCTCTCTGCTTGTCACAACATTTCTTGAGCAACTGGTATACTCAAACCTCTCCCTCACCTCCACCTTTGATGTTCAAATCCCCAATAAAACTATTACCGTCTCTCACCATGTCGGACGGCATTCATCTCCACTCTTTTAAATGCAAGGCACCCATACTTGAAAGGATAAAGCGACGATTGGTTTAGCCATCCACCACCAGGCTGGACCACTTAGAACATCACTGGGTCGTACCTGCTAAAACTGTTCACTAGTCCAGGATCATTCTGGATTGCAAAGATAAATTCCCAGCTCTTTCTACTGCAGGCAGTCTTCTTAAACCCCTTTTAATACAGTTGATCATAACATCCTACTCCAATGCCTAACCACTGTCAACCAACTGGATAGGATGGCTATTGCCTAGTTCCATTCCTTTCTATCCAATCATAGCCGGAAAATCACATCCAATGGCTTATCCTCCAGCTCCTGCACCGTTATCGTGTCTCCTGAGGCTCTATCTTTGGCCCCCTTCAACTTCACCTCTACATGCTGCCCTGATGACATCATCCAAAGATATGGCATTAATTTTCACATTAATGCTGACGACACCCAGTTTTCATCACCACGTATCTTGATTTTTCCACTGTTGCTAAATTATCAGACTGCTTATCCAACATCCAGTACTGAATGAGCAGAAGTTTCCTCCAAATAAATCTTGAGACGGTGGAAGCCATGGTTTTCGGTCCTCACTTCAATCCTTAGCTACGAACTCCAATCAGAGGTCAAGTCAGTCTGTTTGCAGCACACCTGATCCCAAGATGAGCTTCCGATTTCATGTTCACGCCATCACTAAGACCACCTATTTCCACCTCCGTAAAAGTGCTCAACTTCACTTGTCTCAGCTCATCTGTTCCTCAAACTCTCGTCCATGGTTACCTCTACACCCAACTACTCCAATGCATTCCTGGTTGGTCTCAGGTGTGGATTTAAAATAAAACCTGGCAAAGAAAATATTCCACGACTGTGCATGTGCAGCCATTCTTCTGCCGGCACATATGCTGTGGCAATAGGAGTGAGCGAGTGCTGAACTGTTGGAAGTGCCGTCTTTCAGCCAAGGCGTTAAATTAAATGGTCTGCTGAAGCAGTATCTGGAAAGTTTGTGAAAAGTTAGGAAATCATAACATTCCAAAGAGAATTGGATAAATCTCAAACAGTATAACATGGCTTTAGGTTGAGAGTCTAATTGGAAAACTCTACCAAAGATCAACCACAGACACAAGATAATGGTCTGTCATGTCTATATCCAAATGGCCTCTAGGATTCTGAATAACATTAGTGTAAACTTTCTATCAGATCACCAACTGAACAATAAACTGCCAAACATAGTTACTAAACAATGTGCAGTTATTTCAGTTGTTACAGTCGCAAGAGAGAATACTTAGCCTATTAAAAAAAGATCGAGCCTCATGGGCTCTGCACATGAGCTGGTCCCAAAAATGGCACATGTGCAGATCGCTCTTTTTACAATCTTTGGATTCTGCATATGCGCCAGCAGAAGAATGGCTAGTTGTGTCATATTTTCTTTACCAGGTCAGGAACCAGCCCGACACACATGCAGTTTGTTCTTTTCATTTTTTTAAAATTTAAAGTAAGAAGGCAAACAAAAATAAAAGCGAAACACTGAACGGGAGGTCAGGTGACTCAGAATCATAGAATTTACAGAGCAGGAGGCCATTCGGTCCATCGAGTCTGCACAGGTCCTTGGAAAGAGCACCCCACTTAAGCCCACACATCCACCCTATCCCCGTAACCCAGTAGCCCCCATCTAACCTTTTTGGACACTAAGGGCAATTTAGCATGGCCAATCCTCCTAACATGCACATCTTTGGACTGTGGGAGGAAACTCATGCAGACACGGGGAGAACGTGCAGACTCTGCACAGACATTGACCCAAGCAAGGAATCGAACCTGGGACCCTGGAGATGTGAAACAACCACTTTGCTACCATGCCGCCCGAAGAAGAAAACACTATCACCCAGAGGCACAGAAGAAGCTGGACATTAAGTAAGATTGCCAAGAGACGATCCCAAGCTAAAAAACAAAAGGACCTGAAACCAGGGAGAGGGACAAAAGCAAATTCCTAAAAGAGCTTCTAGTCAAAGGAAAGAGGAATCTGGGAAAAGGTTCTACTCAGTGAAGTTAAAAGTGAGGAACAGAGGTAAAAAGGCAAAGGCTGCAGAAAGTAGACGGAAAGCAAAGTGGGCTTGCTAGTGTGGGCCTGTGAAGCAGTGGTGTTTTGTTGTCACGGCTGGGTTTCTGGGAATGCACATGGTGATTCAGAGAGGACCATCCAAACAAAGTTGAAATTCTGGAGATGGATCCTTGATGTAGACTGCATGCATGCTCGAGATTGGAAACCGTCGCATGAAAGACAAGAGTTCTAGTAAGATCAGTTGGCTCAGTGTGATAAATATCTGGGGAGAATTGCTGAGAAATTCATAGAAGTTATTTTGGGTGGCATCTGTCACTTGACTGACCACAATTTACCTATTGGTTTACATGGACTATGCCGTTACGGTGAACATTAGAATACATGATAGATTTTGTAATGTGTGCTATCCTTACAAATTGGTATATATCTGTAAAAGTACAGTGGGGTGAAGGACTATATTCAACTTCACCTTTTCTTGTTTGATTAATGTTTCATTCTTTTGTTAAAAGTTAATCAGCTGACTCCTGCGACTCTGTTCAGTAACCACCTTCCATGTATCGAGAAAAAAAAGATAAAAAGATCAAGCTGGGCTCCACTCTGGGATCTGACTTGTCCAATAGTACATGATGTGGAGATGCCAGGGTTGGACTGGGGTGGGCACAGTAAGAAGTCTACAACACCAGGTTAAAGTCCAACAGGTTTATTTGGAATCATTAGCTTTCGGAGTGTAGCTCCTTCATCAGCTGAGTCAATAGTACATGAGCTGGGATTGTAACAGTATTTTAGCTATTACTGTCTCCTGTTAACTTGGAAATAATGAACAGTAACATAACCTGCATGTGCACTTCACAAGTAACTGTTTCAGAAGTAATTTTGATAGTGATCCTCCTTAATGGTGCCTGTCTCTGGTGGCATCAGCAGAAGCGCAAACAGCAGTAACCCATACCCATCAGATCATAATTAAAAATGTGAGACAGTTAACATTATCAAACTAAGCAAATTTGTAACAATCTGGTTAGCTGTTCCTGTAATTCTATGCATAATCAGCTGGACTTATTTCAAAACTATGTCTCCAATAGCCAGAACAGACAACATGTAGGCATCCTACAGGGCAATATATTAGTGGTTACAGAAAACTTTGGTTTTCCTAATATCAACCTGGATGAAAAATAAGAGTAGGAAAAGTTACAAGGCAAAAACATTCTTGAAATGTATACAAATTAACTTCCTAGTTCAGTGCGTCTGCAGCCCAACAAAGTAGGAAGCAGCCCTGGATTGTGTTCAGTGAATGAAGTGCAGCAGGTGGATCCTTCAGTCAAGGGACACAATGGTCCAATGATCATAATGCCATCCAGTTTAGAACTGTTATATTTCTGTCAGTTGGAATGATATCTGGTCCAGGTGGATTTGAATCCAAGATTGGCCAACACAATAATGATTAGCTAGCGAGAGGCCTATAAAGAGCTGGTATTCCTGGCATAAGTAGTCGCAATCCTGAGACAAAGAAAGAAAGGGTGCCCAAATTGAAAGATCCCTGGATGACTGAATATATTGAAGTTAAAATGGCACACAGAGAGCAGACTTATGACAAACATAAGGTTGATACAAGAGAGAACCAAACCAAAAATAAGAGTGCACAGGGGATCGAAAACAAACTGCAAAATGAGCAGAGACATATGAAAATAGATGAACATTTAACACAAAGTGAACTCAAGTATTTTGTAGTTCTATAGGTTGCTAAAGGAATTAAGGGAGGAATTGCAGATTTTCCTGTCAAAATCCTCCAATACTTTTGTATTGGAAATGTCACACCCATGATTTAGTAATGGAGGTGAATAAACCCAGTAATTAAAGTTAGACAATCTAATGCTGGTGATAAGGAAAATTTAGTGCACAATTCAAGGACACAAATAAATGACGCGAGATAAATAAATAAATGTCAAGTCAGCCCGGATTTGTTAACAACAAATTTTGTTTGAATAAAACAATTAAGTTCTTTGATGAAGTACATGCTTGAGGGGGGTGTGGTCGATCATACGTATATGGACTTTGACAAATAACCACATACTAGTTTTGCAAGCAAAAAAAGAGCTGTTGGGGCTAAAAGAAAGAGCAGCTACTGAATGATGTTTACAGTGGTGTTCCGCAAGGCTTGATGTTAGGACCTCTACACTTTTTGAAATACAATAACCCAGGTTAGTAAAACAGAGCATAATTTCAAAGCTTACAAGTGGCATGAAACTAGAAAACGGAGTGACCAATAAACAGCATACCATCAGAGTTCTGAATGTTATAGAAATACTGGTAAAATGGGCAGATATATTTGCACAACAATGCCTTGCATTTATATCGTGCCTTTAACACAATAAAACATCTATGGTGCTTCACAGGAACATTGTAAAACAAAGTATGATACTGAGCCACATGAGGAGATATTAGGTCAGATGACCAAAACCTTGGTCAAAGAGATAGATGTTAAGAAGTGCCTCAAAGGACATAAGGGATGTAGAGGTGTATGGAGAGAATTTCAGTGCTAAAGGCCAAGAAAATTGAAGGCTTGTCCACCAATGGTGGAGCAAGTGCAATTTTGTGAATGCACAAAATGCCAGAATTAGAGGAGTGCAGATATTCCAGTGAGTTCTACACCTCGAGGAGATTAGAGCTAGGAGGCCACAAAGGAAATTGAAAACAAACTAACCCACTCAGGAAAGATAAAAGCGATTCAATAGAACATAGAACATAGAACAATACAGCGCAGTACAGGCCCTTCGGCCCACGATGTTGCACCGAAACAAAAGCCATCTAACCTACACTATGCCATTATCATCCATATGTTTATCCAATAAACTTTTAAATGCCCTCAATCTCGGGTCAGTAATTTCTTCAAACAATAGCTGAAGTTATTCCTCTGGCATTAATTAACAAACAAGTTTAAGACAATGTAAAATTCAGTTATCTGCTGTTTCACTCGCTGACACTGGTACAAAAAACAGCAATAACTTTCATTTCCATAGTGCCTTTCAACATTGAAAAAAAAAAAATCACAAAACACTTTCTTGAAGTGATAACAGATAAAAAGAGACAGGAGGGGTGGCCGAAATGTGTCTTGTTCCTTTTAACTCAATGATCTTTAAGGATGGTACAGGAAATCTTTCCAACAAACGCCATTGGCAGACAGCAGCCACTGGAGAGATTTACGGTCAGCCATGTGATGGAAGGAACATAAAAGCCTTTTACAATCACTACTCAAAGCTCCAGACTACAACATGCATGTTGCCACAGCAGCTACTCTGCCTAAGCAAACTGTAACATACGACTGACCGATCCCTTCACTGACATACCACTGACTGATCCCTTCACTGACACCCTGTGGACCCAGCTTTGTACCTACATCCCACTGTCAAACCGTACGTCGAAGCCCGTAAACACAGTCAGATGGAAACACAGTCAGATGGAAACACCACAGATACAGGCCTACTCCAACAATCCACCAAAACAGCCACCAGTGAACACATTCAGGAAGGTTTTGGGAGGTAGAGTTAAACTTGAGGAGAAACGAGACAAAGAAAAAGAACAAGCAGGGGAATCTAAACTCACTAAATACTTATTTGCTTTATATTACTTTTAAACTAAATACCCTTTGCACACCTAAATACAGAGCTGTACAATCAAACACATCCACATCTCTGTAGAAGCCAGGTACCTGGCTTCTACAATCTCCTTTCCTGTCTTTATGAAGGAAGACCAGAAATGAGCAATGAAGCAAAGCGAGTGATAAGAAAGAATTTGAGGCTATGAAGCTCGCTTATATTATTGATCTAACGCAGCTGTAATCCAAGTAATCTTCTGGGACAAATAGGCAGGACTGGCTAAAATGACAGGACATCTACCTAATGCACACGGATAAAACAATCTGTTGGCAGCACTACCTGCAAGTTCCTTAAATTTTCATAACTTTGCCTAAGTGTTCACCTGGCTACACAGAGTGAGGGGAATTGCTCATTGTCACTGGCCTGGGGCGTGGTTGTTGAATCAGTGTTATCCATGCCAAAGAGACAGCTGCACTAAGCTGACACACTCTTTACAAAGTTCATAAAAAGGCTATTCCTGGAATACACTGAGTGCACAATATCCTCAATATCAAATTCACACCTGAATAGGTGAATGCACATTAAATTCTGCATTAAGACATCAAGGCCGGAATTCCCCGGTTGTTGGGATTCTCTTTTCCCACTGGTTTTCTACAGGTCTCAAGGCAGCGCGAGGTGGCTTCAGTGGGAAATCCCATTGACAACCAGCGAGAAGGGAGATTTCCGCAACCAGCGAGCCACTGAGAAGCACGTGGTTGGGGGACCGGAGAATCCTGCCCCAAAGCTTTATTTGAAGTATAACATTATGATTTTCACCCTTCCCACATACCTACAGAAAGGCGATGGCTGAAATTGTCTGTTGTCATTCACTGCTGGGATTTCCCAGTGCTGCTGAGGATGAATGGAGCTTTGGCTGGAACGCCAAATATTCTATTCTTGCTTGCAACAGGTCCTGCCAAGGATGAGATTGGAGAATCCCGCCCAATCTGTATCTTCTCCGACTGAATTCCATGTAGGTTGATCTGGGAAATTCTGAATGGCTCATGTAGTCGCAAATTAATCACTGGTTGCACTCCCACATTCTATCCTCTGTAAACTTGAAGTTAACTCAGCAAGTCCCATTGAGCACCTCTGTGTTCACTGGCCTACAATGGTTCCCGGTCAAGCAAGATCTTGACTTTGAAATTCTCATTATCATTTTCAAATCCCTCCATGGCCTTGCTCCTCCCCATCTCTGTAACAGCCACCAGTCCCACAAACCTTTGAGATATCCGTAGTCAACTACCTCTGGTCTCTTGTGCATTTCCAATTCTTTTATCTTCTTTCCTTTTCTATTCATGTACTTAATGATCTATTGAGCTGCTCACAGAAAAATACTTTTCACTGTACCTCGGTACACATGACAATAAACAAAATCCAATCCAATTACAGTTGCTCCACCATTGGTGGCCGTGCCTTCAGCTATGACAAGCTCACCCCGCCCTATGCCTTTCTCTCCTTCTTTAAAATACTTATTAAAACCTAACACTTTTTGACCAAGTCTAACCTAATATATCCTTACATCATACTTTGTTTTATAATGGTCCTCTGAGGTACATTGCAAGTTTAATTACAATAAATGCACTATAGAGAAGTTGCTATAAGTACACCTTTTAAAAAAATCTAAAATCACAAACCAAAATCCGACTAATTTTCTTGAATGGAGCAACCCAAAATCAAGGCAAAAGTTTGGCATTCAATTTAGTTCTGGTTGGACACTTGTTGACAATATCACAGCCTAACAGCAACACCATGGCAAATCAATCAAAGAAACTATAGCCTCCCAGAAGCCATCGGAAGACCGTAGTATCTAAAGGTTCAAATTAAGCAGGCAGATGCCAATACCTAAATCAATGAGCTTGCAAAATTAAACAAATCATTCCCATACAAAAGGAACCGGAGGACAGGGTAATTTTTGTTTTCTCAGACACAGATTTTACTATGAACACTAACAATATTTACAGCTGATCCCGAATAACATTCATTCTAAAGGATAATACAACAATGTCCATACCGAAGCTAAACAAATGCAGCGTCATCAGTTCTTAATTACAGGAAGCACAGACAGTACTCATTTAACATGTGTAATAATGTCATCCCTTAAATTCTTACACAAGCAATGCGTTTTAGATAGCAACATGTTCACTACAAGCCAAGCCAAACTTGTATTGTTGGAAAAAATACAGAATGAAGAAAAATGTCCAAAGGACATTCGTGGCACGTTGGCACAAAGGTTACCATTGCTGCCTCACAGTGCCAGAGACCCAGATTTGATTCCGGCCTCGGGTGACTGGTCTGTGTGGAGTTTGCATGTTCTCCCCGTGGATTGCTTGAGTTTCCTCCAGGTGCTCAGAGTTTGGTTTCCAACCGCAATCTAAAGATGTGCAGGTTAGGTGGATCGGCCACGACCAATTGCCCCTTAGCTTCCACGGGTGCGTATGTTAGGTGGGGTTGCAGGGATGGGATGGGCGGAGTGAACCTGGGTAGGGTGCCCTTCCCAAGGTCTCAGCGCTGACTCGACGGGCTGAATGGCCTCCTTCTGCACTGTAGGTATTCTACGGAAAAATAAAATGCCAAGAAAAAAAAAAAGTGTAATAAAACGAATGTGTTTTTTTCCTCTTTTTAAACAGCTTTCACCTTCCAGTGGATTTTCTGCGATGTGATTGCCTGTGCGAGATGGGAAGCTTGCTGCTGGGAAGGTGTCAGGTTATTTTACTCACCCATTGTAGTGAGCTTTCACTTTGATCGAGTCACCTGTCCCATACTCCATGTTGTCATCCATCCTTGTGGGCATGGCACAGACCAAACTCCACCAGCGGCCGACTTCAAAGTAAACCGGCAGCACAAACTTTGGAACAAGAACCGAGGAGAGAGCGCCTCCCGCTCCCTCTCTCGCATAAATTCCAGTTTCTCCTTTCAGATAAATTCGCCGCTGCCACCTCAGAAGATGCTCTTTTTATTTTAAAAAAAAAGCAGAAAGAAAAACAGGATCGGACTGTGTCAGAAACACAAACCGAGTTTCAGCAGTAAATCTAAAATGAAAGCCTTGCGAAGAAATTCGGTTTTTTGTTCCTTTTCAAAGTTAATACGAAACATCAGCGGATAATCCCCCCTCCCCGAAGTTATTGCTGTCGACGGATCTGGAAGCCTTCCACAGGGGATCGAGCAGACAACCTCCCTCTCGCACCGCTCGCGGCCGGACAAATGGCGGTTACAGGTTAACCGTCAATTCCCACCATCCCACCCCGGGGCCGCGCGCGCTCCCCGTGCCCAACAACCAATCGCACGCCGGCGCCAGCATACCTGTCGTCCCGCGGCCAATCCCAAGAGACATCCCCACCTCGGCCAATCAGGAACAAACAACACCCTGACCATTAAGACGAGGGGTGATTGTTTTTTAGCCAATCGGTTCGGGCGTCCCAGCTCTTAGCCTCCCTCCCCACCTCAAAACCCACACACCTGTAAACAGCGGCAGCAGAGCAATACTTTGGCACCTATCCCAACAGAAAGAAAGTGTCGCCTTCCAACCTCCTGACGTCCTCCAGCACTTTACAGCCAGTTAAAATACTTCTGAAGTGTAGTCACTGTTGTGGTGTAGGGCAGTGGCCTTTCAAAGTCAGGGTCGCGGGAGAAGCGCCCAACGGCCGCAACTGGCTTTTAAAGTTGAGAGTGCCGTCTGCGACCGGCCTTTAAATACGAACGTTGGAGTCTTCCCGCCAGAAGCGGTGGCAGAGATAAGGTCATGCGTCCGGCACGTACACTGGCATCACCCGTGCGCCCAAAGTTACGTGCTTTGGGCGTGAAATCACGGAGGAGAGTTTCCTCCATTTCGTTGCTGCCAGCAAGTAACAGGACTGTGTGAAGAACTGAAGATGGATCATTTTGTAATAAGGAAGAGGGGTCCTAGAGACGCAAGCAGGCCAGGATCTCACAATTTAATCTGTTAGAGAGAGCGTCACAGGAGAGTCCAGGGCAGGACAAAGTAGTGCTTGTGTGAGCTGTATCCAGAGCTCCAGGGCCTCTGGTGAACGACTCATTGGGAAGAAACTGAAATCAGGAACAAAGCAGTATAAAGATGATTTCTGGAGATATGCCTTTGTTAATTTTGCCAATGCAAATCAGGATGCAAAGCCCACATGTGTTATATGTGGCAAACGAAAGTTTAAAACCTCAAAGGCATTTGAAAACTAAGCATAGCGAGTTTGAGGACAATCCACTTGATTTTTTTCAAAGGATGCAGCGAGAACTTAAATTGTCAGCTGAAGCCCTTAGCAGAAATGCAACATTGAATAACAAAGCAAGTGAGATTGTGAGGACCAAGCAGACTCACCTGTTGCATTAAAGGTAAGCGAAAATGGTGTGTTATGAAGATCAGCCGCGTGGGTCGTGAAGGTCAGCCAGCATGTGTCACGAAGGCCAGCAAGCGTGGGTCACAAAGGTCGGCTCACATGGATCCTGAAGGTTGCCAGATGGGGAAAGTGGTTCCCGGCGAAAAAGAAAGTTTAAAAACACTAATGTAGGGAATTCTGAAATCCCATAGCACATGCCGACATCACTCAACCGGGCAAGATGATAAAGGGCAGGAAACCTATTGATAGCAATGTTAGTTGAAGGATAAATATTAGTTGAGATAAAGTTTTAAATCTTGCTATAGAATCTTTTACATTGAACCGCAAGGACAGGTAAGTAAACATTAGTTTAATGACTTGTACAAAAAATGGAACCTCTGGCAGTAAAACACCCCTCTGAAATGTCAGCCGAGATTTTGTGCTAATTTCTCTGGAGTGGAACTTAAAGCCACAATCTTCTGACTGAGGCAAACAGTGCTGTCACTGAGCTCTGGCGAATAGTTATAAAATGGATGCATACTACTTGTAATCTGTGGCAGGTATGGATAGTGACACCTGTAGTGTAAACCTGAGTCATCTATTGAATAGAATATACAGTGCAGAAGGAGGCAATTTGGCCCATCGAGTATGCACCGACCCTTGGAAAGGGCACCCTACTTAAGCCCATGCCTTGACCCTATCCCCATAGCCCAGTAACCCCAACCTTTTTGTACACTATAGGCAATTTAGCATGGCAATCCATCTAACCTGCACATCTTTGGACTGTGAGAGGAAACCGGATAACCCGGAGGAAATCCACGCAGACAAGGGAAGAACGTGCACACTCCACACGGTCAGTGATCCAAGCCAGCAATCGAACCCAGGTCCCTGGCGCTGTGAAACAACAGTGCTAACCACTGTACAGCCAATCACAAAGATATTATGTTAAATTCCTAAAAGGGTGTCAAGAATTTTGATAAGTGGCAAACCATCCTGAGCAGGAGTGTATTAGAAATAGATTTAAGGGCGGAGCGGTGGCACAATGGTTAGCACTGCTGCCTACGGCACTGAGGACCCGGGTTCGATCCTGGCCCGGGTCACTGTCTGTGTGGAGTTTGCATATTCTCCCCGTGCTTGCGTGGATTTCATCCCCACAACCCAAATATGTGCAGGTTATGTGGATTGGCCACGCTAAATTGTCCCTTAATTGGGAAAAAAAATTGGGTATTCTAAATTTATTTTTTTAAAAAGAAATAGATCGCAGGGTGATAGTGTCCATTTACACAACCACTATATTATAGCGATAATTACTTTGGAGGTTAAGATTTGAGTCGTTGATCTCTCCAAAAGCTCCTTCGAGCGATATGATGCAAAATGTGCACATGGTGTAAAGATACGGATAGCAGAGATCTGGATGAGCTCACGTTTATATATGGTGTAAAATGGGAGGCCAGCTAAGAGAGCACTGCAATAGTCCGATTTAGAGATGACAAGGACATGGATGAAGGATTCAGCAACAGATGAGCTGAGACAGGGGTGGTATCGGGCAATATTACAGAGGTGGAACAAGGCAGACTTAGTGGTGGTGTGGGTATGTGGTTGGAGGTTCAACCCGAGGTCAAATACAACACTGAAGTTGCAAAAGATTTTGTTACGCCTCAGACAGCTGTCACAGAGAGAGAGAGAGAGAGAGAGAGGCAGAGTAGCTGCCTCGGTAATGGTTTTGGTGAGGACCAAAGACAATACTTCAGTTTGGCCAATATTTAATTGGAGGAAACTTTTGCTCATCCAGCAATGAATGTTGAACAATCAATGTGAGAAATCAGAGATAAAAACAGAAAATGCTGGAAAGAATAAGCAGGTCTGGCAGCACCTTTGAGAGAGAAACAGAGTTAACAGATTTGAAACATTGCTTTCATTTTAGTAACAAATCAGAGCAATGGGGAAATCAAGAGGTGGTGTTCAGATAAAGCAAAGCAATGTTGGCATATGAGTATGTGTTTTCAAGTGGTCACCAAGGGATTGCAGTAGGAGAAAAGTAGCGGATGAGGGGGCAAGGATAGATTCATGGCAACAGCAGAGGCAATGGTCCAGGAGGGAGAAGAAAAGCCATCGCATGTGATTCCCTGGCTACGACTGTATAGATAATAAAGAAAGAAGAGTTGTATTGGACTCAAAACGTTAACTCTGTTTCTCTCTCACCAAAGATGTAGCGACCAGACCTTCTGAGCTTTTCCAGCACGTGATCTTTTTATTTCAAATCTCCAGCATCTGCAGTATTTTGTTTCTGTACCAGGATGGGAGCTTTCAGATATTAGTTGTACCTTGTTTTTTTATAAATTTAGAGTGTCCAATTCATTTTTTCCAATTAAGGGGCAATTTAGCATGGCCAATCCACCTACCCTGCACATGTTTGGGTTCTGGGGAAAAAGCCCACGCAAACATGGGGAGAATGTGCAAACTCCACACGAACACAAACTCCAGAGCCAGGATCGAACCTGGGACCTCAGCGCCGTGAGGCAGCAGTGCTAACCACTGCGCCACCATGCTGCCCTGTAAGTTGTACCTTTTAACCATTGGGATGTCACATCATGTGTGCTCTTCCCAAATGCAGGTCCTTGGCTCGCTGTGTGCTGATGCTTCATCCTGAGCCATTTCCTTGCCAGGTTTTGTCACTGGTGCCATTGTCTTCCAACCTCCGGGGCAGTGGAAATTATACAGGATACTGTCCTACAGTGCTGATATTCTGACCAACAGAAAGCAACGTTAATGACAGACTCTGAGTTCAGTCTCGACTAATTCAAGTAATTACTAATAACTGATTAGAATAAGTAGCTTTTATTTTTAAAATGTAAGATTCAACAGAAGCTAGAGCTAACTAATAGCTGAAAATAAGTATTCGCCAGCAGACTAAACTGCTCGGATCAATCCAACAAGTTGTTTCAAGATTGTTATTTTTTTTAGTCCGCATTAAGCTTCATGAGAAATGCTCTAAATGCCTTTTCACCACTTTCTCACTGCCGCAAGTCAGAACTCCAGTCTCCTTGTGAAATGCTGAACAGATTACCAGCTGTAGTGCATATACCCCTGTCAGGATATCTCTCAGCATACGTTTTCTAATAAAATTAGATTTTAAAGACTCCATGCGTCATCAGAAATAACAGCTGTCTGTCTTTTTTAAAATAAACTTTGAGTACCCAATTCATTTTTTCCAATTAAGGGGCAATTTAACGTGGTCAATCCATCTACCCTGCACATCTTTGGGTTGTGGGGGCGAAACCCACGCAAACACGGGGAGAATGTGCAAACCACATGGACCGCGACCCAGAGCCGGGATCGAACCGGGGTCCTCGGTGCCGTAATGCAGCAGTGCTAACCACTGCACCACCGTGCTGCCCACCTAACAACTCGCTGTCTTAGTGGGAGACTCACTGATGGGAAACAACCATTGGAACATAAGATTTAAGAGCAAGGGTCGGCCTGCTCCTCCATTTAATAACACCTTGGCTGTTCTGGTTGTGGTCTGAACTCCAGCTTTCTGTCTGGCGTCCATAACCCTTGACTCTTTGTCCATCAAAAGTAATCAGAAGTAATAAATTCACGCTTACTAGCTAGTATTCCAGGACATCTGTCTTATAGGAACCTCTGGTTGGGGTCACCTGCCCCTTTTATTTATAGTTCTCATCCTCATGTTCGAACATCTTCATGGACTATCTCTTTACACTTATCCAGAAGAGTAAGGTAAGGATAGTGTTAACTATTAAACAGTGCATCAATATGACACTGTAATCTCCAATTACTGGAAGAAGTGCATTCCCTTTCAACTTGTAAAATGTATAATATTGCCCTCTAGTGACTGAGAAATGTCACACGCTGGCCACACCTCATTTTTACAACTGCTTAGTTCCCAACTTTAGTTTTTTGTTTGCTGCTTGTTCACCAGAAGTCCTGGAGTTCAGCATACGGTTCACACCAGCACTGCTTTGTTCTTACCTGGACTCACCTGGAAGATCTCTCCAGCAGATTCAGTTGTGAAATCCTGGCCTGTTTGTGTCTCTGGACCTCTCTTCCCGAGAACAAAGTGACCCATCTTTTTTTAAAATTTAGAGTACCCAATTATTTTTTCCAATTAAGGGGCAATTAAGTGTGGAAATTTAACCTAACTTGCACGTTTTATTTTGAGTTGTGGGGGTGAAACCCACACTGACACAGGGAGAATGTGCAAACTCCACACGGACAGTAATCCGGGGCCAGGATCGAACCTGGCCCTCAGCGTCATGCCGCTCTTTCAAATTGACCCATCTTCAGTTCTTCACACAGTCCTTTGCTTGCTGGCAGCTACAAATGGAGGAATCCCTCCTCCATGATTTTGCGCCCAAAGCACAGACATACAGGGCGCATGACTACAATGTACGTGCCACGCTCGTGACTTGCTCGCTGCCACCGCTTCTGGCGGGAAAGCTGCATCGTTTGTATTTAAAGACCAATTGTGGCCAGCATTCTTAAAAGCTGATCACGGCCATTGGACTCTTTTCCCACGATCGGGAATGCTGCGGCTGATCACTCCATGACACTCTTGACACCCACCTGCGGGTCACGACCCTGAGTTTGAAAAAGCCTACTTTTAACTGCAACATATGAAACCAACTTCACATCAGATTGATTCTACTAGGTTATTGTGTTTTTCCCCCCCGATGGTCTCCTTTTAAAGTTAACTTCTAACTTCAAAGGATTGTCACAGTTTGGGATATTGATAATATTGCAAATGTGAATTCCAATTCCTAACCTTGGTCATCTTGCCCAGAACTATTTGAGAACTATTATCTGGGGCAGCACGGTAGCATAGTGGTTAGCACAGTTGCTTCAGAACTCCAGGGTCCCAGGTTCGATTCCCGGCTTGGGTCACTGTCTATGCGGAGTCTGCACGTTCTCCCCGTTCTGCGTGGGTTTCCTCCGGGTGCTCCGGTTTCCTCCCACAGACCAAAGATATGCAGGATTAGGTGGATTTGCTATGATAAATTGCCCTTAGGTTAGGTGGAGTTACTGGGTTAAGGGGATAGGGTCGCGAAGATCCGCCAGCGTGGGTCCCAAAGGTTAGCTAGTTAGCAAAAGTGGGTCCTGGAAAAAAGTTTGAAAAACGCTGGTTTAAAGATCACATTCCAGGTTTCAAATAAAAATGCACATCAGATACATTGCAATATGTAATCTACAGGTTTGATATCTTGAAAATCTGCCGCTGATTTGTCTGCCCAGGCGTGAAATTCGCCTTTTTAAACAAAAAGACAGGAAGATTCACTGGTTTACTCCGTTCTGTCTCAGTGACTGAAGGCGACAAAGAGCAGGAATGGCACGACAAATCTCTGGGGACCATATCAGATGCTGCTGGACAATTCATATAATTGTCATCTTTCTGTGCCGAAATAATTTTCTGTTCCATTTTCAACCTCTCCTCTTAATCTCTCTAGCCTCCGTGTTGGCTTTAAATCTTTTTGAAAGACCCTGTGAAGCGCATTCTGGACAAGATATAATATTCTCAAATCCCTTGCCCCGGCCGTTGACATAGTTATATCCTCCAGAGGTTCCAGTAAATTTACTCAGTACGAATTACTTTGTGTGAGCTCATATTGCCTTTCATCTACTGCCTGCATTCTTGAAAGGCAACCCTCAATTATTGCTCTCACAAGAGTCTGCAGCGTGTTTTCCACAGTGCCAAACTGATTGATATACAGTGTCACCCCGCTGTTCATTCTCGAAGATTGACATTGCATTAAGTTTTGGACTTGTTTCAACAGATATAACTCTCATCTGAAGCACGAGGTTTCAAACTGGGGTCCATGCACCTTGAAGAATCCCTGAGGGAATCGCAAGAGATCTGCAAAGTCACACTTTCACGCCAAATGCACCATGAGCAGAATTTTCAACTAACCCACCAGCGGGGCTTCGAGTGTCGAAAACCGATGCACCAAAGCTCGCCAAGCTATTCCAATGCAGCTATGACACAGACACATACCTGACATTTGCAGGAAATCATGCAGGTGCGTCTTGCACATACAACTCAACCTGCATGTGGGGGACTGCTCGACAGTGCGAATCAGCACCCGGTCATTGGGTATACTGCTCTCATGGAAACGGTCCAACGCTGGCATCTCCACATCGTGGCTCGTGGAAATGAACAGACATGCGGCGCTGTTTTGCTCCTCCAGTCTAGCTGCTAGATCAGTCCTCCCGACCGGCAGGAGGCGCTCTTTTGCTCCTCCAGTGTGGCTGATAGATCCGTCCTCCTGTCCAGCAGGTGGCGCTGTTTTGCTCCTCCAGTGTATTTGATAGGTCAGTCCTCCTGAGCGGCAGGCGGCGCTGTTTTGGTCCTCCAGTGGAGCGGATCGATCAGTCCTCCTGAGCGGCAGGCGGCGCTGTTTTGGTCCTTCAGTGGAGCGGGTCGATCAGTCCTCCTGAGCGGCAGGCGGCGCTGCGCCCATTGCTCCCCATGGAAGCTGCGAGGAGCCGTTTCGTTTCCTGTAGATGGATTCCACATCCGGGAGCGGAGTGAGGGGATTGATGTGCTTTTAGCGATCGACAATGCGCGCATTCGGGTGAGAAGCTGACGGCCGGCACTAGAATCACCCGGGGCCTTCACTGCTTTGCTGCCCATTTGCCCACGGCGGGGCCCGGCCCAAAGTTGGAAACGGGACTGGGACTGGGGCACTCAGCGATCGGAGCTATTCCGGGGCAGGACCAGAGCTGGGGAAATAAATAAATGCACTGCAGAGAGGAAGAGAAAAGAGGCAGGAAGGAGAGAGAGAGACAGATAAAGTCGCCGGACAGAGAGGAGCAAGCAGCAGAGAGGGGACAGGCGCGAAGGGGCGGACTGGAAAGAGGGAGAGGAAAACGCTGGAAGGCGTGGGAGAGACATCGGGGAAAGAGGGAGAGAGAAATACAGAAGGGAAAAGAGGGGAAGGAAAGGGGTAAACACAGTGGAAATTATTGTGAAAACTGCTGAGCAACGAGAGAAGAGCAAGCCGATTTCGGAGAGGGGGAAGATTATAGAGACCGTGCAGCAAGAGAGGGGAAAGAGACACTGCAGGATAAAGAGGAATATCACAGACACTGGATAGGGGGAATGGTAAGGAGCGATATCGTAGGATCTGCAAACAAATAAAGGAGGGGAAGAGAGAACCCAATAGAGAAATTGCAGGGGGAAAGGAAACGTCAGGAAGGAGAACAGACACATGGTGAAAGCAAGATATTTTAGTACAAAGAGCTGGGAGAGATACTGGAGAAGTGAAATGTAAAGGATATTACTGGAACTGCAGAGGTGAACCAGACGGCAAAGAGGTTATATAGATTAAAGCAAGGAAAAACAAGTGAGAGAAAATAGAGGGAAAAGAGACACTGTCAGAATACAATAGGGGTATGGAAGGAATTTAATATAAAACATCCAATGAAACAGAAATCCAAACGAGGGAATAAACATGTGGCGAGAAGGAGTGTAACATATCAGGAAGAAGAAAATTAAATTGAAAATACTTAAATGCACAGAAATCCAGGGAGAATAAGTAACAGTCTGAAATCATAGTGTGGAAAAAAGCACTCGTGACACTGAGCAAGTGGGATAAAGCAAGTCAGGAGACAAATTGAAAGGGAGGAGTGAACATAGTTGGAATAAAGGGGAAGGTTAGGAAGACTGTATTCATTACATTCACAGCTCAGAGGCAGATTGTCACTGGGATCCTCAGAGAACAGGGCCACAGTGAAATTGGTAAAGAACCTGAAATTAGAAGAGGGAAAATACTACTTCCAACATGGGGAGGAAGAAAAAATCTCTGCATGATTACGCTGCTGAATTCTGCGACCTGTCAGTGAAGAGACACATTGTCGAACAAAAGGAAGGAGGGGAGAGAGATTTGGTGGAGATTTTATACTGTAAATCCTGTGAAATCCCGATGAGCGCTCGGAGGGACCGCATATTAGAACACTTGGCATCAGCCAGGCACTACCGCAACAAACGATTGGAGAAGCATACCTCAGCCAGGCTTCATGCAACCACGTTACTCATGTAAGTGAAACAAAGTGTTTTGAGAAATTGTGTGGAGAGCCACTGCTTTACAATAGTAACCTATCCCTCTGTCGTACACATGCACCTCTACAATGCAACAAAGTGTGATGGTACAGCCAGGGTGGTTTGAAATATGTGCCCTGTTAAACTAATAATTATTTTAAAATCTGCAAGTGGATTCTCCAGTGCCTCAATCAACAGGGCATGGCATAGAGAACAGGGGAAGGTCCTAGTTTGATCGCTGTGTTCGTTTCACTGATTTCAGCTGAGTGGTGGTAGGAGCGCTACAATCAGCCTTGAGCTGATCGTCAAGCCGTGACCCCCTCTGCAAGAGGAGGTGTCTAGTGGAGGCCAAGATTGGTAGACAGCTGTGATACTCCATATGGTCAAATAGTCTGCTGATGTTCACTGTTTCGCCTCTCTTGGAGTGACCAGTTTTGGGGGTGGGCCCTTTCACCCTGTCACCCTTTCCCTGCAATAATGAAGTTAAAAGAGATGAGGTTTGGACTGTGGCTGTGGAAGTGTTGGTAAAGAAACAAAGGCTTCTTCAGGGAGCAAACCTGCCGATGTTTTGATGCAGTCTAAGGAATAGTCCAGAAGCTCAGCAAGATGCAAACAATTAATATTTCAAGGGTGTATATTTTGTTTTGGTGACAAATTGCTACTAAACATGGCCTATTGGGTTTGTAGCAGTATTCTGTCAAATAAAGTCTTGGGTTTGATTCTTCATCCGAACTAGTGGGCTAGTGTCAGCTGAGAAAAGCAATTCAATTGGCTTCTTTGCCTCTAGGTGAGAGAAAGAGACAAAATGAACTAGGAGGAGAGATTCTTGATCCTGATCACAATTTGGTAATAAACTGACAAATGTACATTTGGTAGGTCCTGTATCAGACTGCTTTGATCCTCCCTGTGGTTAAATACCCAGCACACAATCAGTATCTAACCTCACTTTATTAATTGCGAATTATGAATTAGGTGAAGGACAGCAAAATAAGGGTAGTGAAGGAACCCACATTTCTACCATCCCCACAAAGGTGGGAGATCCCACAACATCATTTGAAAAGAGAGAATTAAAAAGCCCCCAACATTTTTAAAGTCCTGAATTGACTGAAATCACCCCACCCCCAAATGTCCACATTTTCAGTTTTAAAAACGCACACAGTCTACCACAGACAGGAGGTTCTCTCTCTCTTTTCTCTCTCTCCCTCACACACACCGACACACACACACAACATGTCTCATTCTACCTGAAGGGGAGAGTGTGAACTGTTTTGCTTTCTACTTGGCCCTCTTTCAGGTGCAAGAACAGCTTTCTTGTCCACCAGTGCATATACCAGGCATTCTTAGACAAGTGCATACACAGATTCTATTCCTATTATGTAGAGTCGCGAACATCATGGATAAATCCTTTTTTGTGTTGCTGTGCATGACGGGACACATTGCTAGGGACATGGACTCATTTTCTAGCTTCTGGTTCCTTCCCCTTCCAAATATCTCTCTTGTTGACCAGCTGTTGGGAATGGTCATGAACAACCCACGTTCCCCAAGGGTAAATATTTAGGCCGTGTGGCATGTTACCCTGTACTGTACTGATAGAAGATAGACTTATAGACAATGTTACAGCTCCTTTCCCAATGTCAGCGCATCCCAAAGTGCTTTACAGCCAATTCAGCATTTTTGTAATGTCGGAAGCATGGCAGCCACTTTGTACATAGCAAGCTCCCAAAATCATCAATGTGATAATGACCAAATATTCTGTTTGTAATAATGATTGAGGAATAAATATTGGCCCAGGACGCTGGGGAAAACTCCCCTTCTCGTCTTTGATTGGTGACCTGGGATCATTTGTTTCCACGTGAGAGGGCAGACCTGACCAGGCCTTGGTTTAGTACCACATCGAATAGGACAGCATTCCCTCAGTTCTGCACTGGAGTGTGTCAGCCTAGCTTATGTGGGATGTGATCAAGAATGATCTAATGGGTGAAATAAGTTTGAAGCCTGCACAGCCCACTGAATCACTGGAGCAGAATGTTGTCCTTCCAGCTCCCCTTCAATTGCAGCTACTTTGGGTAGAACTTTGAAGTCCGAAGATCAGTTCATCGGATAACCTAGAGTGGAAAAGCACCGCCTGGTGCGCTGCAGAGCTGCATAAACCAAACGCTGCTGCCCTTGGTTTGTGCTAAGTTAGCTGATCTTGTGCATTGAAGGCTTAGCGACAGGAATGGGAAGTAAAGCAGTAATGGTTCCCGGTTCTAATCAATCTCCAGTGGCTTCTTCTCAAAAGCAGGGGTAAACCCCTGAGTAAAGGATTGAGTCAAGATGTGATGCTGTCCATGGTTGAGTAACTTGTTACTCACTTGTGGCGGGGAAGAAAATTTGCCTTATTTAATCTCTTAGAAACATTTCAAAGTATTTCATGCAGTGCATGCAGCAAAATCTCTCAAACAAGATTGATCTAAACTGGTTAATCGTTTTTTTTCCTAGCACTGATTTGAAGGAAAAATGTTGAACCGAAATGGCATTTACACTTCTTCCAGTAGTTTGTTATTTAATGTCCATGTGAAGCACCCAGCAGGTCATCAGTTTACATCTTGTCCACAAGACGGCACTTTTGACAAGTCAGTACTGGCATCAAGTGTCAGCCCTAAGTTCTGTGTTCAAGTATTGAAATTTCCATTGATAGATATGTGGATTTTCTTTCTGTGTCCTGAGTTGGTTAAACAAAAACAAATGTGTTCCATATTCATTCCCCGTTACATATGGTGCAAGAACAGCCTTGATGAACGGGTGCAGTGACCAAACTGATGGTCCTTTGAAGATTGAGGCCATCAATCAAGGCTGACTCGGGTCACAAACTGAAAGCAAGTTTGTATCTGTTCTCCTGTGCAAAATCTGCAACAAAGTTTAATACTATCCAATCATCAACGACAATATCATTTAAAACAAGCAAAATACTGCGGATGTATTCAGCGCCATTAACGTAATGAAATATCCCAGTTTGCTTCACCATAGTGGTTGGCAAGTGGCAACATCCACAACAATACACAATTTTACAAACCACAACAGTTAATGGAACCTATTAATAGTGTTTTCGGTGAACTGTGTACATATTTATAGAGTTTTCACTTAGTTTGATTGTATCTTTGGAAAGTACCCGTTGCTCAATTTCTTTGAATTTCGGCATGCTTACTGAATTTCTATGCATTTGCCTGGGTTGTTTGGAGCCCAGGTTTTCCCCCTCCCGTTTCCTTAAACAGCAAAAACACGAAATGAAACACATTTTTAACCAGGCAGTATAAAAACTGAAGTTAATGCTCCTTGGATCTAAGTCAAGGTGGCACATGAGGAAAGATGTCCATAGAAGCTGACGCCAGCGGAGGGACAATTGGAAGAAAACACCCACTTTTCACTTTGTGAATCTCCTGGTGGTCACAAGAACCCATCTTACGTAGTCGTGTATGGACATTGAATGCAGCCAGTTCCAGTACATATGAGATGTGATGACTGATCACTAATACAAGAGTGAAGCTGTTCCCGGAGTCCTGCAAAACAGGTTCTGGGGCTGCACTGATAAGATCTGTGTATATTGCTTTTCCCCGTTCCATACTTATTTATGCCAACTTTATTCAAGGCAACAATCAATTTGTGTGCATTCGGTTTCTTTTGATTACCTTAATTGATTCATTTTGGCATTGGTCTGGTTTTGAGGTGTACAAAGTGTTCCTTTCAGTGTCTTCAATTGTTAGTTGACTCTGGTTTCAGGGTTGAACTCACACAGCGGTGCCTTTTGATATTGGGATCAGTAGCAGTTGGAATCGTAGGAATAGGATGAGACCATTTGGTTTCTTGAGCCGGCTCTGTTATTCAATTAAATCATGGTTGACCTGCAACTGCAGCTCAATTTTTCCTGCCTTTGCTCCACATTCTTTGCTAACCACACCTAATAAACATCTGTCAGAAGCATTTTGTTCATGGCCATGGGGTTCAAATGATGCCATTGGCCCGTTGAGTTTCACTCCCGTATTTGATTTAAATCTTGTGAGCAGGTAATGGACTTAATGCAGATGAAGCCTGTGTACCCATCTGAAGGCCAGATGTGGTGTTTTAATGGAACTAAAGCTTTGGACAAAGTGAAGGACGACATTTCATTGCTTCTGCGTGAGACCCGTATGCTGCATTCATTACCCAGAAGGGCAGGTGGCTCATTGTGAAGTGCAGAGGAACTATACATTAGAATTAATATTCTTACAGTGCAGAAGGAGGCCATTCAGCCCATTAAATCTGCACCAACCCTCTGAAAGAACACCCTACCTAGGCCCACTCCCCTGCCCTAGCCCCGCGACCCCATAACCCCATCTAACCTGCACATCCCTGGACACTAAGGGGCAATTTAGCATGGCCAATCCACCAAACCTGCACATCTCTTTGCAGTGTGGGAGGAAATCGGAGCACCCGGAGGAAATCCACAGGGAGAAAGTTCAAACTCCACACAGTCGAGGCCGAAATGGAACCCGACTCCCTGGCGCTGTGCTAACCACTGTTCCACCTTGACACCCCATTTAGAACGTTTTCTCATAGGAAAGGTGGAGTTCAGCCCTGGAGAGAACGTCCATTTTGGTAGTACAGCACCTGAGTATTGCTGAAAAATTAGACATGTTATCAAAACTTTTCATCGAGCATTAATCAGAACAGCTTGCAAGAAATTACCAACAATAATGGGGAACAATAATTGATGTTGCATGAGAAGAGTCTGCTGATTGGTTGGAAAGTTGACTCTGATATGTTGCCATGGAGACTGCAGCGGCACAGTTAACTGCCCAGCTTTGTGCAAAATCAAACCGGACAGGTCGACTCTGGTCAAGGCATTGCCCTGGGGAATGAACATGGGAATGGCTGTCCCACAAGCTTTTGTTTAGTTGAAAAGAGCGCAATGTGTGGACATGTTCCTTCTGTCCGCAAAGGACAGGATCCTCTGAGAATATATGCGGCTTCTAGCCTGCATAAGTAAGCCATACTGTGAGCCTGATTGATGGTCTTAAATTCGTTTTCAGTGTAATTCGTTTTTTAAATTAAAAATATATATATTTTTATTGAGAATTATTTTTCAATATAACCCCGTGAAACCATACCACACAATAAATACAATTCCAGACTCAACCCCACCCCCACCCTTGCACCAAAAGAAGATAAGCAACCGAGACCCCCGTCCCCAAGCATCTTGACAGTGATCAGCTCCCTGAAATCAAAATGAAAGGCTGCCACCTCAACTAGAACCCTTCTGCAGACCTGTCATGATATATTTGACCTTTTACATAGAACATAGAACAATACAGCGCAGTACAGGCCCTTCGGCCCACGATGTTGCACCGAAACAAAAGCCATCTAACCTACACTATGCCATTATCATCCATATGTTTATCCAATAAACTTTTAAATGCCCTCAATGTTGGCGAGTTCACTACTGTAGCAGGTAGGGCATTCCACGGCCTCACTACTCTTTGTGTAAAGAACCTACCTCTGACCTCTGTCCTATATCTATTACCCCTCAGTTTAAAGTTATGTCCCCTCGTGCCAGCCATATCCATCCACGGGAGAAGGCTCTCACTGTCCACCCTATCCAACCCCCTGATCATTTTGTATGCCTCTATTAAGTCTCCTCTTAACCTTCTTCTCTCCAACGAAAACAACCTCAAGTCCATCAGCCTTTACTCATAAGATTTTCCCTCCATACCAGGCAACATCCTGGTAAATCTCCTCTGCACCCGCTCCAAAGCCTCCACGTCCTTCCTATAATGCGGTGACCAGAACTGTACGCAATACTCCAAATGCGGCCGTACCAGAGTTCTGTACAGCTGCAACATGACCTCCCGACTCCGGAACTCAATCCCTCTACCAATAAAGGCCAACACTCCATAGGCCTTCTTCACAACCCTATCAACCTGGGTGGCAACTTTCAGGGATCTATGTACATGGACACCTAGATCCCTCTGCTCATCCACACTTCCAAGAACTTTACCATTAGCCAAATATTCCGCATTCCTGTTATTCCTTCCAAAGTGAATCACCTCACACTTCATAGAACATAGAACATAGAAAAATACAGCACAGAACCGGCCCTTCGGCCCACGATGTTGTGCCGAACCTTTGTGCTAGATTAATCATAGATTATCATAGAATTTACAGTGCAGAAGGAGGCCATTCGGCCCATTGAGTCTGCACCGACATTAAACTCCATTTGCCACCTCTCAGCCCAGCTCTGCAGCTTATCTATATCCCTCTGTAACCTGCTACATCCTTCCACACTATCGACAACACCACCGACTTTAGTATCGTCTGCAAATTTACTCGCCCACCCTTCTGCGCCTTCCTCTAGGTCATTGATAAAAATAGCTGATCCTTGAACAAGCCCCACTTATCCAGTGTGCCCAACACTTGCAGCCTACTTCTCCACCTTATCCCCCCCAAGTCACGTCTAATGGCATCATAATTGCCCTTCCCCCAGCTATAACTCTTGCCCTGCGGTGTATACTTATCCCTTTCCATCATTAACGTAAACGTCACCGAATTGTGGTCACTGTCCCCAAAGTGCTCTCCTACCTCCAAATCCAACACCTGGCCTGGTTCATTACCCAAAACCAAATCCAACGTGGCCTCGCCTCTTGTTGGCCTGTCAACATATTGTTTCAGGAAACCCTCCTGCACACACTGTACAAAAAACGACCCATCTATTGTACTCGAACTATATCTTTTCCAGTCAATATTTGGAAAGTTAAAGTCTCCCATAATAACTACCCTGTTACTTTCGCTCATATCCAGAATCATCTTCGCCATCCTTTCCTCTACATCCCTAGAACTATTAGGAGGCCTATAAAAAAACTCCCAACAGGGTGACCTCTCCTTTCCTGTTTCTAACTTCAGCCCATACGACCTCGGAAGAAGAGTCCCCATCTAGCATCCTCTCCGCCACCGTAATACTGCTCTTGACTAGCAGCGCCACACCTCCCCCTCTTTTGCCTCCTTCTCTGAGCTTACTAAAACACCTAAACCCCGGAACCTGCAACATCCATTCCTGTCCCTGCTCTATCCATGTCTCCGAAATGGCCACAACATCGAAGTCCCAGGTACCAACCCATGCTGCCAGTTCCCCTACCTTGTTTCGTATACTCCTGGCATTGAAGTAGACACACTTCAAACCACCTACCTGAACACTGGCCCCCTCCTGCGACGTCAAATCTGTGCTCCTGACCTCTATACTCTCATTCTCCCTTACCCTAAAACTACAATCCAGGTTCCCATGCCCCTGCTGCATTAGTTTAAACCCCCCCCAAAGAGCACTAACAAATCTCCCCCCCAGGATATTTGTGCCCCTCAGGTTCAGATGTAGACCATCCTGTCTGTAGAGGTCCCACCTTCCCCAGAAAGAGCCCCAGTTATCCAGAAATCTGAATCCCTCCCGCCTGCACCATCCCTGTAGCCACGTGTTTAAATGCTCTCTCTCCCTATTCCTCATCTCACTAACACGTGGCACGGGCAACAACCCAGAGATAACAACTCTGTTTGTTCTAGTTCTGAGCTTCCATCCTAGCTCCCTGAAAGCCTGCCTGACATCCTTGTCCCCTTTCCTACCTATGTCGTTAGTGCCAATGTGGACCACGACTTGGGGCTGCTCCCCCTCCCCCCTAAGGACCCGGAAAACACGATCCGAGACATCACGTA